>NC_141286.1:7669964-8269964 GCF_037954325.1 Fistularia commersonii
TTTTTTACCCTGGTTGGATTTTGCAGGCCAGCGGCAGAGACGGGCGGAATCAGTGATGGAGCAATAGTCGGGGTTGTGAAAAGGCAATCGTTGGAGAGAGGGTGTTATGTACACCGCTTGCGTCTGCCGTGTTATTACATTCAAATTACATTCCTAATCACATTGGGACAGAATGGACATTCAAAAGATCACGGGCGTTCTACCCTTGTTTACAAACCGCACCTGGGTTCTAATAGGGCGAGGCGTTGGACACATTCCCTCGTGTCGATTTCTATAATAAAGTAATAATTGGTGCTGTTACGCATGGATGTTTAACAGCTGGGTGACTGATGGCGCCTACGAACAACAAATAAATGAGTACGAGTAGAATAAACAGGTATTTCCACGAATCATAAACTCTTCTGAAAGTGCCGACCCCAAGGAGCAGCAACTCTTTACCGCCACGCTGTTGACGCCTCCCTTCAAGCCAGATCTCCGCCACTTCAGTGGCTCTCCCTCATTTATTTATGACGCTCCCTTGAGCTTCTGCTCTGCTCCGGTCTGATCCCGCCATCTTGCCACCTCCCCTTCCCGTATCTGCCTCCAGCGCTCGACTACTTCCCCCCCCTCAGCTCTTTAAAAAAAAAAAAAAGTTTGCCCTATCTGAAAGATGCCATCAAGCCCGGGCTTAGGCTCCGTCCTCGCCGACACTCTCTGCATTTCAAGGCGGTGGGGATTTTGGCTGTAGCGCAGAAAAGGAGACTAAGAGAACCCGGGGGATTTCACAAAAGATTGTCGATACACACAAATGGGTGCAATGCATTGAGGTTTACATACTCATGTACACAGAGATGTTACATGCACACACACACACACAATAGTGAATATGCGCAATTTACACTCGCGACCACCCCTTACACCACCTCAACAAAACCCTCTCACAATGACAGGAAGTGAGAGCAGCAGAGAGCTGCCCCGGATTTGGAATCAGCTCCATTACCCGGCAGCACCTCCGGTAAAACACACACACACACACACACACACACACACACACACAGCCAGTCATAAAACAACACACTTCAAGGGGACGCATTTAGTTAGCAAAAATTACTGCTCAGAGCACCTGGTGATCTCACTATGTCGGACCCGGACAGCGATGGGTGAGCTGTTTTTACGTGGTTGTTATGGGCAAAGTGTTCCCGCGTGGAGCCGTTACACCTCTCGTCCGCATCCGTAAATATGTTTTTCTTCACACAGCAATAAACAGCCTCTTGTCAGGGAGACTTTGCATGAAGATGAGCATCACGTTGGTGGGATTAAAGCTTCTGTTTGTGCGAAATTACGCCGGTTCTGTCTCGGAATTAGTTTGCCTGTAAAGCATTACCGCGAATCGACGCCGTCCCCCATCTATTCCTTGATAGTGTTGTTTAAAAACAAAACAGAAAAAAAAACAGGGAAAAAAGATAAAGAAAAAATTTGACAGTGGGACCACTGTCATTCCCCGACATTGAATAAAACAGTATTAAAGGAATATTCTAATGTTGGGGAATCGCGTGACATCAGGTACAATTAAGTCAGACTGTTTTCATAAGAAATCATAAACAATCCATTGAAGCCATTTGTAAACATGAGTACAAAATCCTGCGGGGCCACAGAACAACTATAAATACATAAATCAATCAATTAATAAATTTAAAATCATAGCACAAATAGAAATAATAATAAGAACAATTCACTAATCATTTATTCCATTCTTTCTGCACATTTCTGCATGATGGTGAATTGGTTTCTCACTTCTGCAAGAGGGTATCTTGCAGAAGTGTATGATCTCTGGGTTCCCCGGTGCCTCCCACGGTACATAAAACATGCATTAGGCTGGACAGAGATGTGTGAATGACAGAGTGAATGGTTGTACATCACGATATGAATGAGTGACTCATTGTAGCCCGGATGACACACAAATAAAATAGTGAATATCTGTATGTCTTTATATAACGTATGGAAAAGAGTGAATGGCTTCATGCTGCGATACAATATCTCTGTATGACAAGTGGATGACAGAATGAATGGTTGCTTGTCTCTATATGATTTATGAATGAGTGTGTGAATGTTAGATATTTCTATGTGACTTTTGAATGAAAAAGTGAATATTTTAACGCTTCTATGTGATGTGTGAATGGATGGTTGAAAGTCTCCATATATGGCTTTGTGATTGGCGGCTGATCCTGAGTGAACCCCGCCTCTCGCCCAATGACAGCTGGGATTGGACTCCAGCCCCACGACCTTGCGTGCAGGATAAGCGGCGTTGATATGAATGAATTAATAATCGAATCGCCGATGCTACATTTATGCCATCGCCACCCCATAACGATACACCTGTCGGCGTCCGAGAAGAACCGATTGGATGTCAGTTTACCATCGCTTCCTGTCACAATCACACCTGCGCTGTGAAACCTCATCCACCTTCATCCCTGAAAATAGGGTGTCAGAGGAGCAGGCACGGATGAAAAATATGTCTGCAACCTCAATAAGATGAAGTACATCATAATTAAAGGCCCGACCCGTGCCTTGAATTATTGACCGCGTTAATGCTTACACTGATACTCATGGGTTTCTCCAGTTGGACTGCGGGATGCCTCTGCCGTGCACGCATTCTCTGTATCCCTCCACCTTTTCTGGGACTACTCGTGTGGTATTTCCACCGAGGACTCTTTAAGTGCTGGGTTACACATATCTGCTGACACACACTCGTCTCCAGCTATATTTTTAAAGGGGGGGTCATTGTCACAGGTTGGATCTCTCCACTGCAGAAAAACAGTCTTATCTGTCAAGTCAGATTCGAGTGTTTCTTTAAAACACGCTCGGTGTAGAAATTAGTCAATGTTTGTTACACACTGAGTCTTCCATTTAGCTTTCTTGACGGAGCTCGGGCTGCAAATGTACGGGCGTGTTGAGTCATCACGCTTGCCGAGTACCCGCCAAATTAGCCTCCTCCTCCAGGAGGCGTGCTAAGAGCCAGTCAAGAGCAACGGTTTTACTATCTTAATGACCAACGCTCGTGACCAATGCAAGATCTAGTTGCAAAATTGTCCCACAAGTATATTTAGTAGTCGGGCGATGATGGGTTTTCCGCACACGTCGTCACAGACTCCTCATCGCATCATCCGTCATCTGCATAGCCGTCTCTCTCATTCTTCGGGTGTCTCGGCCCCCTCGGCGCTCTCCATGAATCCACCATCGGGGTGACATATTGTTTCTCAAAATTTATCATCACCTCATTTAACACCACAGCTGGCTGAGCCGCGCCAGCAGAGGACCGGCGTGATCGATGACCATAACACACGTACACACATATATATAGACCTCTTTTCGCTTTCTCACAGAGAGAGACTGTTTATGACACTGCTGACTTCCCATGGTTAACCATTAGCTCACAAACATTGTTTCTTTTTTTTTCAATTTTTCCGTATAAGCTGTTCGGAATGATGTTTCAGACAGTCGCGGTCGATGCGGTCGGCTATAAAGATCGCGTATTCAGACCGAAAGATCCGCAATAGTGTTGATCTCCTCGCTGTGACGGCGAGGTTGTAATCACAGGAGTCTGGCTTTGCACGCCTCCCGTGCCTGGTGCCTCTTCCTCATGTGTCGAGGCCAAGACGTGACGCGCTGCGTGCTAAACACACTCTGAACATATTGTATTCCTACCCCTTGCGCTCTTGATGGACTGCGTTGGACCTCGAGAAGACACCATGCGACCAAGACCTTCCTGAAGATGAGCTGAAGGCGCCTCCGTGCGCATTTGGATTGTATTTCATACATTGCAAGGCAAGGAGCGTCTGCGAGGATATGATAATTCACATTGCGGCGGCTTGCAGTATTCTAATTGTCTCTGCTTTTTATTGCGGGAACTGTTTCCGGGCACGCTTTTGTTGTTTGCGAAGAAGAGTAACACTAAGAGGATGGGTAGAAGATGCACAAAGGGGAGATATTTGGGGTCCGAAGGGGACGCTGTGGGGGGGATTCTTGTTTTCAATTGCCTCAGATGTGTGTGTGTGTGTGAGTGTAAAACATGTTTACTTGTACTCTCTAATATATTTGTCTCTTAACTGCATCTGCATTGTTTCTTGTTCCCCTTTTCTCCAAAACAGCCAAACGCACACTTCCTGCGTATCATCCTCGTACGATTTGCAGAAGAGAAAATATGACAACGAAGGTACGGCGAGGGACGGTTTCGACTTCAGAGCAAGTTTTTTTTTTTTTTCCCACACGTCTCTACGTTTTCTTTTTTTTTTTTTCTTTTCTTTTTTTCATATGTGTGTGTAAAGGTACAAGGCTGACAGAATGTTCAAAGTGCTCCGGATCAAAGTGGAGCACTCGGCTTCTTTCTGAGTGATGGGGTGGGATAGGATCTGGAGGGTTAGCCAATGTCAGGCTGCATCATACCCTTTTTTTTCCCCCCTCTCAGTATCTCTCACTATCAGTCTTTTTTTTATTCCCTTTTCTTTTTGCTCTATCCTCTTATCGCGTATCGTCAAAATATATACCTCCGTATTCCTTTATTTCATTTAATGTCAAACCTCTTTTTGCTGGTATTATCTGTATCCCCTGCCTCCTCGCTCGACGTCTACCTGTCCTCACACTCCATTTCCCACGGGGGGAGGATGGCCGTGATGCCGATCACTATTCTGATCAGCCGGAGGAGATTCAAACATGAAGTGGCTTCATTTTTCAGATTGACGGTCCACCATAAATCAGACACATCATCATCGCCATCATTATTATGAAGATGTGGAGGGAAACCGGGTCCCAGTGCGGTTAAAACAGCAGCGTTCGGTCAGACTTTGCACAACTTCACCGTCACGCTAATTAACAAAATGGTCGCCCAAGCAGAGACATCGCGGTTTGGCGCCCCGAGGACGGGACGGTGAGGCGGCTTGAAGCGCTAAATAAGCACAGTGGTAGATGCCATTTGCTCACAATGAAAGAACGATTTAACAGTCATTCTTTCGGCGTCGTTTCTCATTACCCAACACATCACGCTGCCAACAGAGCCAGAAAAAAAAACCTTAAAAATGATTTCCGAATTGATTGTTCCGGGTTTTTCTTTTCTTCTCTTTTCTCCTGTTTACTCACGGCAATTTTCGCTCCCCTTGTTATTTGGGTTTTGTCGCATAAGTCATTAAATGAGGCATTCGGGCTATTTCCGCAATTACGCAGTTTTCATTTAGAAACACGGATCTTCATTGCTGGTTGTTGCTTCACTTGTTCGTCCGTTGGGCAAGATCGCGCAAAATACTTCCAGACAATTTCCGCTACACTCCAGGATTTTTTGAGACAGAAGAGTTTGACACGGCAGAGAAAAAGGTCTGAACAGTGACAAATATGACTAGTTTCAATGTACAGGAGAACCATTGCTAACTAATTCAATTTATTTTTTGAATCCATTCGCAAACAAAATGTTTGCGAACCAAATCAATTTTTCTATTGAAGTCAACGTAAATCTCATCGATCCATTCTCCAGTCCTGAAAACAATACTGCACTCTTTAAAAACATTTTTATGGGTTTATTTGTGGCAAAAGAAAAAGAAAGGAATTACAGATAATCTTAATTATCATTGTCATTCTGAAGTTTCTGCATGTGTACGTGGCGTTTCCTTGACTAAATCAGCAAAAGTAAAGCCTTCTCGCCTATGGGACCCTCGCTAACGCTGTCTTTCATAAATCCAAACTAACAAACACTTTTCTACTTCTTTAAAGTATTAAATATAAATTAATGGTCAAATTTAAATGACAGCAATTTGGTCAGTCGCAGTTTAAGGAATGAATTTAGGTTTTTATCCAGCCACTGGTTTTCTCATGAGACTAATATTATCCAAAATTTGGGTGCTCATATATAGACGGTGTTTTTTTTTTTATATATATTCTTAATAAAGAAATTAGTGATGTATGAGATGTAATTTGAAAAGCCTTGACTTAAGTTAAATTGACACTGTGAATTATTTAATCACAAACACCAAATTCAACTAGACAATCTTTCAGCATTTGCAGCTCAAATATTGTTACTGGCAGGGCTTGTATGGTCTAATGCAGCTTTAGTACCCATCGGCCTTGTTTCTTTTCCAGATGTCGGAGAAAGCTTGGATCTAATGTTCCGGATTATCTTGGCTCAAAAAAGTATACCGGACCCGTGGACCGCTTGCAGGGAGCCAGACAAGGAAATGCCATCACTCAAGGTCAGAAAATTAGCAGTCGAATTGGAGTGATGACAGAAAGCTGGTGAGCGGGAGCCGCTGTCCGAAAATGCAGTTTCGTGCCCACTTTGAGTCACCCTCCGGTGTTTGTCGGCCATTTCGCCACACAAAGGCACATGCAGATTATCTGTCTCTCACAATTTCCTTCAGACAGCATTTTAACAATGTTATGTTTTGACTGCCGTCAGATTTTTGGCTGAAGTCTAAATAAAAAGAAAAACGGCTAAATATCTTCACAGCATACACAGTTGTGAAGCAAATAAGAAAAAGAAAATCAAGTAAAATCAGATTATATGCACTTATTGCCAAATCACAACACGTTTAAAGACATTTTCCGTGTCGAGCACTCCTTAAAACAAACCAAGCACGAGGCAACATTGGTGAGGAATCACCTGCCTTTTACCAGTGATTGGAGCTCAATGTGGGCGGCCTTCTGCCTTGACTAGTTTGGGATAGAAAAAGATAGAAAGCAACGGTGTGAGGTATGAGCTTCTAGCAGTGCATGCAAGAACTACAGTATGGAACAATATTACTTAAAATCCTCAGTGTGTTGAAAATACTACATTGCCATTGAAAATAGACAATATAACTATTACTACCAATAGAAATAATTATAAGCTTCCTTTTCAGCACTACAGGAAGATGCTCCAAGGTCACCGATGGTCGAAAGAAGAGAGCAACATTGTGCTTGCGTAAGCGTAAATGAATGTTTTTGGAGATAAATGCATCATCTACCGCGGTGCCGCAGGAAATCGATAGCACTTAGGAAATAATGCCTCAAATGCAATAATATGACGAGTTAAAACTGCGGGTGAGTTACGAAAACTCATGCGTTCTTTCAGGCATAAACTTGTAACTGGCAACCCCGTTTGTCATGAAACTTGTCTTTGTGTAAAAAAAACCTCGGGCGAAACAGTGCGAGATTACCCTTGACAATACTATTGTGACGCTCTATTCAGTCAAATTCAGAAACGGGGATGTTTTTAATCTGGTTCGCGTACATTTAAGATGCTGGTGCTGTTAGATTTTTTTTTTTTTTTACAATCCCTTACTTAGCTCACTGCCAAAATGAAAACTGAAAAAGGCGTCGCCTCTCTCAACTGAAAAGTTTGAATTACATTAAGGAAAAAAAAATATATATTGTCACTGTTTTATTCCTTTGCAGTTTCAAACAAGAGAAATGGAAACTCAACACGATCTGGGACCGTTTTCGCTAATTCACCTAGCGGCAAACTTTGATTGTCAATGACAATGAGAGTATGCTTTATTTGGCTCATTTGGCTCGGTACGGGCAAAGCTGGCGTCCGTGGTCTGTTGTGTAGCAAGTGACTGCTGACATCAATCATTATTTGGCCTCATTGGACAACTCTGGCCCGTCCATATGGCAGAGTGTCCACGGTCACCGTCTCCCGGCGGAGAGGATTTGGCTTTGTGCTGCTCCGCAGATGTTCGGCACTCGTGTTTGCGGCTCCTGGTGATTGTATTACAACGCCGAGCGTACGCATCGGTGAGAGAGCGCCGACGGACGGTAGACAGGTGGACACAGTGACACAAGGCGGGTGAAAGAGACTATCTGTGTTTCCCTCTCTCGTTGCAAAATGTGTGCACACAGACCTTCAACCCACACACTATCAGTATTGTAAGCCCATCTGCTGAGCTGATTGCTAGCACTAGACTTGTAAGGGCTCTTTGAACATCGTGTTTTAGGTGCGAGACGAGGACGGACTACATGGCGGTTTTGCTAAGCGGCTTCGGTCGAGGAATAAGCAAATACCTCGAGGTACACGGATTTAAATCCACATTCAGGCTTGTAACATGCGGCCTCTTCATGATCACACACGTGTTTAAGATCTCAAACACGATATGTTCGACGCGCCGATGTCAAACGCTGCATACGGATGATGCACCGACAGACAGCGCAAAGGAATAAATAAGTGGAGATCTCTGCAAAGTCAGAATTTACAGTAGCGCAGATGGGACTAATCTCAGTTCACCATTCACGTGGTTTATTAAGTTAAACTAGAGATTCGGTCTTTCCCTAACCCGTTGTTGAGAAGGACTGAAGGTGATCACCTGTGGACTGAGTTGCTCTGAGCAGGATGCTAATGATTCATGCTGGGCTAACACTTTAACGTTGAATGAAAAGTTTTTAAAAAGACTCACAGAAGCCTGAGGGAGAAAGAATCATCATCACTAGCTCAAATCTGAGATTGTTTTAGTTTTTAGGTCTCACCCTAGGCTTTTATATTTAGATGTTACACATAGAGGTTTCAAAAATATTTGGAAAAGACATGAAAAACTACAATTTCGCTTTTCTTCTACCACTTGGGCACAATACGTTGGAGAGTTGACGTCGTACAAACCGGGCTGTTTTGCCCAAAGCTCCACCATCAGCTGATCGGGACGTCATTAGCCGTTCCCGCTCATCCATACCACCAACAAATACGGTCTACGGCTCTGGCGATTGTTTGTCTATCAGGTTACCTTTTCTGGTGTTGTTGCAGCTCATCTATTGGTTGTCGATTGTGTTACGTCGCCATACAGACTGAAGGACTTGCAACGATCTCAAACATGCTTGATATTGCTGTAAGCCCAAGACTAGGAAAAGACTGATCTAAAAGCTCAGATTACCACCTCATACTTAACAAATAAGATGATGGGGTTGCGCTGCGACTCCACTAAGACTCGACTACAACTCTTATGATTTCATTCTGACTTCCCATATCAAGCATGCGACTGGAAAAAACGTAAAGTGTAAACCCAGCATTAGAAGGTAAGCCGGATGAGGTTGGTGTCGCAGATGGATGTTTCTCAGAATCTGCTGAATGCCCTCCAACCTGCGGCTTACAAGGCTAATTGCTAATCCGCTTGTTTAGTTTCCTTCACGCCAATTTCACTTATTATTATGAGTTTCATAATATTGTGAAACAAGTTCATTCATGCATTCACCATCTGCACTGCTAAATCCTGCACTCAGGGTCACAGGGGGGACTTGAGCCTTAGCAGCAATACAGGAAAAAAAAATCTAACAAAAACAAATGCATTTATAGTGTCTATCATGTATCAGTAAATTGAAACAACAGGGCACTGAGAAATGGTTAAGAATAAGCAATGTATAGATGTTAATATAAACTTAGCTGAAGGAGAATTGATCAATCTGAAAAAAACTCAGACAGATTACTATTTGCTATAATCAGAATATAAAGAACATTGTTTCCTGTGTTTTTCCGTAAATTTTCGATACTGCAAGTCAATATATACATTTGATGCAGGTGTGATAGTAACACTTAACGAAAGTCCAGCTCATTTTTCTTTCAGATACATGCAGGGAAAACATTTGCATGAACAATAAAAAAGTGGGTAAGATCCGCTCCTTTTTTTTGTTTGGCATCAAGGTGTGAATTTTATTGTAACAAATGCCCTTAAAACTCAAGCAAATTTGCATAGCATGACCACGGAGGACCAGGGCGTTAATCTATCCGCCCGTGTTAGCATCTCCGGATGCTAGTAATGTTATTCTCGCTCATGCAAAGTTGTTCTTTCTCTCTCAAGAAGATAGAAGGAAAAGGGGGATGCCGGGTAAAGGAGCTATGAATTCTATTTCATGTGTGAATCCTGCGGGGCGGGAAACACACTCATTTTGCGGGGACATCTTTCCCCTCAGAAAAAGCAGGTGTGCGTTTTGCATTTGATGCATTTTAAGGAAGAGAGCTTTCCAACAGGCGGTATATTCTGACTGAAGATTTTTTTTTTCCCCCTCAAATCTCATTTTATTATCTTTCTCAAGATGGCAGTCTGACATCTTCCCATGTTGTGATCACATAGATGTTTGTTCTACCCTTACCAACTCCGTTGATCTTACCATGTTTTCCAAACGTTTTTTGTGAGGAAGCTGCAAATGGCAGCTCAAGGGAAGGTGACACAGACAGATTACGTAATAAAGTACTAGTTTACTATATTTAATGTGAGATTAACATATAGGGTTGTCGGCTCTCCTGGGACTAGACAGGGGATGTTTGCAGCTGTCCGGCAAATGCACACACATCCCTCTGCAAGATGTTTGCACATCATAGTGAATGCATATGAAAGCTTTTTTTTCCCTCTTTTGTGTGTGGAGAGGTGATGATTTTCTACACTGCTGTGTGTGTATGGATATGCGGAGGCGTACAGACAATGAGGTCTGCTCACTCAGTATGGAAGTGTCAAAAAAAAAAAAAAAATACGAATGCTGTGTCACCAAGGCTACGAAGCCGTTCCTCCAGGACTAACTATGTAAGAAAAAAAAAGAAAAAAAAGAAACCTTTCATATATTTCACAGGAACCTGAAAGCAATCGGTTCCTTCCCGGTGGTTTGATCGAGCCTCGCAGGTGATGCTTCAGAAACCCTGGCTGGCGACTTAAACCGAGCCTGAATACTGGATGGATATTTGCACTTTGCAGCCTATGAGTGTATTGGGAGTGTGCGGGAAGGGTAAGCAAAGGTTTCAGAACAAGAAGAAGAAGAGGAGGAGGAAGGAGGATGGGAACTGGTCCAGGAGGAGATAAAAGAGAATAGCGTAGAGAGAAAAGCCTGAGTGCACAAAGCAACAGCCACTCAGATCTCCAAGGAGAAAGTGTATGGGGGATGCAGAATGGAAGGACTGGAGAGAAATAGTAAAAAAAAAAAAAAAAAAACTTGAATTCCAAACATTCTCTCCTAACCATTCACACAGAAAGGACCGGGGATGAGTTTCCGTCCGGAGGTTTCGGCAATTTCGCCTACGAAACGGCTTTTGTTGAGTTTGGGGCTCGAAGGCCTCCTTGAGGGCTAAGTGTCTGCTGATACAATGCAAAGCAACTCCGCCGCTAACAAGCCTGTAACTGTCTCTGCTGTTTTTTTTTCTTCTTTTAAACTTCTTATTATTTGCCCCCCCTTGTACGTGGAAAAATAAAGAGGAGAAAAAGGTGCTGCGGTCTTTTTTGCCTCGAACACTTAAAATGATAAGTCTTACAAATCTCTGATCTGCAAACATCGCGGGGCGGGTTTCATCGTTATTGTTCGGAGATTTCAATGTTGTCTCACCAGCCCGGCCGGAAATTCACTTGACATATTGCAGCCAGGTACAGTTTATTACGGCTCTGCCACGGGGACAGAGTTCCTGACCCCAAAGCACTTTTTGCAACTCAATTTTTCGGTCGCATCGACGACGGGCCGGCTTTAGAGCTCCGCTTACGACCATATCTTATTTCCCTCGAAACCGCGATCGCACTTTTTCCATAATTCCTAGTCAATCAGCAAAGATTCCGGGCGGTTTTAAAGGTAGTTAGCTCGCAAGCACCATCTCTCTCCGACGTGTACAGAAGCACCCCGTTTTTAAGAGCCAAGCTAACCTGTGCTTCACTAGTCCCAGAAGAGAAATGACACATCAAAAGGTGGAGAGAAAAATACTGCCTGTTGTTAAATGTGGTGCCAGCGAGCTGCAGGATTTTGATGTCAGTGGGTGTGTGTCTTTTATTTCCCAACCCTCCATCAGTGAGGCGGTGCCTGACAAAGCAGAAAGTTGACCCTGTAAGCAGAACACTCTGCGTTGCTGGTAAGTTCACACACACACACACATACACACACACACTTAGACTTTAAAATGCATTACAGCCTTCATTTACTGAAATTAGCTGTAACTTTAGAGCTTATTTAACAGGGAGTGACGTGCGGTCAGGCATATTAGCATATTTGCACAAATTAATTACCATTTTGCACTTCTCAATAACTGGTTCTGATATACTGTGGGATAGTTTTCATTCATTTCTCCTTGTCCACACTGTTTTTAATGCAGACTCTGTTCCACGTTTGTTTGCAGAATGCGATATGGGCGTCTGTGGGAGGAAGCTGGAGATCCTGCAGAGAACCCACGCAGGCGCAGGGAGAAAATGCAACCTCCTTACACAAGACTTCAGCAAGCTGAACCTGGAATAATCTAGGTTTGAGGTGACAGCGAAAATTAATGGTCAGTTGTCATTTGTTGGCTTGTTTAATGAAACTTATAATAATAATGATAATAATATTATCCATCTTCTTCCGCTTATCCTGCACACAGGCCGCGGGGAAATGCCGGAGCATGATAATGATAATGATAATAATAATAAAAAGAATAATAATATATTGATAAAACTTACATTGTCATTTTATTTTTATTGTCATTGTTTTTTCTGGTATCATCATTCTCATTATTATTATGATTTTTTTTAAATGATATGAATTGCCCCATTAGTAGAGCTTTGGTTGTTATTTTTTTTATTGTTTATTGTTGTTGCTAAATCAAATTTCAATCTGTGTTGTAGTTTTCTTTGGGTCTATAAGCCACTCCACGCCGGCGCTCGCGAGAAGTTCAGCATATCACAGCGCAAGGTCCTGGCTATGCAAATGAAATGTGGTACGTACAAGGCAAGCTTCATCCCAGCTTTGTATCCATCCATTGGTTCCAAACACACACACACACACACACACACACACACACACAGGCAAATCTTCCAGTTCCAGTTCTTTGCCTCCAAAGTTATTTTATTCTTGGCGAGAACATGAGGGAGAGACGGATGCTATCAGAGAGCTGCAGACCTGCTCTCAGACGGACTAATCATGCAGCCAGGGAGAGAGATTCAGACGGAGTTCCCGCACCAAAAACACAAGGGGATGGAAGAGAAAAAAAAAAAAAAAAAAAAAAAAAAACATGCAAGAGGGTAGGAGGTAACGGAAGGAGGGAGTTGCAACAACAACGCGGGGATGCGACATGAGGGGAGCTGAGACAAATGAGAGAGGACATCAAAAAGAAAAAAAAAAAAAAAAAGAAATAAAAACAGCCCACCCTCCCAACGTTTCTTCACCAACACGTAGTAAATTGCAGTTATTGAGGCCTCAGTGGAAACCTTCAAAAACTGAGCCAGCTTGAGTCAGCAGCTTGTTGTAAAGGATGCCGGCAGTGAGTGTTGGTGGGCGAGACGCGGGGGTGAGGAGGGCGAAGAGAGGGGGAGCAGGCGCTTCAGCCGGAACGGCGCATGTCATTCCATTAAAATTGTATTGTGTTACGCATAATATTCGCTGGTATTAATGTCTCCCTCTGAAGTCACCTTCCAGGTGCCTCTGAGTCAGACGCTCACGCTTAAATTGCATCACATGATTCCCATTCACGTTTTAATCTATTTGCAACCTTCAGGGGAGGTTTTAAATAAATTCACTATTTGTGTGTTTAATGGCACACTCTCCTGCAGTTACTATATTAGCGGGAATTTTTTTGTCATATTTGTGAATGAAAACCAAACGCTTCTCATTTTTTATTATTTTGATTTTTGATTTCAAATGAGTTTTATTGTAAACTTAAAAACATGCAAATTTAGATGTATGCAGACAATGACTGAAAAGTGATTATGCTAATTATCAACTTTCTATATAATACATTACATACTCCCAGGAATTCCAAAAACAAACTATTGTTTTCTTTTTTTTTTTTTTTTTTAATGTAAACTCACTGTAAATGTAATGCAATTTAAGCCTAATCTGTAATCTGACTCCCAAATTCCTGTGGAATATACAATCAAATGACAATGTGTCTTTTCTTAATTTATCTTTAGTTTTTTTTTTTTTTTTGACAAGCATTTACTCTGAATTAGAAAAATAACAATTTTTGGAATAATTTTTTTTTTTTTTTCTTTCTTACAATTTTTTAGAGCACCACAGACTTGCAGCCTATTCAAATTCACTAGAATCTTTATAAAGGAATAAAATCCACATTGAGGAATGGGACGCTAAATGAGCCATCATATTGGACTTTGCATTTATTTATTTTAATTAACACACAGCCCCCCTTTTATAATTGTATAATAAATTTGCTCACACTGCTGACCAGGCAGCGCAATATGAGAACATCATAATAGACCGCCAGTTTGAAAGGGGTGGGTTCGGGGGCAATCCTAAACTGGATATTGACAGTATGTGATATATAAGACTTGTAGATCTGAAAAAATAAATAAAATAAAAATAAATTAGATATATATAAATATACTGCTCAAAAAAGTAAAGGGAACGCTTGAACAACACAATGTAACTCCAAGGCAATCACACTTCTGTGAAATCATAGTGTCCACTCAGGAAGCAACACAGATTCATTTTGACTTGTTTTAAGGACATTACATCAAAGTTGGATCAGCCTGGAGTTTGTTTTTACATTTTAATTTTGAGTGTGATTCCTAATCCAGACATCTATGGTTGATACGATTGATTTCCATTGATAATTTTTGTGTGATTTTGTTGTCACCACATTCAACTGTGTAAAGAGCAAAGTATTTCATAAGAATATTTCATTCATTTAGATCTAGGATGTGTTTTTTAAGTGTTCCCTTTATTTTTTTGAGCAGTGTACATTAAAAAAATACATTATTCACCTCCTTCAACTGAGTAGCTGAGGTGGTTAGAAAACGGGATAGCTGAATAAGAGGGAGCATCAGTCTTTGCCAGTGGCTGCCTCCTACCGGGCCCAAAACAGCAGTAGGATTAGCCTGTCGCTAAAGTTGTCACAGTCACAAACACACTTAGATTAGCTTCGCACATATGTTCAGTGGCAGAACCACCGACTGTGTATGACAGATCCGTCCAGCAAAGGTGGCGTTAATCAAGCGGCGAGGCGCTGTGACTACCAGCTGAGCTGACAACGACACAGGCGGTTATAGTTGAAGAGCTCCACGTCCGCAGCACTCCTTTTTCTTATCCGACTTATTTTCTTATTGTTTTCATGCTCTAGATTTCTGCATGACTGTTGAATTATTTATTGATTTAAGTCATTCAGTATCCAAATTACTCATCCTGCACTCAGATTTCACAGAGCCAATTCCAGCTGTCATTGGCTGAGAGGTCACTCCATAGCTAGTCAGTCACAGGGCCACATATAGAAACATAGAACCATTCAATCTCACATCCATGAATCATATAGAGACTTAAAAGCATTCACTCTCTTATTCACACATCATTTTGAGGAGAGACGGCCATCCACTCTCATTACCGCATCACATAGAGCAGGAGTCCGGAAACTTTTTGAATGGGAGAGCCATAAAAGCCAAATATTTCTAAATATATTTCATTGAGAGCCATATAGTATTTTTAACGTACAATAAATTAAATATGTCTTACTTTTAGTGCGACCTCTGTTACTTGTTCGAAGTGCCGCTCTATATTTGACCGTTTCATTGATGCAATTTTATCATTGCATATTAGTCATATCGCAGATCCAAATGCAAATTCCTCCGTCCACGCAGCCTGGAATGCACGGTAATCATTGTCGTTTTTTTTTTTTTAATTATTTTTGTCATCTTTTCCGTTACAAGGGTCGAAGCTGATAACTGGTTGGCTATCTGATAAAATTGATTTCCTCACCTTTACAATGACCCGGACGATGCTCGGAAGACGTTGGTTTCCGACCCGACCGACGGGTGACCTGTGAAATTTATCTTCAAAACTAATTTCTGTTCACTTTAAAATGACACAGTATTATGAAGAAATATCACAAGTATCTTGAAATCATTTACAAGCAAATTTTTTTCAACTCAAAATTGTCTGTGAACTATATGTTGTCACCGGAAAGCCATAGGTTCCCAACCACTGATATAGAGAAATACAACCATTCAGTCTCTCATTTACATACCATATGGAGATAAACATTAAGTCTCACTCTCATTTATATGTCATTCTGTGACTTAAAACCATTCACCATGTCATTCAAGCATCTTATAGAGACAAACAACAATTCATTCTCTCATTCACATGTCAAATACATCACCACATGCCCTAGGGGGACAAATAAAGTTATTTGAATGTCAATTTAGAGGCAGACAACCATTCACTCTTTGATTCACACATCACATAGCGACGGGCAACCGTTCACTTTCATTCATGTGTCATGTAGAGATACACAGTCATCTTGTCTGTCATTCACATCATACATAGATAAAAATTAATTCACACTCTCATTCGCACATAGAGAAATATTACCAGTCACTCTTTCTTTCAGACATCATATGGCTGCTTAAAAGCATTCACTCTCTCATTCATGCATCATATATTGACAGACAACCTCTTTCTCATGCATGTGTCAAATTGAGGGATAAAAACACTCACCCACTCATTCATGTGTCAGAGACACGCTACCATTCATCGTCTCATTCCCTTGCAGACACGGAGAGAACACGTCATGGGAACACACCCCGCTGGAATCGAACCGCGGATGTTCTCGCTGTGAGGTAGAAGCGATAAGCACTGCGACCCCTCGCCGCCTGATTTTTGATTTTTGTTATTTTTATGGTTGTAAATGCTATTACTGTAATATTTAAACCACATGTTCAAACAATATTCATTCTTGGAGCCTCTTCACCTTTCCTGTTAATGTTGTTTTGCTAAACAGTGTGAGTGTCACATGTGCAAAACAGGAAGTAAAGAAAAATAATTGAACGTACTTCCTGTCAGGTCTTTGCTCTGCATTTTGCTATTCCAGGTATTTATTTTAAGCAACAAATATTCAGTACTGATTCTTTGATGCTGTCTGACGTGAAGGGAAAAAAAAAAGTAATCAGGCCATCAAAGCAGGAAGCATCTAAATTGAATTTCCTCGTCATTTGATCAGTCTGATGGAAGCATTAGTTTATCATTAATCTTTAATCTAGAAGTTCACTCAATGGCAGAGTGGGTGAATCTCTTCTCAATTAACTTGGGTGCCACATGCGCCGAACGGCCGTCGCACATCCGCGCGCGAGGGCTCCCCAGATTGCATCGTAAAATTTTAAACGGCCGCTCCCGTCAGAATTCGTGGGCCTGACCTTGAGAAATTCCGATCTGCTACTTGGAGAGGTGGGGGGGGGGGTTACTCAGCACGGAAGGCCACGCGGAAATATATACCCCTTTCATTTCCTCAGCTCCTTTCCACTATTCATAGGGATATCCGGATTTCATTAAAAGAAAAAAAAAAGGAGCATGGGGAGATTAAAAGTTATCACCAGTCCACATGAGTCAATTATCATCTTGCTTTGGATGAGAAAGATGTTGGCTCCTCAAATTAACCTTGGCAAACTGTAATCTCTTTATAACTCTTATCTTTGCCTTTCAAAGACGTTGATTTTTGGCCGTATCGGGGGTTTGGGTAGGGGCGGGGGGGTTTGGGGGCGCCGCCAAGAGGAGCGACATGGATGCAGATGTACAGGTTCAAGTGATCCGGTGTTTCCCTGACAGCGCGGTCAATCTCCATGTTGGAAAGGATGAAATTATCCCTGGAAAAATTGTAAAAAAAAAAAAAAAAAAGTTTCAAAGTGGATCAATACAAGCAACTACAGCCGCACAACGAAGGAACAGAACTTTCTATACCTCTTCCTCTGCAAAAAAAGATCAGGGCAAATCAATAGAGGAGGCAATCACACACACACACACACACACGGGGACTACACACAGAGGGATGCCGACACCATTGTACACTATCAACCCCCTTATCTTGATCTATGTAGGGACATGACCTTTATTGGCACGGCAGTCAGAAGTGTGTACTCCTGTGTCATTAGATTTGTGAACCTTGGCGATTGTTGCAAGCCAAGCCAAACCGGAGCGGCGCGTAATAGATTCGGTCTGACAGCGACGGCAACGAAACAAAGGCGGGAGGGAAGGGAAACGTTACGTCTTGGTTAGCATACGAATAACCTCATTACCGCACTGGGATCGTTGCAATTTATTTGTATTGGGGAGCGTGCACGTGTTTGCCACATGCACGAATACCGGCGATAATACTAGCTTCTCCAGACACATCACCTGACGACGGCTTCCTATTCCGTGACGGCGACTCGTAAATATATTCAAATTGCATGTCAGCAACACGGAAAACGGAGTCAATGGAAAAGCCAATTATGAGTTTACAACCCCATATCTCTGCGACTGGATGGTGCTTAATTCCCAAATTTATTTTTTTCCTTCCTTTTTGTCATCCAGCGGCTCCACCTCGTAGGGTTTAAGAAATCCCGAGGATCCCTGGAGCCACGTAGAATTTTAGCAGCTTCCAGGTTTGTCTACATTTTCTATGGGGGACCCTGACGTCTTTTGTTTTGCTTTGGATGGTGAAGCTGGTTATTTTATTTCATTTTCAGCATTGTTCAGTCTGCATGGCTCCCCCAGTTTTCTTTCTTTATTCATTTATTCATTCATTTATTCGAGAAGCTGGTGTTCAGTTTATCTCTGTTACACATTATGTCATTTACATGCCTGAGTTGGGGGGGGTTGAATTTTCATATATGTGCATACGTGTGCATTTGTGTGTGTGTGCGCGCATGTGAGCCATCACTGTTTCTTCCCTTCAGGTCTTTTGGCTCCCCATCTTCTCCAAGTTAAAAAGCTCGAGGAGACGTAACACAGATACATTACCTTTTTTTTATCACATTTTTTTAATTACCTTAATCCTAATGTCTATTTATAATACATACATATATATTTGTGTGTATCATAAGCTGCACCAACACACACATTACTTGTGCACATACAAACATGCATATATTAAACACGGGCATGGCATTTTGTATTTCCTGGTAAGAATAAAGAGCATGAAAGATATTGGATTTTTTTTTTTTTAGGATATCTCATATGAAGACATTTTAACATCTCCTTTTACATGAATTTGTGGGTTTTTCATGCAACTGTAATTCCTGACCGTAAATGCAGTAATTTTGCCTTTTTCAAGGGATCAAACCTTCTTTGAAGGTTGTCTTGAAGGAATTCTAAAGTGGTGCGGCGGAACAGTTTCCTCCGTCCTCAAATGTAAGTAGGGGTCTGCTTTTCAGCTAGCGGCATAAATTCATCTAATTAATTCATTCATTTTGTTTCAATTACATACTTGTTGCTCTGGTAGTTCAGGCTCCATCCCAGCGGGGCAGATATAAAGTTTTGCAACTTCAACTAAAACAAACAAAAAAAAAAAGAAGAAAAGTGGAAAAAAAAAAAAAAGGTTTACTTCTGATGCTTTTTCAAATCATTTATATTTATTTATCTATGTGCTATCCCCATTGAATGAATATATACATAATTATGATGATGATGATGACTCTTATTTCTGAAAATCAGCCCCTAATATTATCATGGTAGATCTGGTGAAAAGAAAATAATATAAAAGAACAGTACAATATAGCGTGCCTTTAATTGTAAGCAGAAAGTGCAGGTAAAGTTATAAATATTATAAGTTTAAAACAATAGCATACAAAATATCGGGAATATAAAAAAAATAATATAAGCAGTCAAAGTTGTTCAAAATATGTAAATTAGCAGCAGAAAACAGCTGCTTACAGCATCAACACGGGTGAGTGCATGGATGACTGGATGGATGAATGAATGAATGAATGAATGAATGAAGTCTATTGGGAAGAGAGCTGAGTATTAAACAGAATGCCCCCCCCCCAAAAAATAGATAAAAATAAATATATATAAACAGTTATAACCAACATAATAACTGTACGTGTGGTCGTGATTATAAGGATAAATATGTAAAACAGAAAGCTAAGAGAGAGAAATGAGAAATTAGCCTGAAGCTTATGGGGTAATTATTATTACATTGGGTGCCACCACTGTGAGAAAAATAAATTGCGTCTGTTTAAACTATAATAATTAGTATTTGCATGGTTTACCAGCTTAATGGATGGAATGATTGACAACAGGGGTGGAAAATTGAAAGTGCTCTATAGGTATCCACTTGAATGCACTTATTCAAGTCAGCCCCTGTGTGCACTGATGGCTTCAGATTCTTTTGCAAAAAAAAAAAAATATATTGGCGTCTTCGCACAAAAGTTTCAGAGGAGCGCACACAAAAGCAATTACTGAAGATCAATGTGTGGACACTGCGGAAGAAAGGAAGTGAGAAAGAAAGACAATATAAAAGGAAGGAACTAATGATGTGTTGGGTGCCAAAGGTTGTTAGCGACAACGCCGGTGCGCTGATGAAGCATTGATTGATATGTCATTTGACTCAGATGAGCCAGAGGAGTAAATAGACCGCACCACGCAAACGTCTCCAAGATCTTAAATAACCTACAGCGGCCACGTCACAAAGTAATCATCGTGGTATCACTAAAATAGCAAGGAAGTATTCGGCCACTATAAACAAAATATTTACAATTTAATTTCCAAGGGGGGATTTCACTTCTAGCTCTAAAGTAAAAAAAAAAAAAAAAAAAATGAATAAAATAAAATAAATAAATAGAATCAACAACATATATGATTGAGAAAATAAATAATGCATGCATACGGACATATACATTCACACACACACACACACACACACACACACACATATATATATATATATATATATAGGTCCATTGAAAATGACAAATAGATGATAATTAGAATGGTTATCTCAGTAAGGCTCGATGGTGCAATATTAAATTGGACCTCTAGCTTTTCAGATTGTTTCCTGTGCTCATTGATGAACTGCCGAGGCTCCGCGGTTCGTTGCCTGGCGCAATACACAAACCCGTTCCCATAGTAATTTGTGATCGGAGCTTCATTTATTTCGCTAACAAGACCTCACTTGCTTGAAATAACTCTGCCGGATTCTACAATAGACAGAGTTAATTAGCAAAGAAATTGAAATCCGATAGGGGCCGTGTAGGTAAGGCTCCGATCTTTCCGCTTTCATTCTAATGCCAGCGATTCCATGTGCCATTGTTAAGTGATGGATTATTAATTGTCTGACAAAGCACAATACAAAAGTTACAAGTTTTTTTTTTTTTGTTTTGGCTTGGTTTTTGGCCTGAATGTCTATCCCTCCGACAAAAGGGTTCATCCTTATTCGTATTTCATGTTGATATAAAACATCTTTAAAACATATCCTAATTGTGAGTCCAAACCAATTCATATTTTAGTCATGAAATGGTGACGTGATATGTGTTCTTTTACAATAAAATTTTACTAAATACACAAAAAACTCTCATGATCTGAAAATCTAAATATTAATCCAATTGAAACTCCTTTAAAACTTTGAAAATGAGGTAAATTGCATTCCACTGAGAAATAACCCTATTTTTTCCACTTAATTTGAGGACAGCATTAAAAATAAAAGTTTTTTTGTTTGGTTTTAAGGAAGATGTTTATTTTCCTTTCACTCTTTTAACATATTTCTTATCAAAACATACTTGGACGAATATTTGGCAGATGCTGTAAGATCATTTAACGTCGCTCCGGCGTTGGAAAGATTTGTTGCCGAATTATCACGAAGCGCTTTGTGTGGCAGCACCTTCGGGAAACAGACAATTTTCAGCTTAGCTTCCCTCTATGTGGCTCTTCCTATTATATGATTTTTTTTTTTTTTGTTGTTGTTTTTGTCTTGAGTCTGTGAAATCTCACTCAATGACCTAAATGGCCCGAAAGAAGACCGATGACTTTCTTAAAAACTCAATTCTAGAGTGGGGTCTGGTGAAAGAAAAGGAAAAAAAAAATCCTCTATATATGACAACAACACTTTACTATCTTCATCATATGGATCAAAAGTGACAGCTCTGTATTGCGTTTGACTACACTCAGCCCGCTCCACTGGCAGACAAATAGAAACAGTGAATATCGCTCTTCAGCCTTAATCCTTCAATAAAGCCAGTCGTGGGGGCGAACACATGGGAGGAGATGAAGGGTGAGAATGATACGATGTGGCATTAATTTTCCCCCGCGGCTGCATTTACTATGTTTCATTCAATGACGCAAAGTCTTTCAGGGGACACCGACGGGCTAGTCAGCCATTTAGAAGAAAAAAAAAAAAAAAAAAAACTTAGGGGATTATCAAGCATGGAGCAGGAGCTGTCTAGGGCCAGACAGAGGGAGGGGTTAGAGGATGCAAGAGATATGGAGAATAAGTGAAGGCTACAACTGGGGATGATAGAGAGATAGTGAAGTGGTGGCGGGGGGGCGGGTGGGCATCATTGGTGGATGGTAAAAGAGATATGAGGAGAGTGGAAAGCAGGGGGGGGGGAGCATAAATTTATTCAGGTGTTGGCCATGCAAGCCATTGCCGGAGATTTAAACCCCCCTCCTCCATGCTAATGGAAACGCATCATTCACGAGAAGAGAGCTGGAGATAAATGCATCAGGGTGATTGCGGGTCGTTCTGACAGCGGCGCTTTCTCCAGGAGTCAAGGCGACAGTGGCAGCGGCGGCGGCGGCGGCGGTGGGGGGGAAAGAGGGGTTGGATGCGACTGGGAAGGGGGCGGGTTTGTTAATTACTTCATCATTATGCAGTTATTGTCCCCGCACACCCTCATCATCACATGAGCAGCTGTTATAATTATTCTTTAAACTCAAAAAAAAAAAAAACCTTCCCATGATTACGCTAAAGTTAAAAGATCGCGATTCCTATAAGAAAAAGCATTCATTTATGCTCCATTGTCTTGATCCCTTGAGGAGTTTTGTCAACCTGCAGAGTATTAAGAGGGCAGTCCAGGGCGACTTACGGTACACTGTGATCCCAGACAGCGACGGGTGCGTCCATCATTAGGTATGGCTTATAGACGCCATTTATGTTTAATTACTTCTGTCATAATGTGACCGTTACATCTTACTTAACCGCAGATACCGAGACCATTATCATCCAATTTAGTTCCGCAGGTCATGTAGACCCTGCATTGGACAGACGTCGGTAAAAGACAGACACAGCTTTGCCCAAGCGTCGCCGTTTTCTTTTAATCGCCGACCCCCCGCAGATGTTTCACCACTCGGATGTATCGTCGAAATAATAACCGAACATTTGACGTTCTCTTATAGCGATACTCCATTTCACCTTTGGCGCGTTCGAGAAAGAATCCCCAGAGAACCATATTGGAATACAGCAGCCTGTGCCGAGACCAGTCAATGTAATGAATGAGGCCGGTTTCTTGTTCCATAAAAATATCAAACCATCTGTTACCTGTAACCCCCTCCCTTCTTTCCCCCCCCCGCCATCATGGCTGGTGGTCGACTCCCGGAGCTGTATCAAAAGATATTGATCAAAAAACATTTTCTTTGTTTCAAATTCCGCTTTGCTATAAATGCTCCTTGCATATATAATACTCCCGGAGGTCGTCGACAACCTTTCAGAGAACCTGCCAAAGGCATTAATCCACCTAGAGTGTCAGGTTGCCAGACACGGTGCCATTCAGGCAGGGGGCTCCGTCTGGTGTCGACGCTGACGCGACCAGAATAACGCGGATGATTCAGATTGCCATAACGCTCCGTCGACGGCGTGAAACGAGGCCTTCACAGGCGGACTCCTCGGACTTCACCCGGGTGACGAGAAACAAAGCGTCTGAATATTCTCCCCCGCAAAAAACGCTCCGGGCTACCTCTGGGTGAACCCGCCCTGAATAAATGAAGGTTAGAGGGAAGGGCAGGGTTCAGATAACACTCTCTTTGAGGGATGAATCCACTCAGAGTCCAAAGTGTTTGGCGCCACACATTGATCCCATCCCTGGCTTAAGGGGGTCAGTTTTTTAATTTTTTTTTTTTTTTTACTTAAGCAATAATTCTTTCATGGAGGGCGTCAGAGATCACCATTTTATTCAAGACTTGTTTAAATCAGTTGCCGTACACCCTCAACACAGTGTCCACGGTTGCATCCCCTTCCTTTTTATAAAGCAATATATATTTAAATGATGTGACTAGTTATAAAAAAAAAGATTTCATATAGTATCACAGAGTGACTCATGTAGTACTGAGGCTGTTGTACTCTATAGGTTAATACTCCTTAAGTGATCAACCTGGAAACAATGTCTAGCTGACATTCGATGGACTTTTAAATAATACCAGGTGATATTGCACGGTTTGAGTTTAAAATTGCAAAGATTGCTGCGACTTGAACTTTGATGTAAAACCGCAATTCGGGAATCCTTTGAGATTTTTTTTTAAGTGTAGTTCTCATCATTAAAATCTCATGCAATACGAAGTGCAGTTAAGAAAGTTTAGAAGAGAAGCTGCAGCAACATGGGATAAAAAAAGTTATTTATATATATATATATATATATATATATATATATATATATAAACTTGCAAGGATTGGCAACGTACCCATCCCAACAAGGTCTCAAAAATCCCAGCTTACACTGCTGCCTTGATCACCATCATGATCACCGTGTTCTCTTGTAGAGAGATCATCTTGACACATGATCAATAGACTTGGATATTCATTCTGTTCAGTTCAGGTTTAAAAAAAAAAAAAGTATAAATAAATATATATGTATATATGCAACTGCAATTGGTGTGCAGTTTCAAGAGGATTATTTTCATTTCTTCATTCATTTTCGATGCTTGTTATCCAGCCGCCAGGTATGGATGGATATGGACGCATACAACCGTTTACTTTTTTATATAATATGCAATATTTTTTTAGTATGCAGCATTTTTGAAATTCATTGTCATGTGCAATATCACTCTTCAAATTTTAATTTTGAAGCTATCTGGCGTAACAAATTCCTTCAGGATTAATATAGTTTTACCTTTTCTTGTCTTATTTCAAGACGTACAACCATTTACTCACTCACGCTGTAAGGTGGGAGTACTTACCGCCACACCAACTGCTTCTAGATTAATTTTTTTTTTTTTTTAAATAGGTACTTTCATAGACTTGTTCTTATATAGCTGTCAGCTGGTGGAAATAGAAAATTTCCCCAAAGCCCTTCAACACCACACAGCACTGAAAACCCCAAGTCAAGAATATTTGAAATCACTGAAGTCCTGATGGAATAGGCGGTTAAGAACATCAGCCACGATGGAGCGAAGCTCAATCCGAGAAGATGCGCTCTCAGTGGAAAAAAAAAAAACACCAGCGTTGGACCATCACGGGACAAGGAGGCTATTAAATCCAATCTACGCTAACCTGTCCATCCTCGTGTGAGAGCAGCGCCGGGGTAGAAGCCATAACATGCATCATCTCACGAGGGGAAGGTGAGCGGCGAGCCGCGCATCCATTTGGGCATAAAGGATCTAGCGGGGCCATAAAGCAGGCAGGTCAAGCGGATAAACACTAAATGACCCTAGCAGGACGTTGCAGAGATGTGAAGACCTCGTCCTCCGGGTGCCAATTACCCAACGGTGGGGCGTTTTTCACCTTAATGGCTGTCAGTAATGGCTAACTTCTAAAAAGCTATCAGGTGAGGTACTGCATAGTCCAATAGAGGCGTTTGAAAGATATAAGTTAAAAAAAAAAAAAAAAAAAATCGCTTTCCCTTTCCGTTTCCCGCTCAATGGGACGGCCATGTTTCAGAATCCCCAACATTAGCTAACAGCATGTCTGCTAAAGATGCATTAATCCTCGTGTTAATTAAATGGCATTGAGTTTTAAGCCTCTCTATTAGCCATGATGTCATCCATGTAAAAGCCTTTAATACTTAAATTAAAATACGCCCCCCCCCCCCCCCCCCCCCCACACACACACACACACACACACACACACACACACACACACACTCACACTCACACACCACCCCGGCTCACAAAAACATTGGGGAGGCATGCAGCGCCTGTAATTGGGGCAGACAATCCGTGGAAATTCAGGAGTTGTGCAGGCTCCTAACAGCTGGAACATCCAGTCACCTGAACAACAATGGAATGTACCATCTGCACCGAGAAGTAGGGGGGGGCGCCGTCCCCTCTGTCCGAACACATGACGGTGATGGATGGGGTTACATAAACAGTAATCACCCGGTTACATAAAATGCAAACAAGGAGCATATTAACTGAGTTGACTCGGGATTATCTGCTTTCCCATATCGGTTATGCAATGGATCCAATCCCCACTCCGAACACTCGCATCCTCAGATACACGATCCGACAGACACTTGAGCGAAACAACACTCTAATTCCCTCGCCGTCGCACTGTCATGTGTAAAGTTGATTATCCAGTCCATCTGTGAGGGCGTTGAAAGTTTTCCCCTCGCAGAGATATCTATCCGCGGCGAAAGGGAAAAAAAAAAGAAAGGTACGTTTTCAAAGCGGTGACATTTTTGTTAAGTGGCGATATACGAGAGCGGGGAGAAGAAGGGAGAGAAGACGAAGGGAAAAAAAAAAAAAAAAAAAACATGACAGACACGTGTCCTTGTTCTGCAGACCCTTATCTGCAAAGCTCTCGACAGAAGTAAACGCTGGGAATCTGTAACCGGGGGAACTTTCATCTGAGCCGGGCCTTTTGCTCGTGCATATAAAATAAAAAAAAAAAAAAGTTCAGATCAAAGCGTTTGTACGCCGCCCGTGACCAGCCGACGAGGCAGCCTGATTATTTCACTCCCACCGGAGCAGTGACTCAAAAACGACTAGAAAGGAGGAGGCGGTGTGCAGTGGCGGCAGAGCTGCAAGAGGGGGAGAGAGGAAAAAAAATAAATGGACCAACTTGATAGAAACAAAAGATTTGTTTAAGTGCTAAACTAGTTCTCTTCTTCTTTGTCTTTATTTTTAAGTTTCCTCACTGAGGATCTGGAGATGCAAATTACACATGGCAATTGGTTCACTTGGTAACCATACTTCATAAATACACACACACACACATATATATATATATATATATATATATATATATACACACACACACACACACACACACACACACATATATATATATATATATATATATATATATATATATATATATATATATATATATATATATATATATATACACTTAAAGGAATTATATATACAAGGAATGCATATATAAGAAATATATATATAAGTAATATATAGAGATATAAAGGAATATATAAATCAATTCCTTGACAACCAAGTTAGATATATAAAAAAAGATCTGAAATAAAAATGAATTAAAAAATATATCTGTACCGGTATATATATATACATTAATACTTTGACTTGCAAGTTTAATTTTTGCTGTGACGCAGCTCATAACCAAATTTGCTTGCATATCAAATTAAACAAATTCTATTATAATGAATTGAAATGCTTCTGGTCCAGCCCTCTGGTTTGTGTTGTGTACATTCTTCTTCAAATCGGAAGAATGCACTTTATAAATTACTAATAATGTCTCAAAAAAACAAGAAACAATAAAAGAGAATGCGAAGAAAATAAAATGGATTTCTTAAAGGGATCCCTGGTTACCTTGGCATTATTTAAGGCCTCGATTTAATCGATCAATCAATCAATCAATTAAATCAAATCTGTCAACATATTTTAGTTTGAATAAAATTGGGAAAAAAAAAAATTCATAGGCCTATCCATATTTTTACCAGCTACATAAAAGAAGAATAACACAAATTCTCAACATATCTTAGTTTGCATAAAATTGGACAAAAAAAAGCTGCCATTGCTGTTTACATCCCAATGTCTGGGTTGACGTGGGCTCTCTCATTTTTTCCTGAGTTGCAAAACCATGTAATCTGTGCTCCTGATCGGAGCCTGAGAAAAGAGAAAAATCAAAATGAGCCTCAAAAAAGAAGAGGAACAACTATGTGAAGAGGCAAAAGTTGGCCAAAGTTTCTGGTGTGTGCTGCAATTACTCTGCTACGCTAACAGAGAGAGAGCATCTGTTGTGAGGAGTTCCAGGTTTGTCACTGCAGTCATCCAGACCGCTGTGCCGACTGACAGGACGACTCGTCATCGACTTCCTCCATGATTGTGCCGCTCTTTCGTCATCAGACGCCGTATCGGCAGGAGCCGGTTGTTCACATCCTCGCATGAGAACAGCCGGCGTCTCCTGCCTGTGGCATTTCTTTGGAGCGGGCTTCACTTGGTTCCCCGAGGACCTTTTGTCTGCTTGTGAAAGACAACCGTCGGCACGGTGTTTAACTTTAGTATCAGTTTAAAACTAGCTGCGCCTGCGAGCTTAACTAAATGCAGGGCTAAACCCTAAGACTGCTCGCAAAAGCAGCACAATGGGGAAATATTACCTGTAGGTTACAATTTGTGTTATAAATTGCAATATTTAAGGAATTATCCATTTTTCATATTTCTTTTGACAAAACATTCTGCGACAAACATTTAAAGAAATATATGTCAATCAGCCCTCCCAGTCGGGGTTCCCGCCAAGTGTATTTAACTTAAAGATCGGAGGAGGTTGGGTTTTTCATTTCAATCTATTTTTTACCTTACCTGGTAAAACCTTAAGACTATAATGTGTTGCTAAATGTAACTTTGCACTATGCTACACTTTATTGCTAAACTTAATTTAGTAATATCAGTGATTGAGAGGGATAAGATCCCAGCATTACAATTTTCAATTTTCATTTTTAATCTAATTTTTTCCCCCTCATTCATGAGGGAGATATGAACCCATCCATAAGTCTGACTAAAAATAAAACTACTTAACGATTTTTAGTGCAAGCAAACAGCTTTTTGAAAGTTTCTACAGTAATACCTTGACTTACGACTCTAATAATTAACAATATATAATAAAATATTATTTAAATAAACAAACTGTTTTTCTTCAGTCCATTCACCTAGAAGATTGGACGAAGATGCTGGCGACGGCGGCATAGGCTGGGGAAAATTTTCATTTTGTATTTTATCGCTTAACTTCCTATTCCAATTCTGATTTATGAATCGTGACAATGCAACTTTTCAGATTTGCACTTTTTAATCAGGTTTTTACTACATTTTTATCTCAGTTACAACTACCAGAATGATCCAAACGGACGGTGTCCTGCAGCCCTTGCCATTTCCCGTCCAGAGAGCAGGTCCGCTGCCACGGAAAACACCATGACATAATTCAAGGTTATGTGATTAAAATACGATATTATTTGACGGCCGCAGATGGATTTTCTTTGTGCTGTTCAATAGGGGCTGCAGGGGTCACTGGAAAATGTCAGCAGAAATTATAATACTTGAACCCGCTCTTTTAGCACAGCACTTCTGCTATGGTTCTACTTCTACTAATCCTGTGAAAACAACAATTTGACGTTGAGTAAGAAATTTCAGGCTCGCTGGCAAAACACAAGGATCAACAAATTTGGAAAAAACAAGCTGTTCCGGAAAGATTTTTCTTAATTGACAGCTGGATAATAGGTGTCTAGAGCTCTTGTGGGCATATTTGCCGATATTTTTAAAATGTTATTAGTAAAAATGTCATCAAACAAAATACCTGGAGCAGAAAATAAATAAAAAAAATGTATCCTCTAAAAACTAGGGTGAGGTTTAAAAAGCTGCAAAAGCTGTTTGACCTTGAAATGATTCCCACCAAGGTAAATGCTCCCCCAAGCCAGGGAGAGCAGCTACTTATAAATTTAAGAGTTTGTATAAAACAAAAAAATAAAAAAATAAATGTATTTATGCATTTACCTATTAAATTTTGCACGAGTCCTTGTTTTATTCTACTATAACTACTATTATACCCCATACCCCCAAAGGATAACAACAAAAGAAATTAAAACAAAAATTGAGGTGGTCTAATGGTTGATTTTTAACATTTTTGTATTAAATAAAAATAAAATCATAACTGGCCATTGTTTTAAATCAATTGATTAATTAATACATGAACTAAATGATTTATTTGATAATGTATTTCTTTATTTATTTTTACTTCTTCTAAATCAAAATTATTTTTTTAAATCTAGTTGTTGTCAACGTTGTTTTATTCAGCTATTAACATGACTGAAGTAAAAAAAAGAAAGAATAAATAAAGGGCTGTGTATTAATATCAATAACAACAACAGCAATAATAAGTGTTTCACAGCACTGACTCGGTTTGATGAACAAGCCTTCGTTTCTTTTGAATTTTCCGACTTATTAACATTCTTTCCTTTCTCCTTTATCCTACATGTTTATCCTTCTTTCATGAATCACACACAAACACCGCCGGCAGCGGGAGTTTAACGCCGTGATATACACCCGTTTTTCCTCGTCCGCTTTTACGAAGGAGGGCCCATTGTGTGCGCAAAAAACCTGCCGTCGTAATTACGGAGAGATTAGCGGAAAGACCGCTATGGTTAAATATAAACGGCAAATTCTGAGGTCGGAATCAGATGTGGCGCGGCAATAAAGAAAGCTCAGTGTGAGCGACGAATAACAAATATAGGCAGAGAGCAGGAAGAGGAAGGAAAGAAAAAGAAAAAAAAAAGCCGTGATCCTTGACTTCAATCAGCGCCTGTTGTTTGCCGACAGTTACGCTCTCCACCTCGCCTCGCACTCCGGATCAACGGGGTCAATCCAATTGCGACTCAAGACTTTCACTTTCAGACTTTCACGCTCCTTTCATATGTGCACGCGTCTCCGACGTGCGCGTTGACGGCCGCGTCAGTTGCGTTACAGTCCAAATGAGATTAAATTCTAATTCATAGTTACATTGAACAATTTTCCGGTCTTTCCGTAATTGTAGTCAAGTGTGTTATGTGCAGGCGTGAGGTCAAAGGTCAGATGAGCGCCATGGTTTCATTAGCTGCACAGCATCAGTTTTGAATGAGATAAAAGAAAAAAAAAAACAGAATGAAAGAACCCGGGAGGAAAAAAAAAATTGAACTTGACAAAGTATTGCGTTTATTCTGGCCGAGAGGAAGCGTAGTCGCCGCGCTTTTCCCGACGCTGGCTGCTGACCCGAAAGCTGCAGGCTACGTGACGTGCCCACGGATCCGAAACAAGACAAAAATTAAAGTTTCATTTGGCCCGAGCTGCAAATACAACCCCGGAGAAGAATTGCCGGGAGCGGGGTGGAGCCGGCGAACACAAACCCTGACCTTCTGGGAGTCCTCGGGGAGAGCAGGAACAGCGGCGAGGTGGAACGTTGAACTCTTAGTCTGAAAAGTCGCCGTCTGTCACAACACATAACGCGACGAGACGAGAAGACCGGCCGGGTGCATTCTTGTGTGGGAGGAGGGAGCATCCCAGCAGCGAACCCTCCTTCTCTGCCTATTCCCCACTAAACTAATTCATTTCCGTCTCTTAAAAGGTGCTGCTCGGATATTCTTTCCATCAGTATCAAAACATCACCTAAATCGGATTATTACACAATTATTACATGATTATTACACAATTGTTACCCCCCATCACAGACGCACGAGTTACCACTTCCACCAGGTGCGGCTCAGTCACGTTACCGACAGTGATTCCTGAGGTCAGAGTCTGTTCAGGCGTAGATGAGAGGAGAGATCCGGACAAAAAAAAGACATTGAGATTTTTCTTTGAGGTCTTTGAGATGATTCAGATGTCAGACTGCAGCCATGAAAACACGATTACACTCCCTCGCCTTATTATCATGGATAGAAAATTACCAGGTGCAATTTGATTTATACCTGGGATTCATTCTCTAGGATAACCAGGTCCACTTTTAATTTATTTATTTATTTATTTATTTTTATCGATGACAACTGCCTGACGAGGCGCTGATTTACTCCGGCGTCAGGTGAGCGACTTGAAATCAAACAAACATGGCGGACAACAGCAGCGAGAAGGTGAGCAGCAGACGGAAAAACTTTTTTTTTTCTCATCAAGTGGCTTCTGGAAAATAGCTAATATGAGTGGAGAGGACACAATGCGGCTTTCATTTCTCAGGCGGTGGAAAAATAAAAATAAATAAAAATAAAACACTCCAAATACTCCCGTCAGACACCGAGCAAGACCTCAGGAGCCGATCTAATGTGAGGAATGGGGGATTGAGCTGTCCGGCTGCAGCGGAGCGCCGTGTCTTCCTGTCAGCTGATTAATTATGGTCTGAAAACAGGAGCCCTCGGTTGTAACCGCTGCCGCTACAACTTCCAACAAGCAAGGGAACGTGAAGTAAAATGAACAGAAGAAAAAATAAATAAAATAGGGTCTGCTGAATACCAAACACTCTCCTGTCTGTAATGATCGTCTTTTTGGATGTACTTTTATGGATGGATGGATAAATAGATAGGGGATAGATAGATTTCTTTGAAAATGAATAAATAAATAAATAAATAGTTATAAAGTGTGTGTGTGTGTGTGTGTATATGCTATGTAAAAAAATTTGCTAAAAAAACCTAAATAAATGATTTCATACATACGTAAGCATGCATACATATATACATAAGCATGCAAACAAACATACGAAAAAAATATGCATACAAACAAAAGACATGCGCAAATATTCAGAGAAACAAATAAACTACAAACATGCACACACAAACAAACAAAAAAACAAATACACGAACATGCACGCAGATATAAATGAACACACAAATGAACCTATAAATAAGACATAAATAATGACATAAATAACTCAATGCAAAGATCTGTGCATACACAAATTAACAAAAAAAAAATACATGTCTACGGAAGTACATACACACGTTAACACAGATAAATGAATAAAGAAAGAAAGAAAAAAACTGGCAAGGCAAAACCTGCAGGTTGGCCCTCCTGACATATATTTAGGGATACACTGATCAATTTGCAACACTGGAGAAATCAGATTACACCATAAAGACTGTCTATTGTTCGCTCCACTGCAAAAGACAATAAATGTCTGACATGAAAACAAAAGTATTAATTTAAAGTCTGACATTTGAATTGGCTTTGCTTTTTTGGAAGGCGAGTATCTGAATATTTAGAGGCGTATGCAGATCCAAATGATGTGGGCCCAGATAGCCGTGGAGAGTAGTGGCTCCCAACTGGGTCTGAAGAGAAGCCTTTTCATTTTAATATTTATGAAAAAAATAAAAATGAACAATGTAGTTTTCAGCAAACACTTGATGCGAGAGGTCCTCGGCTGCAATCCCAGATCGATCCGACCCACGATGTTTGTATTGACGAGGAAGCCGAGGTCAGCTTTCAACCGTAGAGCGAGGTCTTCAGACGCGACGCGTCCGATACACCAATCCGCAGCACTTTCGCCGCCGAGTCTTAAGGAACGGAAGAAAAGCGGCTGCTAAGTGTTTTTTCAAAATAATTTTGTTTGCGGAGCTATTTTATGAAAATGGTGACCTCAGGCACTGTTCGCTCTGACACTTTGCATTCGGATTCATACTGTGGATTGATGGCTTAAGCAATAGCGTGGCAGTTTAAGGTCAAAGGTTATAAAAATATCAACGGCGCAGGCTGCATAAGTCTTCTTTGAAAAAACTAACTAGAAACTAAAATTTGTAATTTTCTTTTTTTTTTTGTTCAGTTAAAGTGAGTTGAGGTTTCAGTTGTTGAAATAGAGGATTCTGTAACCCGCAGTTTTGAAATTTTGTAGACGAGGACATATTCTGAGAAAAGTTTAGAAAAAAAAAAATTATAATGAAAAGCAGCCAATCGTGTTAAAATTAGGACGCTTGGGAATGGAGTTGTTTCACATGTTCATTCAGATTTTGTTTGTTTTATTTATTTATTTATTTTCTTACATATTAACTCAAAATATTACTGTTTAAAATAAATGAAGTGATTAATGATAAATATATTCATGCATCAATTATTATTATTATTATTATTATTATTATTATTATTATTTTTACAATCAAAATTCACTCTCCTGGTAAGGGCATGAAAGCTGGCCCACTGAGGGTTTTTTTCTGGGTTTTGTCCAAAACCTACTCACTAATTTGTTAATTAAGACACTTAACGTGCCCCGGTGAAACCTTTGAACTTTTTTTTTCCCCCCACGATCCCATGATTTAATTAAGATGCACCGCGCCGTGCCAAAACGTGCCAGAGTCAGCGCTCTCGCCTTGCTGCACACAAAAAGGTCGCCCGGTGCAACTCTGGTATCTAACCGGGGCTGCGATTGATGCCAGTCCAGAAATAAACCCCACGACAGTTTAGCGGTATAGAAAATGAAAGACTAAACATGTTGCGTTTTGTATCGTCAAATTTTACCATTTTTGTTTTCTCTGGTACCAACTTTTGACCTTGGCGTTGCTGTGTATTTAAGTGTTGAGTGCAGCCAACCGGTCGCCGAGCGCGCCTGCGCAACTTTGTGCTGCAATTACGTCTTATCGTACACGCAGGCCTTTAGCAGATCAAACAGCATCAAAAGAAAACCATTATGTAAATCCATGATGAGAATAGTCCTGCAGGAACCAGCGGGAGGCAGTGAAGACGTTTCCCAGATAAATGAAATGGGGAGTACATTTTCTTGGATAATACCAATTAATTCATCAATACAAGATTAAAAAAAGGAGGCTGATGCAATGCTAGCCGAGAAAGTGTAACAGCGACGTAATGACATTTTACTTGACAAACGTTCGTCGGTCAATGTCGGCGGACCTCGAGGAATTACAATCAGCATGCAACAAAAAAAAAACATTAAAATTTGCTGCACCGCAGCTGTATGTTTTCAGCTCCCCCGCTGGTTGAGGCTATTGGTAATCGCTGAGAAATAACCTTAATTCTAATGATAATGAGAACGGCAACCATTTGCATAAAACGGAACGGCCTGGCTATTCAATGCTAATGCTTATTAGCTACCAAAAAGACTTCCGACTCCGCGTCGGGGTGCGCCGGTTAATTATATTTAATCTGTTGCATAATCTAATCTTAATAGAACAATTTTGCGAGAGAGAAAGAGCGGGATTGATCTGTACTAATAACAGCGCGCCTTATCAAATTATACTCTGCCAAGTTCGCTGGTGAAGGATCGCCCAGGTCAATTTAAGAGGTGGCTGCTGGGAGTTCCTCATGAGAGGCTTCTATGGTTTGCCAAGATTACATCGGGACTGTTTAAAATATTTATGTCTCTGAAGCATTCATAGTTCACTGGCAGTCACCACCTACACGACAACAAATAAAAAATAAATACATATTCATGACACAAAGGGCTTTCTGACTCACTGACATGTAAGGGGATACAATGTGCGTCCGTATGAATTCATCACAGCTGTCCAGCTGTCTTTCTCCCAGGCAACCTGGCCTTGTGTGTGGCCAGGATTTCACCCCGCCGGCTGATGTGCTTTTGTTTTCCCCGCACGGATTCATCCAGGCATGATCAACTCCCGTCCTCCGGTTTCCACCTAATCATCACTTCACCGCTTGACAAGGACGCTCATAAAAGCGGTGAATTATTCGACTGGGGTTGAATTGAGCGTCTGAGCCGAAGGATACTTCTCAAATCCGAACACTGACCCGGAGAAAGTGTTTTTCACTCTTGTAGTTATTTGAGATAAGGAAACTATATATACTGTGAGATTAATGGATGAACTCCTCTTTTTGGTTCCTCTATCACAAAATTGATGTGGAATTGATGTGAAGATTGCAACAAAAAATGTTTTAGGTGTGTTTGTTTTGTTTATTCAGCCTCCAAAAAATGATGTATGGATGCTGTACTCTGCCAAATACAGCTTTGGCAAAATAAAAAAAAAATAAGAATAAACACACAAACACACACACATAAATATAGTGTATATATTGTATAAAATGGGGGTTCTAAATAATTTGAGAAAAAATAAATAAAATGCTTCAGAGTAAAAATAAATGAATAAATAATAAATTAATGAATACACAAATAAATATGTAAATACAATTTCCATCAGGGTTATGTGTAAAAAATGCAGTAATAACATTTTTTTTAAGGCTTATTTTTTTTAAGTCTAATTGTGTGACTAATAGTAAAATGTACTTGTTTAAAGTATATTCAATTTTTTGTAAAATTATTGACATTATCTTATCCTGGAGTACAGAAGGGGTTTCCCTCCTTTGAATAAATGCTTTTGTAACAGTTTTTTTGCTCTTACGATTAAAAAATAAATACAATAAATGGAAAAACAAAAAGCCGCTTGGTCACACTTAAGGGCAACCGAGGCTTGTTTCCTTTGCTTCACTATCTCGCCGAATTCTGGGGAGAGGAACGATGTGTGCTCCGAGCGCCGTTAGGCCCGGCGGTTTTAAATAAAACCCTCCGCAGCACCCGATAAAAATAGTAGAAGACAAAACATGTAAAAATCTACAAAGGAATGAAAATGGGATCATAAACATCAGCGCGCTTTGCAGAGCTGCCACACCTATACACAGTATTTTATTTTTAGGTGTGTTCAGGTACCAGGAGCCAAAGAGTACTTATCTGGTCCAAGACCCACATAAAAAAAAAAAAAAAAAAAATACTGTTATGACTGCGGAGCGATACACCTATTAAATCCCTATGTTTTCCTAAATACGTGCCCTCTACCTTCTAAAAATATACAGCCAAAGAAGAAATGAGCCAATGATTGATACTGCTATCAACATTCATCAGACACTGTTTGGGGCCAGTGAACAGCCGTGTAGCTTATGGGCTCTCTTTCAAAGGCAATACGTGCATCATAACCTCCGAGCCGCAGGGAGAAAACGGAGCGGAGCCGAGAGCCAACTGGCAGAGGTGACGGGCGTCTTGAGAGTGGGCCGGTCTCACAAAGTGTGACGTCCGCATCAAGCTCTCTCTCGTGTAGATAGATGCGTTTATTTAAAAAAAAAAACGCACACATGCAAAGAGCAAAACACAACGAGGGAACGTGCAAACTCCATAATGGTTGTATGTGATCGTTCTAATCGCCGCACAAAATGTGAGGTTAAGTTGCAATTAGGAGGCCATTGTGAAAACAATGCTTTGTGAAAAATATAATATGCATCAACGGTGTATAGAGAAGTCACAACTATAAAATTACCGTGCACATAAAACCAGAGTAGACCACATGAACCCATGAAGGCAGTTTGCCAAATCTCTTACTGATCAAGGGACACACTTTTTTTTTTTTTTTTTCACACAAGTCACATTTCTCCCGAGCTTTCTGGAGATAATGCGCAGCGGAGGTTCCTCCCGGCAGGGGATCGGGACGGAAACTGATAAGGATCAATAATCTAGTGCAGCTACTGCGTTTTAGGCGATCCACCGGTGAGCGAACGGCACGACGCCTGAAGTGCCGCGGCTTAGATGGCTTAAGTCACGGATGCAGTGAGGAACCTGGATACATGGATGCAGGGGTAGTGGATACAAACATGATGAAAATACAAGCCTTGCATCACTCATTCAATGGAGAGTACAAAAAATAAATAAAAAATCACTTCAAACAAATCAAAACACATCCCTTCAAAGAAACATCCGGATGTGCAACATGCACCAATATTCGTTTGGAGCGGTAAACATGGCGTGCGTCTTTTCTCCTTCTTAACGTGCCCCCAACCTCCGAATTACATCCTGCCCCTTCCTTTATTTCTGTATTGTTGAAAAGCTATTCACGAAAAGAAGTAATGATTATTGCTACATCCGTGACAAAGCTGATGGGAAAATGTGGCCTGCGTTGGGTTATATTGACAACATATGTACATATGGATTAGATACTCAATTTACTTTTATACATATGTATATATATACATATTTGGTGGATTTGGGGGGTCAGACACCATCACAGCAGAAAGAAATTGTACTGCCATCAATTCAGCGGGGTTTAATCTATGCGTCTCCTCCAGCACACGCTTTCGAATGGAGGACGCCGGTACCGACAGAAGCCGCCGAGTGGAAACTGGTCGGGTTTACACAAGCCGGGTAAAGCTTTTGTTCAAATAACACTCTTTATAAGAGCAGCTAACCGAGATCGATGGTTCAGAAAGAACATCCAATGGCTGTTATTAATGCTACTTCAAAGGGAACTGGCTATTGAGTTGTTTTGTCTGCGTTTCACGTGTTGCCGTTGACGCCGCCTGCTAATGGTGCCTACACAGATTATGTAGAGTTACTGAAGGCTGCGGTTTCATCTCCGCCTCCGCTTCCGCCAGCTCGGTGATGCACTCAAGGCAGAACGATCCAGCAGAGAGACCGCGTGTACCGTTCCTCCAAGATGCACCCGTCCTAATTGTCGATTTTATGTATTTATCATGTAATGTCCGAGCGTCATTAGGGAGAACTACACCGACGCCTGATCTGACACTTTTCTTTTAAATCACAGGGTCAACGGTGTCAAATGTGCTGTTTTCACCAGGAACCACAAAGGCGACTGGCAGACAAGAACAGATGATAGAATTACTTTCACCGGTCGGATTAGACGGGATCCAACAGGGACACGGAGGACCCGATTAGAGATGCCGCCGCCACGCTCCTTCATGAGGAGATATCTGTGATAAGTTCCATCCATCAAACTTGACTGCCTCATCCAGAGTGATGGGGAGGGAAGAAGGACAATCTGTTTATCTGCCTGTCAGATAAACCAACACACTCTGATGACATATAAAAAGAGGCTGAAATTAGATACGGGAGCCAGGGGGTTGGAAAAACGTCGATTCCCCAGTATGGCAGAGACATCTGCTGGCTACCGGCTGTCTTACAGTTCCGGTACGTCGGTGGGAAAGAAAGTTACCTGCTGTGGGAGGGTCGGGAAACTTTAACGAGTGTTTATCTTCATTTTTGACTTCCTTTAATCCCCTTAAGCTTAATCCCTCCGCTTTACGTACATAAGCTTTATTTTCCTGCAGCAATGTTCATTACTAATTTAAATCCTCTTTTAGTTTTCTAACATGAGAACTGATGAGAGTATATATATATTTTTTTTATATGCAAATTATTACATTTTTTTTTCTAGATACCCCCGTATTTCGAGGACTGTTTTGTCACAGAAAAATTGAATTTATTTGTACAAGTTGACTTTACAATTTTGTTGAAAATTGAAACGGCAACCGCACGGAAACGCCAATCCAAGAGGTGGAATCATTGTTATGATTACATGATGCTCCAATGTTCTATATGATTAAAATAAAAGTACAACACGACTACACTACTACTAATGCAAACGATAACAATAATTATGATAATAATAATGACAACTACACATAAATGAATACATTAAAACAATAAAATAAAAGCGTTGACATTCGTAGAAATATTAAAAGTGCAGATTTAAAGAAAAAAAAAGGAAAACTTTTGATAGCTTTTTACCCATCCTTATATCTCTAACTTAACGGCTCACCTATGTACCAATGCTACTGATCAGTCGATAACAAATTAACTTAAGAAGGAAACACAATGACATATATATGTATATATTTTTATATTTAATTTTCTAAAAGCCAATACTGTCCACAACTCCTTGCATAGGATTAATAATTTCGATATATTTTAGCAACTGTTGCACTAGGCAGACATGTTGGCATCAGCTGGGAGGGAATTGAACACTTACCGACCGACACAAATGATAAGTTCTGCCTGCGTGCATGTGTAACATTTCAAACGCTGATGTAGATTTGGAAATACTTCAGCCAACTAAACAACATGAACTTCATTAATGCAATTAATCAAATACGCGTGTACCTCATTTTACTTGCATGTACCTGTAAGGAAGCTTGAATTTGTGTAGTCATGTGATTTGCCTCTTATTTTCCTTGCACAGACACATACGTGCTGAATTTATCAATTTAGCTGATGTTTGCGCATAATCACCGTCGCCATATTTCATTTTATCTCATTTATTTTTTCAAACTTTAGCGGCTCTCGGTTGTTTTGATGCTGCTGTGAAATGGCCGGCGATCTCTGATTCAAAGCCATATGCTCCCATCCTGATTTCTGAGCGAGGTCGGCGTTTAAAATGAATGCGGTGGCTGCCAAGTCTGCTCTGAGTGGAATTAATTAAAAAGTACTTTACTAGTCCATCTGCCCTGCACATGTTGGCAAGCCTTAATGCTTTTAGGAGAAATTGACAAAAAAAAAAAAAAAAAACAATTTTTGTGTGCGTGTGTGTGTGTGTGTGTGTGTGTGTGTGTGTGAGCAGTGTTTTGGGGTGAAAATGAGGAACAGGAAGGAGGGAAGGAGGCATTAGGCAGGGCAACTAATATTCACCATAATGCTGTTGAATGATGCCAGGGGAGTTTATTTTATATTCTTTATTTATTTTTCCATGGCTCCACACAAGCCTAGCAATTCACCACAGAATCAAACTGCGGACTGGCTAATGGCGGTATTTTATTTCCAGCACATTATGGGGAACAAATAGGTTGCTGTGGAGTTTTGTGACTAGATGTGGGACTCATGAGATGGAACTACTTTGTATTAAATTCTATTCTATTACATCTCTGACAGTATATTTAGGTTGTTTTTTGATTCCCTAATTACCCCAGCAAGTTTCTGGATAAGCTTTAAATGTTTTATTACCATGTAGAATAACTTTGTTGATTTATTTATCCTTTGTTTATTTATTCATTTGTTTGTTTGTTTGCTTGTTTATTTTCTTTTTACCAGTTCACTGTGCTTACTCTATATGTCAAAATAGGACAAAGGAATAATCACTCTGTCTGCTTTTGAAAGTATTAGATTAACAGGCCATTTGATTTCACTTGTCACTACTACTTATGCTTTACACAAATTAATAAAAACAATGAGAAAAAAAAAACAAACTAATCCCGTTCAAAACCCCCAAAAAACCCAGTTGAATAGAAATGGCTAACTGTACGGCAAATTTTAAAAATAGAAAACTGAAAACACGTAAACATCCTGATTTAAAGCCTTTAAAGGAAGCCATTTATATTTTGGGATAGTTTGTCCCTGACATTCATATTGCCATGGTAAACAATACAATCATCCTATGCAGGCATGCGTGAAAAAAAAAAAAAAAAAAAAAAAAAAACAGAAAGAAAAACAACATGTTGGAAATCAATTTAACCAGCAGTGACGGTGGACAAAACAAGATCTAAAGAGGCAAATATTGTCACGCTGACACTCGGTACAAGGACGGTCCGCACGATTTGCAACGGTTGACTTGCTGCATGAAAACTGTATAAATCCTTGCTGCCATGGGGAATGACAGCCTCGGGCAGCCTGTGTGCATAAACAGCACCGGCATATAAACAACCAGCTTCCGTCTATGAGCGTTGCGCACCAAGACGATTTTTTTTTCTTCTTCCTCCATTTCTCCAAATAACAGGCATCATCAAAATTTCTCGACGATGATTTAATCGTGAAAGAACTCACGGTCAAACTTTTGACGGATACCCCTGCAAGTATTTTGACCGAGTCTTTAATTGACTGTGGCTTCTGAAGGCAACTGTTCCCCTTCTCCCACTTCTGGGCCCGTACGCAGTTGCCATAGAAACATCAGACGGAGAGAAAAAGAGAGAAGTACTGCCAGCAATCGAGGTGTGTGTCTGCGTCCATTTGTGTGTGACTGTGACAGAGCCGGGATTTCAAAGGAGACTGTTGATCTGTGTCTAATGAGTAGAGTGTGTTCTCAGTCTACTCACAGACTCATCTGTGCTGTGATTGTGGACGCCTGCAGCAGGTCACATCTGACTGAGCGACGCTCCCCGAGCCATGCGCGCACACACACACACACACACACACACTGACGTAAACACGAGGAGATCTTACATTTAAATCTTCCTCCCTGACAGGGGAAGTATAGTATAAAACCCAATACGTTAAAAGTCTGTTAAGCTTCTGTGACAAATCTCGCAGCGTCTTCACATAGGCTCATAGAAATTGTGCAGCGACGGAGCTGCACGATAACAGAGCCCGAGCTCATCTGCGGATTCATCCCGGCTTCCTAGACCATCCCTCGCACTTTGGAGCGGTTGAATGCAGCATCCTCTAAACCGCATAGAAATCTGATTCTGATACTGGGCGCGGCTGCGGCTGCGGCTAGCACGGTTGCGAGGAAATTCTCAGCCTGAACCCGACGCATCTGTTGGGATTAGCTCGAGCGTCCCGAGAAACAAGAAAAGCGATATAAACAAATAAACACACGGTAATGTGTTTATCAGACATTGAAAAAGGTGTTGTTTGTAATCGTCTCAAGATATGCCGGGACGAACCTCTGAAAATAATTTTGAACGTTCTCGGAGTGGAGAAACACAAAATACCTCAGAATGTATTGGGAATAGAGATGCTGCAGAAATAAACACACGCTTGACAGAGCTGCACTGGCAAACTGTCGCATCCATATGGCTGCAAACTACTTGAATGAGGAAGCAATGGAGTTTTTTTTTTTTTTTTTTTTGTCGTGTGAATTCATTGTCTGTGGAGGTTGTCAGTCATCCTGGTCATTTTGAATTCTCGTTGAAATGAAACCCGTTCTCGTTGAAGTGAATTTCTTCACTTGAAGATGATCTGCCGATCCACTCTTTCCATTCACATAATGAGCCACCATAACTCGGACCCGCCAAAAACCCTGACAGTTCTATCCCGAAACTCCCCACAGGTCATTAGAACTGAAGATGCCTCATGGATGGCGGATGAAATGTCTTCAAGTGAAGAAATTCAAGTCCAGTTGCAATGAAAGAAGACTTCAGCAAGAATTCTATGAATTCATTGTTGACCATCCGCTGAAAATATAATTTGGGTGATGATAGAAGCAGCCGTGTTTGAAGGTTCGCCTTGACAATTGAATGTCTTGTGCCAGCCATCCAACAAAAGACTGAAAAGATTCAGATTTCACACCTGCTCACGTGCAAAGACTAATTTTTAGAGTTCTATGTCTCAACCTAATCTGAGATTCCCCAAAGACTCCGGATCTTGCATTTAAAGAATTGGAAAAGACTTGGTCCGGGTCCTTTCAGCAATATTTTCACCGTGTCTGTAGAGCTGCTGCTGTTTCAGTCCTTTTCTTTCTCCGATCATTCGTGATACATTGAAGAGTTGACATCATTCAAACCACGCTGTTCTGGCTCCAGCTCCACCATCAGCGCCTCTTTCTGGACGGTCCATACTGATCGGGACTTCCATTTGCTGTTCCTGATCATCCGTACCACCAACAAATACCATCTCTGCTGTGGCATTTGTTTGTCTACAAGGTTTCCCGTTTTGTTGGAGCTCATCTATTGGTTGTTGATTGTGTTACATCGCCGTAAAGACTGCCAAACTTGCTATATCAAACACGTTTGATACTGTCGTAACCCAAGACTAAGAAAAGACTGATTTAAGACTGTAAGACGACCACCTTGCACTTAACGGTCGAGATAATGACAGTACGACTTTCAGTTTCAAGTCTGTGACTGTGAAAATTGTAAGGTGTAAGCCCAGCATTAGTTGACTTAGAAGTTGTATTTTAGATCTCGGGATTTTGTCCGTTTTTGGGGCCCATCATCAGCCCAAATTAATTGTTATTAGTCAGGAATTCTATATGTCTCTTTGGCGCCCCGATCAGGGCCACTGTAGGAGTAAACAACAGGATAATATTTTGGCTTCTAAATCGGGTTCGTCCTTTTCCGATGCGATCTGAAAAAAAAAAACAAACGCTCAGGGGCCTAAATAGAGGAAGGACTGATGATGTGATTGGAAAAAGAACCCTGAGATGATACGGAGAAAAGGGCAAGGAGCTCTGATGTGATAATAAATTACACCATGAAGTCCAGATAGATTAAAATCTGTCTTGACAAAATAATTTCCATCTCTTCCACAACCAGTTTTATGTTTTCCTTTTTTTGTGTGTGTGTTTAATTAATGCAATATAATGACTGAAGCTACAAAGGAGTTCACAATATGCCGCTGTTGACTGAGAGAATCCCAACCAGCGAAAAAATTGAAAAAAATAAAAAATAAAAAATGTGTGGAGAGCCACAGCTCCACCATCAGCTCCTGTTTCTGGATGGTCCACCTGTCTCGCTGCCTCAGGGACACTAATTATGCCTTATTTAAAATGCATAAAGAAGCAAGCCATCCACTGATTCAGAACAAAGAGGCATCCTGATGCTCTAGCCTAACAAGATCTCCCTTTTTTTTTTTTCTCTCTCTACCCTCGCAGAAAAATCCTTCGCTGACCGTTTCAAGGCTTGATGGCCATGTGGACTGATCATCAAAACCCATAAGGGTGTTGATAAAATCACATCAATTAGCTCTCGCATTGAAGTGACTAAAATGTCTCGGATGTCGAGCCGGAGTTCAACTGCAGTGAACGGCATCTCTATTAGAACCAACAAAGCGATGGAAATAAGAATCTCAATCGACCTTGGAGGGCCGGTTTCACAGTTGCACATTGAGTCTGCATCAAAGATAACTTTATCTCACAGTCCGAAACCATACAGGAGGTTTACTAGATGAGCTGCGGATGATCCCCGCGTCCTGCCCAATAACAGCCTCCAGCATCCCTGAGTGCAGGATAGTATAAGTCAGCTTTATTGTCAATTTCTCAGCATGTACTGGACATACAGAGGAATTGAGAAGATGCTTCTCACAATCAAACGGTGACATGTAATTAACAAAATAATAATTATAAAAGAGTATATATCAGCGGTAAAGTGGACTGTTACATTAGACAGTAAACATTAAACTATGAGGTATGAAGTGTAAAGTGCACACAGACACAGACTGATATATATATATATATATTTTTTTTTTGTACAGTTTAGTGCAAAGGTAAGTAGGCAGTACCATAATGGTATATGTTGCGATAGCCGTATGACAAGGCGGTATAGATACTGAATGAATGAATGGATAAGGACATATCAGGACTGCCAAGGTCTATAATATGGTCATAATAAAGGGATCTGATTGGATGAGCAGAAAAGGCGCCCAATTATGCCACAAACCCTGTTCCTTTGTGTTTCTGTCGGTGTGAAGCCGCATTTCTCCCTGCCAATAGCATAAGTGTGTGTTTGTTGTTTTAAATGGATTCCTGTTTTAAGGCGGCAGATCGAATTATTGCCTCTGCACCGCAGTGGTCTGATGTCGCTCCTGGCTATAAATTAATACCTTTACCTCGTTAATACTTTTTCATGGACACAACTTTGACTAAAAAACAGCAAGAATAATTACAATAAGTCAATGCTTGGCTTGTGCTGAAAGAACCCAGGCAAAGTTAACTTTTTAAAAAAAGTTGAGGAAAAATGCCTCAGTGTGACACATTGTCTTCATATTATTGCATTTATTTATTTGAGTATTGATTCATTTATTAATTAAATAAATGAAATATCAAAAAATAAAAGGCTGAGACATCCCACAGTGAAGATTCTCACCCCAGTATTTATTCACATGCAAATATTTGGAACAGAGCTTTTCTTTTACCTCTTGAGCGCAGATTCCAATTAAAATTAGAAAGCACCAAGTGATGGATGACCGCAATACGCTTAGTCTAAACTGTAATTCTGGATTTATTGGTTTTAAAACACCCCAGAGATCAATGATGTCCGGAGTCTATCTATGAATCCGACCGATCACATGGCCAGAATGTCACTGATGCTTCTGTAAAAATAATAATAGCACGTTCCGTCCCATGGTGCGCTCACAGAATTTATATCCCTGTACCGGGAGCGTACACTGAACTGCCGTGGCCACTGGATGTCAGTAGATGCTCATAATTCGGACGATCGCCTCGCGGCGCCCTTTTAGTAAAGAGGTAAAAGAATGGCACCGCATTATCTTTCTCTTTGTGTTTGCGTCGGTGTATTTTTAGGTTTACTCCTATTTGTCACGTTTCATCTTGATAAATAGCGCACACGTTTCTTTTTAATGACTATGTGTCTCGGCCCCAGCCAGAAAGTACAACACAGTCGGATACGCCGAGATAAATAGAGGACGCCTTCCCTCATTACTCATAAAAGACACCCGGACCTCGGGATCATTAACATATTCTATAAGTGACACCCAGGAGCTTGCAATTCAAGGCGACCCCATGCTCTTTTACATGTGTTTTTACCATAGAGCTAAAAAAAAAGGGTATCCATAGCGTGTGTGTGTGCGACTGTGTGCACGTAAACCGGGCTTAAAAGACAGACGAGTGCTTGCACACTCACATAGCCCCAGGAGTTGAATGCTAGCGCCTGTTGCAGGGGCACAAGAACTACCGGCCGCGTGCAATGACAGGTAAATCAAAAGCGGTCCGTGTGTCATCCCAGCCGCACGCCGCATCCATCCCGCCCTTCTCTCCTCAAATAATGACATTTAATCCGTGGCCCCCGAGCCTCATCTACACTACCGCCGTGATAAGGGCGCGTTAAACAGCTTCGGCGCTGACAAAGGAGAGCATTGTGCAGGGCCGTGCGTGTCGCCGCGGCTCGCGCCCATTTCAGACCAGCTATCTTGACGGCCCGGGGACGGCGAGAGTCAATCACTTTCAACCTTTAGCTCAAGGTTGACAACACCTCTTCGTTTAACTATTAATTCAAATGAAAAACTCTCTGGCTTTTACTCAACTGTCTTTCACAAAAACCATGTGTCCAGTGATGGTCTTGTTTCTCTCTCGCCACGTGGTGCAGATGCGATCCATACGGAAGCGCAATTTTAATTAAAATGTAAACAACTTCATTTATGCTTATAGGCAGCCGGGGGAGGACATTATATGCATGAACAGGTGTGCAGGTTTGCAGGTGTACGTTGGTGTGACTAAATGTCTGCCAATTGACAACAGAAAACATTTGTTAGACAGAAAAATGTGCATAAATGAATAGATAAGTGGATGCAGCGGATGGATGAGCATCTCTCCGGTGTGTCTGCTGTTACAGCTGCAGCGACTCAGATCGTGATGCAAATGGACAAATAAAACAGATCAAACAAATCATTAAAAAACTAGTAAGATGTTTATATTGTCATTTCAATGGGGTCTTGGAAAAATGATATATGCAAACAGTGGTTGGCGTTATCGCCTGGTTTTATTACTGCAGGGGGGACAATTGTGCGTGGCGTTTGTACGTTTATCTCAGGATTTCAGGTTTCCAGCTTTCCTCCCACTGTCCAAAAAAGTGCAGTTTGTTCCCTATATGTGGCCCTCTGTTGGATTTGTCCTCCAGGGTGAACCCTGCCTTTCACCCAATGCTAACTGGGTGGAGGATAAGCAGTATAGATGATGAATGAATGAATTGATTCTATATGCGCCGATGATGGGAGAAACGTTGCACTGCAGTTAACTGAGACTGGGACGCCACAGGGAGCTGACAAGATGAAAAAAAATCACCAAGCCAACCCTCCTGCGCAAAGCACGGCGCTACATACTTGTAGTTTTGGGGACATTTCCTCTAAAGCAAGATGAAGAGGAAAATTATGCAACAAAAAAAGATCATAAATTCACAAGAACAGTGATTTTGTCAACATCAGACACACAATTACACATTTTACTCATCCATAGGCAAGCAGAAACAGACATTATAGCACCCTGGGAGCGATTTCCCACCGAAAAGACCGTCTCGTTTTCGGAGAGTGCCGTGAAAGCCATGTTGCCAAGGAGTGCCTGAATGTTAAGGTGCACGCCACTGTTTCATCAGCACACTGCTGACACGCAGGGCCAGGCTTAGCTTCCAGGACCCAATTTAATTCATACACGTGACGGAGTGGCGGTGGCTTACTTGGTGTGCAGAGCGGCAGGCTTCACTCTAAAATAAGTAGCATTGTCGTACTGTTGTAGTAGTAGTGCGACAGAAGTGCGACAGAGGCATTTTTTATTTGCTGCTATCAGTGTGGTGAGAGACTGGAAATTGAACCACTGAGAGGAAAAACTTTCGGCTTGCACCCGAAATGTCAACGTGTGTGTCAATGTACGAAAAACACAATCATACTGTGCAGTTTGAAACAACTGCACTGAGTACTCAGTACCTTTCAGATCCTACATAATAAAAAAAGAAGGGGGAGGGGGGTGAAATCTCAGATACTGGGTATCTGAGATTCGATGTTCAAAAAAAAAAAATAAAAAAAATAAAAAAAATTACAGAACTACAGAAGCAAATGTCTTTCCAGTTGATAGACATGTCCGTACTGTCCTTGTCAGAGTCCACAAGTAAAAACTATATTCAGTGAAAGAAGAACGAATAATCCAAAGTGGCTGCCTAATTTGATAAGAAAAAAAAAAGATTAAAATGGTATTTTCTTTTCTACAACCTTGCTTCGATGGAGCAAATTCATCCCCCCGTATCCTCCCTTTTTGCCCCTCTTCCTCTGCTGCTTTACCCCGCACCTCAGGAAACTCTGAGTAACAAACCCCAACCAAAGGTTATCCCGCGCCAAAGGTTCCCATGTGACAAAAACACCAACCATATGGCCGTCAAGGAAGGAGCTGGCGTAACACTGGCGAGAATACAAACGAGACGCAGCCAGTCACTCTCCGGAAAGGTGACTCCTGCTGGCGTGCAGAAGTGGTTGAATGTCTCGGAGAAAAAGACATGAAACAACGAAAATATTGTATTCTATTAAATATTTTTCCATCGCATGATTGAACGTCTGACCAAAGCCAATTTCCAGAAATATGAACATTTTTTTCTGTCCTCAACAAATTCAAAATTATAATTAATGTACTTTTTCATTAAAGCTCTCATAGGAATAAAACACATTGGATAAAACAGGGGAAGGATTAGATGTAGAAATAGAAACTAACATTAAAACATATAAATATAACAAATAAAACCCTGAAATAAACAGTACATGGTCAAAAATAAAATAAATAAATAAATAAATGGATGACAAAAATCAAACAAAGCAAAACATTAGTTAAATTAATAAAAAAAAAACGATCTCTCAAATATGTGGGGTTTCTTTTGAGAGAGATTTTTTTTAATTGATAACATAGTCGAAGTTAATACCAGACTTGATCATCCATTATTAGGGAGTCCTCATTATTCAAGCATGGAGGATGGACACATCAGATCTAATCAAGTAAAAAGGTACTGTATGTCGACAGCAACATAATATGCAGGCCTGGATAGTAAACGTAGACCGAGAGATGTAAAAATAGGCAGATTTTGAACGATAACGGCAAGTATAACAACCACAATGACACGAAAAGGGCCGAAAACTTCACTTTGAACACAACACTACAATGGTGTTGAGCTAAAAACAGGATTTGTAGTATATTTCCTGAGAATATAAACAACATGACATTTCATTTGGCTCCCATGATCTGTGTATTCTACCTCGGGAACGTATTGATTTCTATGAGTGCGCCAAGGTGTTTCAATCACGTCGCTGCCTCAACTGTAATTGTGTCTGACTCCATATGGCCTCGAAGACCAATTAACAAACCGCATGGACGAGTTGGACGCTTAATCAGATCAGTTTTCCAATTACGTTGACCTTTCCACGCCTTTCGCTGAAGTGGCGGTATGCGTCAGCCGCCGCTGGCTAATCATGGCTATCCAACAGTAATTACGCGCGGACAATGCGTACCGGTGACCAATCACGTGTTTCATTTCTAGTGATGCAACTCAACTGCGGATCCCGTAAAGACCTCCTGTCCAGATTGGTCGAGTCTCCCGGAAGCCAACGCGTGATTGGATGATAAATGAAAACACGCCTTGTGAGCATCAAAATTGAAAAAGCTGTCAACCGCTTGGAGCTTTGAATGTTTCTCATAACTCGAGTTTCATCAGACAACGCTGGTTTCATTTCATTCGGGATCATTTGCCATGGGAAGATTGGACGTCACTGGCGATGTTCAACGACATGTCCACGGTTCGGAAGGAGAGCATCGGTTGAATGACTCAACAGTCACTCTGACTCCTCGACAGCATGCATGTCATTAACACAGCATCCCATTTAACTTTTCTGCTGTACGATAAACGCTGCCATTGGCAGGCTTAAAAAAAAAGAAAACAATTTTTAGATTTTTAGAGCAAAACAAAGGAACAATATTTGTATATTTCCATAAATAAAAAAAAAGCTCTTAACAGAAGAAGGAAAGGGAAAGCCGAAAACAAAGGTGACATGAAGGAGCCAATAGCGTGACATTTTGCTCAAGATTCTCAGAGTGTATTACATCAGCCAATGAGAAGACGGATCCTGTTTTCTGCGAGCCGCACTGACTAGACAACAGACACCTGCTGCAGTGCATGCTCATATTAATTAATGAAAAAAAAAAACATAAATGCATTTATTTATCTATTTTTTCACCAAATGCAGATTATCATTGCAGCACTGAGCAGCTCCTTCACCCAGAGTGTGTAAAGTGATATTTCTCAGGTCCTTCCTTGCATTGCTGCTGTATGCAGCTGTTGTCTGCTACTAGTTTTAATTGTTTGCATAAGAGAGTTTATATTTTTTTCATTTTTCTAATATTCTCTGATATTTCTGAATGCTACGGCTTTAATTTAGAATTTTTATTATTTAACTACCTCAACTGCACCATCCACTTTTTGCTGTATCAATTAAGCTTTCCCCACTGTGGGATAATTAAAGCAACATTCTATCTGATTCTATGAAAATTTTAATAAAACATAATTATGATTGGTATAATAATGATAGTTGCTATTATTATTAATAACAATATAAACGCTAATTATTATTATTATTATTATTATTATTATTATTATTATTGCTACCACTGCTACTGCTATAACTTCTAATATTGATGATGAGAACGATACTACTACTACGACTAATAATAATAATAGTAATAATGATAATAATAATGTGCTTGATGTGTATGTTGACTGCTTGATGTTGAGCACTGCAGAATGTATCAGTAGATTTAGGCAGCGAAGCTGTCACACACCAAGTTTTCTTTTTCGTTTTTTTTCCACCGGCAGGTTATCTTTTGGTCCAAATTGGGTCCAAATTGATTAAGTACTCAGCCTCAATAAACTTAAGTGGACTGGCTAAAGAGGACCGGCGAGTTACCCGGGAAAACAACCTCATACTTCACATGTCGAACTGTAACTAATCAGAAATGAAGATATCATTAATATCGGGCGGCAAATATAAATATCGCCCACCGGCAGCTGGCTTTTGCCTGACCCTTCCCGTACATACAAATACAATGATGAATAAATTCATGTTCATCAGTTTATGAATTCAGTAAAAAATATGTAGAATCATTATTAATCATGGATACAATAAGGTGCATACACAACAATAGCAACATTCTAGACAGTGATAGTTATCATGTATGCATTGAATTTGCAAGGGTGGCGCTATTCACAGGCTGCTGCATATTTTACAAAAACATGATTTTCCATTGTCTATAAGGTAGTAATGGATTTGCTTGGAAGCTGAAAGGGAAATAGCACTCAAATCTATCTAACCACTCCGACTGCAGCTGGGACTCAGACGAAACGTGCACAGCTAACACATGGTTGGTGGATAAGCGGCCCGTGATGACTTCCAACGAAGTTAATTCGTGTTTCCAGTTCCATTGTTTTTAACCAGTTTTTTGGATATGATGACAACAAAATAACAAGTATCAAATAATTAAATAAATATATGGCCAAATAAAAGATAGATAGATAGATAGATAGATAGATAGATAGATAGATAGATAGATAGATAGATAGATAGATAGATAGAATGTTGAAAAAATGGAGACAAGTATAAATGTATAAAAAGAGTAAAAATAAATACATTGCCAGAAAATGAAAAAAATGGGTAAACAAACAAATTAACAAATCAATTAATAAATAGGAAGTAAACAAATGAAAATGAATACACAGCAAGATGTATTCAACTAAATGAAGAAATGCGCTGTCTGCAAACAAAATACTGACAGAAACAAACAATACAGCAAGCACTAGCTTAGCACACTGCCACAGAGAAGACATCTCTGAAGACATCCTTTGCACGCCTATTTTGCAATTCGATCATTCATTCAACCAATCGTGTTTTTGACATTATTGCTGGTTATCCAAAAAAAAAAAAAAAATGATAAAAGGCTAGCTCACTTAGCTAAGTTAGACTCAGCTGCGATGGATTTTCTCGACAGAAGCACAGACTCCATAAACAGACAACAATTTAAACAAAGATCATTGCAGCAAAACCTATTAACACGCGTATGTTGTCATTTGATCAAGTGCAACAATCTGTGCAAATGAGGATGTCGTGGGGAAGACGCTTCTATTTCAGCGCAACCATCCAGCTGGACTGAGAGACCAATTAGCTGATTCTTCCTGCAGGAATAGCGGCTGACAGGATCCAATCCGTGCCAAGGTGATATAGTGTGTGTGTGTGTGTGTGTGTGTGTGTGTGTGTGTGTGTGTGTGCCAGCTCAGTCTGGCAAGGCAGTATGGGTCAGGCTGGCCTGTAGTCAACCCTGAGATGAGGTGAGAAGGGCTTGGTCATATTAGAAAGCGGGGAATGAACACCTCAGCGCTTGTTAAATAAGGTGGTATAAAACCTATTATCACCGACAGAATGCAAGTACCATCCTGAAACGTAAGGAAGGGTTAAAATATAAAATAAATTGTTACAAAAGACACAAGCCAGCTGACTCGGCATACCTTAGCGCATCTGGTCAAATGATTCCAGCACTTCTTCCACCCCTCACTAGCCATGAGATTAAAAAAAAAAATCAAGAAAAAAAAGAAAAACTGGAAAAATAACCAACAAGAAAAACCTGCTTATTCAAAAATTAGAATGTGATCACGCTCCAGTCTGAAAGGTGAGGAAAGGTGAGGATGGGAAGAGAGGAAAGAGCACAGCAACTAAACCCACTGTTTTTTTTTTTTTTGTTTGTTAGTTATGTTTTGTTTTTCATTCACATGGGGGCTGGGGGGGGGTAAAATAATTAAATAACGGTCTGGGAAATGTCTCGGGTATACAGAGAGAGGGTAAGACGCCGAAAAGCAGCAGATAGAGCGCTACTATAAACACCCACCGGCAGTTGAGAAGGAATAGCAAACATCTCTCCTTTGAAACCTGTCAAAAGTGTAGCAGGGACTCTCCCCTGAAAGCCTTTAATCCCTCTGCTATTCTTCACATCGCTAGGCTGAGAGTGGCGTCGGTTTGATATCACCGCGTCACTGCGTTCATGTGGTTGTTTTTAAATGTGGGATGGAAAGAAGTCGCAGATGGTACGTCTGGAAAAAAAAAAAAAGGATTTACGTTGAAGCACAAAAAAAAACACGCATCTCGGAGGGTTGGAGTAATGACTCTGCAAACCGAGTATATGATGGCCGCTGGTGACGGGGCATTATTTAGGCTGGCCGGCTTCGAGCAACAGCATGCAAACACACGTAAGGTGAAAAAAAACAAAAAAGGTTTTTGTGTCCTCCGGAGGTCAAGTCCGGAGTCTACTGCAAAACACACACACATGGACACACACTGTCACCCTGACTTTAACAAAAAGAGCCTTCAGTGTGCTCTTCCTCTCTCCAGGCCGGGTCGCTCGGCATCACTCCTGCAGTTTGAGTCCATCGCCTCGGAACTGCTTGTCTCTTAGCCTTGTTTCTGCAGACATTACCCCTCGAATATCCCTTATCGTTTCTCTTAAAACATATTCTTTACTTTTACAGGCAAAAACAATAACGAATTCATCGCTCCACCTGTTCTTTTGTGCTGTGTCTGCATGTACACATATATTTAAATGAAATCTAATCACAAAAATAAAACTGGAGAAATGAAGATTAATTTGTATATCGATAAACAATCAAACAAATCAAATGTATGTATGCATGTATGTGTATATTTGATTCAGAACCTTCATGTCTGCATGGGTTTCCTCATAGTTCTCTGGCAGTTGATTAATTGATGTTAAATGCTAAATTGCCGCAACACATGAACGAGAGAGAGAATGGTCTTCTTCTTCCTTACCTTCGGCTTTTCCTTTCATGGGTCGCCGAAGTGAATCAACCTTCGCCATCTAACCCTCATCTCTGTATCCTCCTCTCTCACACCAACTAACTTCATATCCTCTCTCACAATGTCCATAAATTTTCTCTTTGGTCTTCCTCGAGACCTCCAGCATCCGTCTACCAATTTATTTACTATCCCTCCTCTGTACATGACCGAACCATATCAGTCTGACCTTCTCTACAAAACATCTAACATTTGCTGTCCCTCTGATTGACTCATTCTTGATCCAATCCATCCTCATCACTCCCAAAAGGAACCTCAACATCTTCATCTCTGCGACCTCCAGGTCTGCCTCCTGTCTTTTCATTGTTGCCACTGTTTCTAGACAACATTTCACTGCTGCTCTCATCACTGTCTTGTACACCTTTCCTTTCTTTCTGGCTGATAGTCTTCTATCACATCTTTTCTCCACCCGTTCCAACCTCCTTGAAACCATCTCTTCACCTCTTTTCCACACCCTCTATTGCTCTGGACTGTTGACCCTAGGTTTTTCATATCCTCCAACTTTTTGATCTCCATTCCCTGTCGCATCACCGTTCCACATAGGTTTCTCTCATTCACAAGCATATATTTTGTCTTCCTGCGACTAACCTTCAATCATCATCTTCCCAGGTCATACCTCTCACCTTTCAAGATTTTCCACAACCTGTTCCCTGCTCTCATTACAGATCACTAAGTCATCTGCAAACATCATGGTCCATGGAGATTCCCGTCTAGCCTCATCTGTCAGCCTGTCCATCACCACTGCAAATAAGAAGGGGCTCAGAGCTGATCCCTGATGAGCTTCTCTGTTACACCTAAAGTACACCTCACCACAGTCTCACAGCTAGCATACATGTCCTGCACCAGTCTAGCATACTTCACTGCTACTCCAGACCTCCTCATACAATACCAGAGTTTCTTGATCGGCACCCTGCCTATGCTTTCTAAAAGAAAATACTGGATCTGTAGTACTCTTTCTTGGCATGGAGACATACGCATGCTCACAAATGCTGACTTCTGCTATCAGTCTAGTTTCCACTACTCTTTCCCACAACTTAATTGTATGGCTCATCAACATCCATCGTCTGCCACTTATCCTGCACTCAGGGTCGGGGGGGGGGGATGCTGGAGCTTACCCCACCTGGCATTGGATGAGAAGTGGAGTACACCCTGGACTGGTCACCACATATACAGAGAAAAAAAACATTCATTCACTCATTCATTCAGGGCAATTTTCCCGATTTTTTCCAATTAACCTGCTGCATGTTTTTGGACTGTGGGAGGAAACTGGAGAACCCAGAGGAAACTCACGCAGACAACATGCAAACTCCACAAAGAAAGGACCTCTTGTCGGAATTACCTACCAAAAGTTACCGCAATTCTGCACATCCCCCTTATTCTTAAAAATGGGCACCATCACACTTCTCCATCTTCTCACTGCAGAAGATGTTGTTGAATAATCTAGCCAGAAACTTGACCGCTGCCTCTCCTAGACACTTCCATAGTATATCATCAGGACCAAATGCCTTTCCACTCTTCATCCTCTACTTCACTTTTATTAATCTCTGCCACTTTGTGGTCTACAATAGTCACCTCCTCTGCCCTTCCCTCTCTTTCATTTTCCTCATTCATCAGCTCTTCAAAGTACTCTTCCCATCTGTCAGTACGTTTCCCTGTCTATCCTTAATTACCTGCTTTCCATCTCAATCGCTCTGTTTCGCCAACCTGTATAGATCATTCTCTGCCTCCTTACTGTCCAACGATGCATACAAGTCATCGTATGTCCTTTGTTTTGCCTTTGCTACCTCTATCTTTAACTTATGCTGTATCTCCCTGGACTTCCGTCCGTTCTCTTCAGACCCTTCAGTGTCCCACTTCTTCTTTGTTAACCGTTTTCTCTGTATATACTGTACTTCCTCATTCCACCACCAAGTCTCCTTATCTACTTTCCTTCCAGATGACACACTGAGTACTCTCCTACCTGTCTCCCTGATCACATTAGCTGTAGTTGTCCAGTCATCTGGAAGCTGACTGGATAACTGACCACCCCGAGCCTTTCTCAACTCTTCCCTTCGACCCACGGTAGCCCAATTTTCACTGGTTCCCTGTAGGTTATTTGCACCAATGGCGGTCATTGTTAACCCAGGCCTCGACCGATCCAGTATGAGATTCATAGGTTTGATTTGCATAATTGGTTTTGGCACAACATTTACGGCAGATGCCCATTCCGAGGCGTTCTTTTACATTTATTCAGGCTTGGGACCAGCTCAGGGAGACACTGGCCCTCCTGAGGCTGCCTTGAGAGAGTGAATGGTCGTCTTTCTCTATATGATGCATAATGAGGGTGAATGGTTGTATGTGCATATGTTTTCCGGGGAGAAATTGGCCCGCGCTCTGGGTGAGCCGCGCCTCATGTCCAATGACAGCTCGGATAGCCTCCAGCATCCCTGCGATGCTGGGTGAAGGATAAGCGGTATAGATAATGGATGATATATATGTGTGTGTGTGTGTGTGTGGGAACACAGCGGTGGATGTGAAGTCTTGAGTCAAAATGGTAATTAGCCCTGAAAAACAGTGGCTCCGCAGAGTCAGAAAGTTCACATTTGAGGCTCCAGCCTTCAATTAAACGGAGGATTACAGGACGCCGGTCCGCATTAAATTAATTCAAATGGGGCTCTTCGGCCATATCTATGAGTGTGCACACCTCCAACAGACTCAAGGGGCTCCATTGAACAAAGTAAAAGCCGCTGTAATTTCCATTAACAGGTGATTTTCCTTTCATTTTCTCCATTATGAAAGGTCATAAGCTCGCCATCTGCTGGGCTACAGCATGAGTTAGGCCAGCTGTCATGTTGTGATCTAACGGAATTGGACAGGTGTGGAGACGCTCGGGAGAAGAAACAACATCCGGCACCGGTTTCGGTGTCGAAGACGGCACCCGATCAGCTCTGTGACAGGTAGGAACAGAGAAGCCAAGAGCTACCTCTCGGGTCTCATCGTCAAATTTCGTCATTGATTTTGATTTTTATCTCCCGGATATATTTATCGTTTTACCTCATGAAAGCATTTTATTTTTGGTGTATCGCTACTTTTTTTAAAATCATTTTATTTTTTATGTATCTATTTTTTTTTTTTTGGGGGGGGGGGATTTCCCCAAAGCATTATTACGCTTTGAAGGGCGCATTTTGAATTTCATCATTTTTTCATGGCACCTTGCGCCCATATGCGTAGAAGCTTCACAGAGACTCTGGATCACTCCGTCTCTCGAGAATCTTCCCCAGCTCAGTTCTACAGCTTTGAAGTCTAATGTAAATCTCCTTTTGGGTGTCACGGGCCAAAAGAACTTCCACAGCTTTTAAATATTTGCATGCACGCCGCAAATGTAAATGGCGATGGGATTAATATGCAATACATTTCTGTTTCATATCCCAAAGTCAACACCTTGCCGGTCACAAGGGAAGCCCCGAGCCCGGATTCGGTTTGCAAATCCCGATGCATCGACATGGATGCGGGGACCTCTGTCGAGAGCGGGAGGTACAGGCTAATTCCTGGACTGCGGCTCGAGAGCGGGGCTCGCTGGCCATCTGGTGGCCTGGCCTGAGCCCATGAGGTCCACCTGGGGCAAAGCTTAAAACAAACACGGAGCCGCCGCTTTGTGGGCCAACAACCTGCAAGGACAAACACCGGGGCAGGGTGAATTGCCAAACGGGGACCGAAGCGCGTTGTTGCGGAACACAGGGTCGCCTCCTCATGGCAGGTTTTAAGGGCAAAGAGGTTCTGGCAGGCCTATCTAGAGGCTCTCTGTTGGGATCGGGGGAAGGCCGGATTGAAAATGTTGCCTTTTTTCCACTGAAAGGGTGCGACTGCAAAGGTCTGGGCAGAAGTCTCATAGCGTCCCCCATTATACGTATCCTGACCTGGAGGACGGGGTACTGCTGGAGGAATCGGATGTCTGTTATGACCCGGAACACCTGAGGACTTCTCAGGAGCAGTTGGAGGACAAACCAGAAAGAGTATCTAGGTGATCTCATTCGCTTCGCAGTCACGGCGCTCCAGTTCCAGATTGTTAGCGGAGTGGAGATTGGATTTTATTCATTTCTAAGAATCGGGAAAAAAAAAACAAAAAAGTAACAACTCGCTTGCAAGAGCAAGTCAATTTTTTTTTTAAACATGCCCTACAAATACATAAACAAACAAATAATAATAATAATAATAATAATTATAATTAAAAAAACAACAGGTAAATAAACATGACATCCAGGACTAGTGGTAATTCTGGTGTCTGTATGCATTCGTCATTTTCAGGCCTCAGCACAAAATTGTATTTAAAATTCCACTCATCCACCCAGTTTAAAGAAAATGATCCTTGGAATGTTTTGTAACTGTGAATGCAATATTTTTGATTTAAAGCTGTAGTTTATTGACAAAATTACTTATAATGCCTGTAGTCATCATCAGATATTCATTATGATTTCCATTATTTCTGACATTATTATCAATATTACACAAACATAATTGACTGTGTCTTCAATGTTGTTAAATATTATTATTGATTATAAAAATACGACTAATACTACTATTACCACTAATAATACTACTACTACTACTTATAATAATAATAATAATAAGTGTACTTATTTAGGCCAGGAACTACAACCGATAACCTTCCTTAGACTTTGAAGCAAGGGTTTTTGATATTTTAATAACAATAATTTATGATTAATATAATAATTTACAGCGCATGAGGCTTTTGATATTTTAATGCACGTCCTCTAAAGATTTATACATTAAAAGTCAAATTCTATACTGTTGAATAATGAGAATCCATTTCAGTTCACACACAGTTCACAGTATCACAGTTATACCACACTTTTGCAATAGTTTTTCATTTTCAATTTGGTTATAAGCAATAAGCACAACAGAGGAGAGCATCTGAATCTTTTTTTTTTTTTTTTTTTGATATTGCATATTCAAACGTCTTAGAGATGGGGTTAATAATGCGGCATTTGAGAAAACGACAGCCTCATATCACGATAAGAATTCTCCATTTAATTTTTAACAATGTTGTGATTTGCAACATTCAAACTATTTGCTATTTAATATGTTTCCCTTGATTGTATATCAAATCACATGCTGCTGTCAATAATCAACCACCTATTCAAGGATGATAAAGGGTGTTGAGAGAGCAATTTATCATTATCATCATCATCGCTTTATTTTTTAATTTCCAAATAACTTTATGTCATTTGAATTAGACCAGAAACAGCATCAATATTAATAAAAAAAATAGAAAAACAACGTGACACTGAAAGTTTGAAAACTGGATGTCTGCGTTTTCATCTGTCCGTCTTAATTTTCAGCTGTCAGGAACTTGAAATACCTCATTTTATCAAACCATACCCCCCCCGAAAAAATCATTTCAGAGTCACACTTAATAATTGCTTCTGATTATTTATATCCGTATCAAGATGAAAGAGGCATATTAGAATATTACCTGTCAGCCAAATGACAATATTAAAAAAAAAAAAAAGACTAGGTAATAAAGCAAAACAGAAGGAAATAATGAACTCAATTTGTCAGACAATGGGTGCGTGAGTCGACGTCGGATAAATGGAATATGACATGAATTTCCATATGAGTTATTAAGCCTAACACTACGAGAGGGTTTGGGTTCCCGGGACTGTTCTTCTATCTAGCTGTGTCCTCATGGCGTCCCATGGTCTCCAGCCCGGAGACCCTCAACAGAGAATCTCATCATCCTCAACTCTTCTTCCTATAATTTCTTCTCCAATGCTACTGTCGCCGAAATCGACCCCATCGCTAGTCTCACCACCGTCTTGCACACCTTATCTTCCATTCAAGCTGAAAAAAAACATCTGATTTCTCAACGCTTGTGTGCCGACTAGACTAAAATCATTGATTTTTGTGTGAGTGCACAATGAGTAAAAAGCCAGACTAAAAATAGTGCTTTTCCTGCAAACACAAGCAGAAGCAAAAAGAGATTTGGTTACGCCTTGCAAGTATTTAACATCAGTTTTGCCTCCGCCGGGAGAGGGACAAACACATCTACTGCTATGTGACTGCAGCGTAAAAAAAAAAAAAAAAAGCCTCGCCCCCGATGATTGGCTTCTCCTCCCCGCTTCTGTGTTGCCGTCTCTTCATGTGAAAATGTCTGAGGTTAGAGATTTATTTACCGAAGCCAGTGGCTTAAAAGTGCGCATTGTGACGGGATGAACTGTACATCGGACTGAAGGAGAATGTCAAGAATCTCTGATAGCCTGGAGTTATCGGCCTGATTTTCGAAACTCTCCGAACTAAACAAGTCAATAGGCAGATTGCCGAAGCTCCGTTCCCCTCGAAGAGTGTGTCCTTCAACACGTGCTATTTAGAGTCTGAGTGGATGCGATGGCAGCCTGTTATGGACTGAGGGGACACTTCACAGTCATGTCTGCCGGCAGACAAACACTCATCGGAGGGCCTCTTCACCTCAATCTGACAAAGAAACGCAACCGGGTTCATCCATACGACCGTGAAAGTTCCCGCAGAGACCCTTTACCTCTGACATACCGGGAGTGTATTTGCGAGCGCCGCCCGTTATTGACGGGAATGCTCATTAAATCACCTAAATGAGCTGAAATGCAAAAAAGAAAAAACAAACTACACGTTTTTATTGTTCCGTTGCTATTTCCAATAATTTCATTTTGCTCCGTCATTTCGACAGTCGACATTTGAGATGGTGAAACAAATTTCATTTAGCAGAGAGTGCACGACTTCGTCGCTTGGCGGCGCTCTATGAGGAAGACGCCTTTTACACATTTGACGGTTGAGCTTTGATTTTCGTTTGTGTTGTTTTCTTTAAAACACTTCGCCCTTCAAAGCGCAAGTCCGACTCCTCTGACGGCTGTGCTTCTGAGAAAAGAAAAGCCATCTCCGCGGAAGTGAAATTTGATATAATAAAACGCTCGACAAAAGGCGAAACAGAAGAACATCGGACTTTCTTTGCCTAAGTTCCATGGCCTTCCTGGTGATCATTGCTGATAAAAAACATGTACTTGAAGGTAGAACGGGCCTGCAATAGATCCCCAACCGTCTTCTCTCATGTGCCTCTCAAGACTCCGACAAAGGTACTGTATCTAAAGTGCACTATGTTAGTTCTGACTTGTAGTAAAAATCCCATTACGTCATGCAGGAACAGAATTCCGATGTAAGTCAAGAACATCCGGTAAAAAAGCAACACCGCAGCGTGCAAAAGTTTGCAAAATATACCTTGCCGTTTCAAACCGCTTTGCACTGGATTATATTCATCAATCACACGAATGCCGATGGCGGTAGACACGCTAACTGGACAATCCTGCAAGCTACTGACCAACGGACACTTTATCGTGCCGGCGATCGAACCCTTTCCGAATGCCGGGACACCAGCAAAAGAACAGCTCAGCCAACCCATTGGTCAAATCCTCTGACTATCTCAATGTATGGTTACATATTATTTTTGGGTCACCTGACATGAGCGCTTTCACCGCTTCCGAAGCTTTGGCTAAAACCACGAACACGCACACACCTTCCTTTTTTTTTTTTTTTTTTTTTTTTTTTTTTTTTTTTTTTAACCGCCTGCATATTTAAGCTTGAAATTTACTGGACTTTTCAACCTGCATAATAATGTCCAGCCATCACACTGCTCCATAAAAAAATGAGTATTTTCAGAGGATTTGGCCATAAAAGAGAGTATGTGCTCCTGTTTCAACTCATTAAGTTTCTCATTGGTTGTTTGCCCCCGGCGCCTCTTTTTTTAATTCCTCCCTTTGATTATGGAGAGAGAAAAAAAAAAAAAAAAAGTGAGAGAAGCAAACCAATCGAGATAGGAATGGCGCCGGAGATAGTGGAGGCTGTTCGTGTTTCCTCCTCGCCGAACTGGTAGGGGTCAGTGGCAGCACTTACCTGGAAAAAAAAAGAGAGAGAACAAAAGAAAAAAAAAATGTGAAATTTGTCTACAGCAAACATTAAAAAAAGCAAGACATTAAAAAAAAAAAAAGTTAAATACAAAAGCTCTTTTTTTTTTAATTTATGAGCCTGCTTGATTATTCTCCTATATTATAGATCCCTAAAGGTGACAGAGGTAATAATTTTCAAGACGCCTACAATCCCTTTGAGGAGTGGAGAAAATCCAATCTCATTACGGCTGCTGATCTACATCTAACAGCGTTGTGGAAGGAAAAAAAAAAATAGATATGGGTATAAGTTAGCCCCGCCAATGTTAAAATAATGACACTGGCACGGGGGAGATTCGCAATAATCTGAACTGAGCCTGATAAATGGGTAATTTTATATCATTTTTTAGCCCAGTGCACAAGGAAATGGCAGACAAAGCATTAATTTCACAGTTCATACTCCATATATTCTTTTATCACTTCCAGGCAGTGGGTTCATTGGACGGCGAGCAGCGACATCCCATGATCTGCCCATCACAACACATCCGGGCCACTCATTCAGTCACCGTGTTAGCGCTCTTATCAACACCATAGGAAGTAGAGGGAGGCAATTTTGCTTTATTTTATATGATAATATCACTTAAAATGGAACTATAACCGGGTTATAAGACTATCTATATATTGCTCAATTGTTTATTACGTGTGGAGCTGATGGACGTGAATACGCCGCCGGGTACAGGCCTTTACATCTCGGCACAGTCATCCCATGCGCCCCCCCAACCCTTCAAGAGTAAATACTTTCACTTAAAACATTGTGTTGCGAAAGCTTTCTGACGCCAAGGGTGATTGAGGACAGAAGCCGATGACATCCGGCTCTGTTTCCAACCCCCCGAGCTGGCCGGCCACACAACAGAGTGCAAATGTTCATTCAGTGCAGCACGAGGAGAGAGAAAGGGGGGAAAAAAAAAAGAAAAAAAGAAAAAAAAAGTCCAATTTGCATTTAGAATGCTATGTGGTTGATTTCCTTTTGAGGTAGAGGAGTAAGAAAAAAAGAAAGCCACATCATTTTACCTCCTGAACTCTGTCATTGAGTACCACCCCATCCCCCGATGATGGTCGGTCAAGCCTCGGACAACTGAACTCATGTCAAGGCCTTTCGACAACCCCGACGAGGGGAAAGAAAAAAAAAGTGCTGTAACCTCTCTCACACACACACATACACACACACTTCAATATAATTATCCATCATTAACGAAGTAAAGGACTTGGAGTGTGTTGGACTAAAAACAGGCTTCCAGATAAATCACTGTGTTTGAGTGGCGAGATGAAACTGGAGAGGGTCAGCGGTGACGGACGCGCCACCGCTGCTTTGCAATTGGTCAAAAAAGCGGGACTTTTGTCAAGAAAAAAAAATACAAAAATAAATATATATATATATTTCTCCACAATTTGGCACAAATCCAATTTTTAATTGACAATTACAAAAAAATGCATTAGCCTCACGGAGTACCCAAAGTCTGGACTTTAATTTAGATTCAGCTGAAGCATGAAATTGCAAGACAAGGTTTAAGTAGATAATGGAAATTCTGATTGACTTAAAATTGACTTTATACTAAGCTGACATTACTTGTAATTACAATGACGATTCTGAGGGATAGCAATGTCGGCCGTCGGTGGGCCCTCCACCTTTAAGACCACGCGGAGGGACGGCTCTTAGCTTTCCCGATGAAAGCTCGGGATCGGGATCGATCGGAAAGTGTTCGGGACGCCGCCGAATTTTCCTCCACCCTCTTTAGCAACGTGAGCTCATCCTGAGACATCCATCTCGGAAAGCATTTGAATCGGTTGCTTACGATAAGAAGCCACCCGCTCAGAGATGCATGTAAGGGTAGACAATGTAAACATTATTGTGGCATTTAAACGTCCAAAGCCTTCCAGTGTCTCAATGCAGAACGATAAATCACAATTCGTTCATTTATTCATTGCTAATTGTGCTAATCCTGAACAGGAGCCTATCCCAGCTGTCAATTGGTGAGCAGCAGGGTTTGCCTTGGACTGGTGGCCGGTCGATCACACGGCCACATATAGAGACATACAACCATTCACCTTCTCATTCAGATGTTATATAGGGCCTTAAAACCATTCACTCTTTGATGCAAACATCATATAAACACACAACCATCCAGTCATCACATGGATCCACACCCTCTCACATCATGTAGACATAAAACCATTCACTTTTCATATACAGCCATAAAGCCATTAACCCTCTCATTCACATCATATAGGGACATAAAACCATTCACCCTCCCATCCCCACATCTAATAGAGACAGACACCCATTAACTCTATCATCCATGTTATATATAGATTCTATAAGTATGTAGAGAGTATTTGGTGATATATTGCACACAAAAATGAAATAAATAAAGAAAATAAACACCATTGTGGAACACCCTCTGCCAAAGTAAAAGAAACAACCAAAAACATCTGAAGCACAGTTGCAATAAAAAGCATCTTTTTCAATCTGTGACCGAAAACTCCAACGTTGACAATTCAAATAAGATGTGCAGTGACCCCTGGCTGGAAAATGAAAGCATGGAAAATAAAGTTTTTTTCTTTTTTTTTTTAACTTATCTAGTTTCATGCATCCCACAAAAAAAAGTCCCCACATGAAAAGAAAGGCACATGAATTTATTGGCATTGTAATTTATTTTTCTTTGTTCTGTACACTCAAATGACAAATACTTAAGATGACAGTGAGTATTTTTCAGGCTGCAGTTGCAGGTTCAGTCTGAGTGTTTTTTTTTCAACATTTCATCCAAGCCGGTGATATCATCAGCGGGACTTTACTGGCTCAACGTTATAGCACACGCAGCATTTCATGATATCCTAATTCAAATTCAACTCAAATACTCATCAGCATTTTTCTGAGTAGCCTGTCCCTCTGCTACATCCATGCGTCTGGATGCATAAAGCAGTCTGATGTACCATATATTCAGTCTAACGACAGTTAGGAGACATAAGTTTAAAATAATGAGGTGTGAGCAAGAGATCAGTGTGACTAAGTTTCTGTCCCGTGGTTCGAACTGAGTAATCAAAATTGCTGAAAAAACACAGGCGGAGTCGTATTTCACTCGGTGGCGACTCAAAAGGCCCGGCTACGCCTCCTCGCCACTGCATCGGATTCACACGAGGAATAATACCGTTACCTTGACTGACAGGTGAAAATTGAAGCAATACTTCCCTCTCTTGTTTCCATCTCCCCAACATGACATCATGCATATATTCAGAGAACTTCACAGGTTTTTTTTGTTTTTTTTTATATCATTTTCTTGACAGGTCTATACGTGGATATTGTGCATTGATTTCTGCTTTCAAACCATGTGCTACTACTAATAATATGAGCACCAACAGTAATACCAGCATGGGAGGAATGTAAAATTCACTTAGCGGGTGCTCCCTGCTTTTCACCGGACTTTGAGCATAGAAGACAAATATGCATCCACTGCTATGTTTAAATAATGAATAAATGAATGAAAAGACAAAATAAAAAAAATAAAAAAAAATCATAAAAATATCATAAAACTATTCTCTTTCTTCTTCTTACTCTCAGTATTATCATTAAATAAATAATTAAATTACTTTAAATAAATGAAAAAAAAAAAAACATAAATAAAGCAAAATGAATGGATAAATAGATCAATGGTTAAAAAGTAACTGATCAATCGATTAAATAAAAAAAAAAACATAAAAAATCGAAACATTAAGTCTAAAATAAATGCATGCTGATAATAATAATAATAATGATAATAATAGAAGAAGAAGGAAAGGAGAACTTGGCGGATGGATTCATATAGATAAATAAATAAATAGATAGATGTTTGAATGGAAACATAAATGAACAAATGTTTTTTTGCTAACTCATGTGAAGCTTTTCACATTGGAGGCTTGTGAGTGTTGTTCTAATCCTACTGTCAGTATTCATCCCCATCTTCTGTTGTCTGTTGTAATACTTTTTTGGTACCACAGCTGGGGTATCATGCCATGTCATCCTGTCAACAATCATCTTGTTCACTTAATGGTGCCATCACCTAACCCCTCCTCCAAAAAAAAAAAGACATTGGTTATCCTAATGATGTTCATCTAAAAATACATTAGTGGAATAAAACTCTACAAAGAGCTCAACAGAGTAGTAAAATATAGAACACACATTGGAGCACAGAAAAATATGCACACAGGAAGATGCACACTGGCTAATGCACGTTGTCTCCCATAATGTGCACAATTACTTCAGGGAGCGGCACAACAAATCATCATAACACCAGGAGGAGGAGGAAAAAAAAGAGATTACACAGAGAAATGTAATTGATAGCATCATTACCTCCCCAAAACCAGAAAGAGAAGGGGCAAGATAGCGCCGGTGAGAGAGGAGAAACTCAATATTCAATTGTTATTCAGGTGCAGCCTTTTGAGTGAACCAATACAGAAGACGTTGGCAGACTGACAAAAGATGATGGTCTTCCAAGGTGAAATCCAAATGGAAGATGACAACTAAAGCTGAAGAGGAATGGCTAACAAGGCTTTTTATGTGTTCTGACTGCTGATAGAAATCCCGCTCTGGCAAGACAACAGTACGGTACTATCCAGCGGAGCGCCTTTTTCCATCATCATCCACCTTCATTTAAGGCGACAACCACAATGTCACAGCGCTTTCCACCCCTCCGACACCCCCCCCTCTGACCGATGGGTGATTTTGGATCTGGGAAATAAGGGACGGACAGGTCACGCCGCAGTTCATAAAATAAATCAAGTCTCATAGCTCTCGTTGATTTACCCGTCGCAGAGGAGCAAACAGCAGAGATAATTCACCTTTGACATCGCCATGAGTCAAAGTCTGATCAACCTGCTCACAAAAAAACTTAAAAAAAAAAAAAAAGGACGATGGTGAAATATAGGAGCAGATGTAGGTCATGCCGTCACTCGGACTTATGTGGTGAAACGAAGAAAAAAACGAGAAAATAAGCAAAAAAACAATAAAACTGTTATAGCAGAAAAGAGGTTCAAGTGGCGGTTGAACCTTGTGTATACACAATAAGAATGTAAGCAATTCATTAAACATAATAAAATTCCAAACATGAGTTTCATTTCTTGTTTTTTTTTTTTCTTTTAATTATTTATTTTCATTTCATTTTTATTTTGGAAACAAGTTTTTTCTTTTTTTTATGATTCCTCTGTGAATGTTTCCTCAATCATGGGAAAAAAAAAAAAAACAATGAATACAAATAAAATTAAAACTACAGTGATAAGTGAAGAACAGTAATTACAACAATATGAAAAATGTAATAAATAAAAAATAATAATTAATTGTTAAATGAAAAATTAAATTAAAAATGTTTCATAGTTTCATATTTTATATGAACTGACAGTCCCAAATTGTTCCTAATAACTATTTTAGTCATCATTGTTGTTCTTTTGTCTCCATTTAATAAATCCGAGATATAAACTCTAAAGGTGTAAATGTGGTTGAACTCAAACAAGATCAGACTATAGCTACGTGTGCCCATCAATGTGATTATCTTAATGGATTTATCTTGTTGACGTCACAAGGGATTTCAAGCTGAGGTTGAATGAGAGCAAGGGATATATTTAACCAACTCAATTTTTTTTTTTTTTAAGTTTTTCCCCAGAAATTTAAATTTAATTAAGTAAAAAGTGAAGAATACTTGCAAACACAGCATAAGAAGATCTTTTGTGATTATAAAAACTATACATTTCTGGCTCAGATTAAAAGGTTATATTAAGATACTGTAAGAAGATCAATCATAATAGACTCCAAATTGGACACAGGGATACTATTGAGTTTGAACACTGCATTAACCAAACATTACGCGTCTCTTGAACTTCTCATCAAAACTGTTCCCAGCCGGAGCAGGCGAGTGTATTCAACCGACACAATGTGTGTTAGCCACCGGACCGCTGCGACATGTTGACGGCCAGGAGTTGGGAGTCTGTGAATGAATAATTTAGCAGCACGCAGAAAAGTCAAATATCTTCCTCAGAGGTCCTTTCAGGACAACATGGGGAAAAATAAGGATATCTTTTGCAAAATAAGCTGCTTCACAAGGAAAAAAAAACAAAAAAGACAAACAAAAAAAAAAACATATTGCGGGTGTTGATATGTTGCCGTTGCTCGGTTCGCATTTATCACTACTGTGCGATTTTTATTTCAGATAACAACAACAATAAGATTCACTCTTGCTCCGAGCCGACATAAAGCTAACAGGGTGAATCCGACTCATTTCGCTGTTATCTGACCTAATTGTCATTCCTCGCTCGGACAGGATCGTCTGCAAAGCCATCCCCAACACAAAACATTTGCCATAGCCTTTTTTTTTTTTAAATTTCATCAGGATTTTATTAATGTTTTACTGCAGTTCATAAACTTAACATTGTGTTTCCGAAATGGAAATGCGGCTGCGAAAATTACTGCTGTTTGATCGATTTAGACTCTGAAATACTTCTCTTTTGTACTCAGTAACGCTTATTCAAAGACCTATAGATGTGGTCAAGAGTTGGTTGTTTTCCCTTGCAGGACCCTCAAAAAAGCAACAACCGGACAAGACTGAAAACCCCCGGAGCAACGGTGCGATTCAGCCCGTCATCGGATGGCCGAGGTGAATTGATCTGGTCTCCATCAGCTGATACCAAACGGAAAGTGCGTGAAAGACATCCCCCGCCGCCCACCACTCGACCGCATAACGCTGCATATACAATTGGCACGGCAAGACTGAAGTCCGATCAGATACGGAACGAAAGCGTGACGAAAAGTGTGTGATGTTTTGTGCTGAGACCGGGGTAAATGGACACAAAATAAAATGCACGCTGGAAGATTTTCCGAAGTTCAAGCCCCTTCAGTAGAGGCATCGGGCTCGCCGGCTTCAGGAGGGCTCGCACATACGTGCTTTTGACATTACATAACCTGCACAGGCTTCCACATACATGTTTTCGTCATGCAGGCAAAGGTCAAACAGGCTTCTCTCTATTCAGACATATCTAAAGGTAAACTGACTAATCCGCCATAAATCCTCTCTGTTCAATGTGATCATTTCACTTGTGAACAATCTTAGATGTACCCTCTTTGTAGCTTACGTAGCTAGAGAGAACTTGTGTATGTTTATCCCGCCAACCTTTGGCTGCAAGTTTTATTGCTTGCCAAGATTTTGTCAAGACAAATATAAATTGTGATAATTGTCTTGTTGCTTGTTAATTTACCTAGTAAATGACTCATTATAGTCATCGCTGATAATCTTGTCAGGAGTCACCACTGTTGGTGATCCTTGACAGAACCCGCGCATGAACACATGGAACATGAAAACTCCACTCAAAAGTCAGACTCAAAGTTTTTTTTTTTTTTTTTTTTTCTCCCAGAATGTACTGATTTGACCAAAAAAATAAAGATACAGGATTCCTAATGAAAGCGTCAGCTCGTAAACTGCACCGATTGCTGGTTGTGATTGATTTGGAAATCATTTTTTATTTCTATTATTTTAATGCATTCATTCATTAATCGATTAATTTGCATGGAATGAGTTTCTAAAACGGTCTTGCTCTCGCTGTCAATTTGATGAAGGACATCCCGTGGTAGATGTTCTGGAGGTAAAGTCAGACTGAGATAGTTTGGACAAGTGCAGAGGAGGAATGGTAAAGATCTGGCTGATTTATGGATGGAGTGGAGAAGGATATGAATCTTATGTGAGAGGAGGGGGTGCGGAGAGGAGAGTTAGCTGGAGGAAGATGATTCGCTGTGGCGACCTCTCTGGGGAACAGCCCAAAAGTAAACACATGGGATTGGATGCGACAGAGACGCTCCATAAATACTACGATGTTTCAACCGTGCTTGAAACATATGTCATATAACGTCACATGTTATACAACAAACCGATTTCTGCATTGCATCAAGAGCGAAGCATCTCCAGACGTTTGGGATTGCAAAATATCACAATAGGAGTCTTGATAAAATCTAAACAGGAACTAAATCAGTCATTGAAGATCTTTTTTTTTTTTTTAATTTTTGTGAGGGTAAATTATCTTTCAGAGTTTTTTCAACAGGATTGGCGCTTCCTCCTGACAGTAAGAACACATGGCAGGAGGCCTCCGGCTTCAAATCACCACCATTACCCGAACACTACCACTGAAGGGTTTCATCTTAACTCCTGTAGCCTGATTTTTAGAGATTACACTGTTCGCAAAAAAAAAAAAAACAAACAAAAAAAAAAAAAGTTTTATTTTTTTCATTAATTACATTAAAATGAATTAATTAAATTATTTTATAAATAAATAAATAAATACATAAAATAAAAACAAAAAAAAAAAATAGAAAAACAGGTCCCTGGTTCAATTCCAAAAGAAGGCCTTTCAAGCATCAAGATTCAAGAGTTTTTATTGCTATTATGTAAGTATAAGGGAGTTTTGTCTGGACTCTTGGCTAAAGGGGTGCATAAGAAAGAGGCACAAAAAATGTAAAATCAAAGTAAGTACACAGTGGAACAAAAATAGATAAAAATAAATGGCAGCAATGGAAAAAAAAAAAAGGGATGAAGGTGTTATGGATAAAGTGCAGACTCCGTGTGTGGTCATTTTCTTCCCCTGGCTACACGGGTTTCCTCAGAGTCCAAAAACACGCAGAGGGTTCACCGGAGGCCCTAAATTGTCCGGACGAGTGGATGGGTGTGTCTTTTTATGATGGTGAACAACAGAAGTGGTACGTCTTTATATGTGGCTCTGCGATCGATTGGCAAACGCTCCAGGCTGAACCCTGCCTCTTGTCCAGTGACAGCCGGATTATGCTCCAGATACAAAATATATATCATTTATATGAATGAATTAATCAATTTGTCACTAGTCCAATCACAATAGAATGGATGGATGGATCCATCAAGAATCTGGTGGGACATTTTCTACTTCCAGACAACTTTTAGATCACTTAGTCCAACAAACAAAACACACACACACAAACACACACACAGACATAAACACGCTCACGCAGCAGCAATATTTTAATGCACCGGCTTATTTCTCTTCTATTGTTCATGATGTGCAAACCATTTTTTTTTTTTTTTCAACTTTTTTTATTCATTTATTTATTTGTTCAGGAAGAAATCTCCCCAAAGAACCACAGCTTTTGTTGAGAGAAATAATAATATAAAAAAAATGTAAAAAAAAAAAGAAGAACTTGTTTCTGCCGCTATCTATTATGTTTTCTCTCCAACCTCCATTCATTCAAGTCTTTTCTTCCTCTCATCTCATTGTTTCTGCTCATGGCGATAAGGAAAATAGATTCAGTTTCTTTCAGAAGGTTGAAGCAAGGACATAGATTATGTGACAAGCGGCACGGTCAATCTGATGGGGATCTAAACAACTCATTGTGCATAGCACATTGTGTTGTAGGCTCTCTCTTTCTTTATTCTTTTTTTTCTCCTAACAACCGAAAAAAAGAAAGATAGAGGTAAGAGAGAAAATAATGAGTCATCTCTATTCAGGTTACACAATGCCTTCGTAAATCAGCTTTGTGTGCATGTGATTCTTGGAGTGTGTTCTCCTTTCATTCTGATGCTCAGATGATTTTTTTATTTTTTTTATTCCATTAACACCCAAGAAAAGGAGCCGTTATTTACCAACGTCAGTCTATGCCGCGGTTCATAGACAACACAAAGCTGACGTTTACTATTTACTATCATAGTATCTTTACTATTATTCTATCTCACTGAAAGCATCCCCAGAGTGCTCCCTCCCCCGTTTAAATATACCGTAGGCGTATCTTCCTGTCGGCTTGTTGTCTTTGTTTGACCTATTTCAAGGTTAAATGTTTCTTTTTTTAAAGATGTACTCCGCAAACATAAGTCCCCGGGTGAAAGTGAGCCTTTACAGTGACGGGGCTTTTTTTTTTTTTTTTTTACTATTGACTTCCACAGAGCGCAGTTGTGGAATCTGGAGTTACATCACGAAGCCGTCCATCCCGTCCAACCCGTGATTAAAGCTCCGACACGGAGATTTTGGCACATTTTCGGCACGAAATGAAACCACGGGACATGTGGAGTTGGCCGGTTTGTCATCGCAAGACGTGCATGTAGGGATGTGCAAGAGCTGGACACCTTTTGTCCAAAGAGCATTGGTGGCGGTGGACGTGAAAGGGTGATCTTTCCCACCGCTGATTAGCTTTGATCCATTTAGTCTTTTTATTTGATAACTTTTTATTTTTTTTGGATGTTATTCACAGATATATGATGGCAAGCGCCAACAAATATATTTGGGTCATAAATGTTGCAACAAACGTTGGCATTGAATGCGTAAAACTTGGCTGACACCAAAGCCTACTCCGAATAGCCATCCTCCATCCTTGCATGTATTTGACATTTTTGGTGCGATTAATATTTTCACATGATTATTTCGGCAATTAAAAATTCAGCATTTTCTCTTATTTTTGCAAAAATGAATTACCCGGAAACGGAGCTTTGTCCGTCATCCAAGACAATGAAAACATCCGATTGGGGAAAAACATGCGAGTCCAGTGAGCGACGAGAAATATTCTTTAAGACCGCCGTTACCGCGAATCCATTTCTTCCCTGTGTGATATTAGCAGCGACGACAACATCCTGATATGTCATTTCGTCGTTTCTGAGAATGTAAAGCATTAATGATTAATGCACAGATCCAGGTGTTGTCCGCATCGCTGGTGTTAACGGCGTGACCCTTCCGGTCGCTCGCACTAAAGGCCTGAATGATTCCTCTTCCTCCGCCGTTTCCCATTCTCCCATTCCCATCCCGTCCCGTCCTGCTATTTTAACTCTTCTTAAAACTATATTTTATCACTTCAATTGAAATTATTCAAAGGCCCACCCATACATATTTATAGTGAAGTCAAAGATAGAAGGGGGGTGACAGAGGCCAACGAAGGCTTTCAATTCCCACATCTTGAGTCATGGAAATTATTCAATACATCTTGTGAATAGCAATTATTTGTTGCAAATGAAAGCTGCATAAGCAGAAGGGGAGAGTAATTTAGTCGTTTTAATTGGCGGCGATCCGCATTTACTGACCGTTTCCAAATTCCCCGGCAATGATTCGCAGTCAGCAAAACCCTTTTGAAGACGGTGCGCCAATGCAGATGAGCACAGGGAGATAAGATACTGTTGCAAATGATCCTGTAATCTCACTTTCGGTGCGTGAGAGATTTTTTCTTCTTTTTTTTTTTTTCTGAACATGAGGGCACTGACATTAATTAACAATATTTTAAAAACAAAATGGCACCAGAGGAATGTTAATATGCCGTGCGCCACTTTCCCCAATGCTTGTCTGTTTCTGCTTATAAACTGTACGCTACGTACAATCTGATGTGTGAAGTGTAATCTCTGTAACTAGTTGTGCAGTTTGGACTATCAGATTAGAATTACTCTAATAATTCAGCATTTTTATTTTTCAATTTAACCTTTAATTTTGTTTTGGGATTTATATATACATACTCATTAATTGGGTGTGTGGATGAATGATGGGGGATTATGAAACTAATATTGCTGCATTTCTTGCAGAGATTTGGGGTCAATGCTATGAATATATCTATATATTCTATGAATTAATTCATGCATGTTTTTTAAAGTTTTTTGAATTACATTTGTCTCAGGGCTTGTGATTGCCACCACAGTATCTGACATACTTTAGTGAACATGACCTGCTGACATCTTAAAACAACATTTACTTTGCAAGAACATTGTACTGTTTTAGGCACAATTATTGTTTAAGGCTGCTCAAAACATTGTGGGTTTCAGTTTAATGGTGTGAAAGGTGGTGTTTTAAAGAGAAAGTGACCTGACCAGGGCCTCCGGCTTCAAACCACCACCCAATCCCGCCTACAAGCACTATGTTTTTTGGTACTTTATTTTAACTCCCTGGTTTTAGTATATTATATTGTACCAATATATATATATATATATATATATGTATATATATATATATATATATATATATATATATATATATATATAAATAAACAATAACAAAATCCTAGGTGCCTACTTTAATTCCAAGAGGGGGCTCAACCGCACGATAAGAGGGATAGGTAACGAATGAATTATCTTAAAAAAAAAAAAAAAAAGCTCTCTGAGATGGGAAAACTCAAGGTGTTTTGCATTCATTTAAAGTGTCTCCGCTCACACTAAGTGTCTTTGTAAATTTGTTTTCTGGACACAACACATGGATGAAGGGGCCTGTGGTTAAAGTTTCTTCAGTCACCCCTGATTAATAGAGCAAGCAGAGCGATGTTTATCCCCTTTACTCAACTATATATACCAAACAAAGGATTTCCACTTTTAGGATTCAAGGACTAACATCTCTGTGCGGTCCAAAACAGGGATTAATTGCATGTTCTGATATTTAGACCAACATTTGCAACCAATTATTGGAAAAGCTCTGGGATTTAAAGACAGCCTGTCAATCAACTCAAGATGCCGAGATAGGACACGTGTTATATAAGCAATTGCTCTCGTTGCCTGGAGAACCAAACTGATGGCAGGCTAACAACATTTCAAACAAATGCAGTTTAAATACTGCTTATTTTTCCTAAACGGATCTCCACAGCGAATCATCTGCCTCCATTTAGCCTTCTTCTCTGCATCTTCCTCCCTCACAACAGCTTCATGCCCCGATTACACAACATCAATAGGTCTCCTCTAGGTCTTCCTGCAGGCATATCCAACCAACTAAACAAGGTTTAGCTAACCTACATTTATGTTATACTGTCAACAAAACAAATGTATCACATCTTAAGTTTGCCGGCCCACAGAAACATCTGTTTTCTGTTCAAATCAGATTTAAATATTAACATTTAAAGAGTGGCTAAGTGAAGTTGATGCCTGAGTAGTTGTTCTTGATGTTCCAGGGTTGCAATGATGGACTCCAGGTTTCCACTGGGAGTCCAAACCTGTTCCTCCGGTTTCATATAAATGTCCTCTCCCTATTATATCACACACCCAACACCTTATATACAGTCATAGACACATTGGGCGTAACCTATAAATTATCTTTGACTATCTCCATTTGAAGAAAAACTTGATCGATTGGGGGAAAAAAAAAAAAAAAAATCCACACTGTTTCCATACTGTGATGAAGAGGTTTGTCATTTAGAGGACTTATTGGAGACAAAAAAGACATGAAAAAAAATTATTATTGCTGTTTATTGTTCGGTGTTTCATTGGGATGCAATCGTAACTGATTTAATAATTATAATAATCACTCTAGGGGCAGATATACTGCATCATATCCTAATTAATCTTCCCACACGGATCATTTCAAGGCACAGCTGCAACCCTGTAAATGAGCGGAGGAGGTTTGTGTGTGTGAATAGAAACCGGTTCAACATGTGCCGAGTGTGTGCGCGCGCGTTGCCTTTCAAAGTGCAGCCTTGATTTTCCTCTTCAAAACACAAATGCGTCTGGAAATTAGAGCGGGACCATTGCAGCCCATCCTATCTCCGAATAAAAAAAGCTTCGGGGAGGGAAATCAAGGTACTTATCCAGAGGCCTGCATTTGAGGATAAAACGCTCCCATGCTTGATGCAGCGATTCTGTGATGAATGCACTTTTACACTAATATGCCGGTGTAACCGCCGAACGGTGACGAAGAGCCCAATAAATGGCGAGCGGGGACCGAAACCTGCAAGAGCCGGAGCTGTTTTGTTCCATTTTAACTCCATTAAATATTCAGAACCCCGCCGCCGTCAACAGAAGAAATACAGATGCTGTCGTATTTCTACATTGTCCTTACTGCATGGTAACCGAAGATACACTCATGTCACCGAAACCCAATTATTATTTGGATGATGTTCATAGCTCGTATTAAAACACTAGCTCTGTCGAGGAGAGCTTCCCATTTCATTATCCAATCAGGATGCCTCTGACTGTCAAGGCGGCACCGTATTCTCGCCCCACTCTCGGTAACATGATAATCTGCCATGACTGCATCCCGCAACTTTTGACTCGTCCATCTGGCTTCTGTGGCGTCGCTCAGGAGAAGATCAATATCCCCCGTATAGCTCATCACTCAGTGTGTGTTCTACCTCTCGGCACGGTGCCAATATGATATCGGAACAGCATCGCAGACGGGGCGACGGTGATCGGGGCGCGGCGGCGTGCTCTGAAATGTCATAATACCCGTAGGAGCAAGAGGACGATGCGTATGAAAAATCACATCAGTGCAGGGAAAAGCTTTGGAAGAGAAGCCATCCAGCTAATAGCGTCTCTTTCGTGTGTGTGTGAGTGTGTGTTGATACCCTGCTTGCTGTATTTCGCGACCTGGACACTGCTGGGTATAGTCTAAAATTCGATGGCTATGGTAAAAAAATAATAATTTATTGACCAAACGTTGTTCTTCATCAGGCTGGCAATGTATTGCTGTCTACAATGATAAGAAAAAAAATGAATATAAAAATGAATAATGATAAATAAATTTTGTGTTATTGACAATAATAAATAAAGCAACAAAAAGTCATTTAAACCAAAATAGAAAATGATAAAAAGAAAAATAATTAAAAAAATGGAAAATAATTGAAAAATATATCAATATTTATTTTTATTTCTAACATTTATTTTCATATGGTATTATTCATTTTCATTTCTAACATTGTTTTTTTAATTGTATTATTTATTTATTTATTTTTATGAATTTTCCCCATCAAATGACATCTAGTTACTCCCCCAGTACAGTGAATATATATGTTTATTTCTATATATTGCTTCACAAAGGCACCTGAGGCTGCATTGCAGATTTCAATTGATAACAGGATGTGAAGAATGTTGGCGTCTCCACAATCTGGCATAACTGGGTTGAGTGTGATTTGTGGTTCAGTGGGTTGCTGAAGGTGTAATTTTTACTTGTCAGATTAATCCAAACGTTTTTATTTCAAGGGATTCTGTAATGAATGGTTGTTTGACGCCATGCTACCGCTGTAGTTTGAAATAATGGAGCGCATTTGGAGAGGCACATATTTGGCTTGAATTCTGCTGTTCTAGCTCCAAAATGAAATACTATTCAAAACAAGCGTCTGCATTTCCTCATCCCGTCACAAAACCAGCCAAAGATTCCCGCCAATTTTTGAATGCACTATGGTGGAAGGATGTATCTATTAATTTACTTTATTGCTTTTAATGACTTTTTCAGTGATCCTTTCAACTCATCTCTCTTAACAGTGTCAGCAGCGAGCGTAAGCCACAGATAAAATCAAGTCCTGCGATAAATCTCCTCTTTTCACCGGTGCATCTGCGCATTCGAAAATGCGAAAAAAAAAAGCAGTTCGCTAAAATGATTTGGGTCAACCGTAAGAAAACGTGTTAAGCAGCTCTCAAAAACAGCTCGCCTGGATGATATTTAATCAAAATCGCTGCGCTGTCACAAGCGCCAAAACACTTCCGCCTCGATCCTCGCCCAAAGTTATCCGATGGCAAAACTTAATGTCAATCTCGCCGTCCCCGAATTTTTACAACAATATCAAATGGCAGCATAATGGTTCGTTAATAGGGAAAGATTTTAATATCATCAGGCCTCTTTATCCTCTTCGCAGCCGTTCGTGGGGCAATCTGTCAGGTGAATTTCGTCTACCAGGCTGACCATGTACTGCTCTGCATTCTGGAGCTGTCATTTAGTTTAGCTGCTTGGCAGCTAGCCGCTTCCCTTTTGGCTTCCTGGGAGGCTTATAATGCCATCCTGCTGCCAGAGACTATTTGGATGTTTGGCGGTTTTCACGGGGCTAAAAATTATTCGCGGCCTACTTTGTCAGGATCAGACTGTGTGTCCGGTGCACATTTGCTTAATTCACTTTTAGTGTTATTGACAAGCACATAGAGAATTAATTAATGGAGATTCGCCAAAAGAGCACATTTGCTGAATGCACTACATTACAGAATAGAAACGAGATAGACAGCAAGCTTAAAACTTTAGGAGTCTTTCAATTAGAATATATTTTCATGCATGCTAAAATTTTGTGATTGAATACACATGCAATTAGTAAAACATGCACACGAGTTCACTTTGTGATGAGATCCACTCCCTTTGGGTTCATCGACAACCTCCCTTTAGAGGTTGATTCACGGTCGAAGCCACTGAATGGACGCAGAAATATACAGTTTCCACCGACTTTCCTTGGCTGGATATAAAAAAAAGAAAATAAACTGAATGCATGCTTGTGTTTGAATATAGCACGATGGCAAGTAACATCAGAACTGATTAAAAGCTTAAGGCGAATCCTCTTAATGAACGTAAACCAGAAAAGCATTCTGACGACTAAATATTTACCTTTGAATGACAAAACACAAATCCTCAATGCCAGCCATTTACCAAAGCTAGCGGCAATGTCAGGAGATCAGAGCAAGGGGATTAGTAAGTGTAAGAAAGAATAGGAGAACCAGAATCTGAATGTACTGAAACAATAATTATGCAATAATTATGAAAAAAAAAAAAAAAAAAGACCATCTGTCTGCTTTGCTTTTCCTTGCAGGATCTTCATCACAAGCGTGACACACAACAAACACGTGTTAGACTGAGCGTAAACAAACCTCACCGTCCGCATCAACCAATTACAAAGCATTATACACTATGGCCAGGAGTGCACGGGGGAAACCTTATTTTCCAGGCTATCGTCTGGACTCACAGGTCCATGTAAAGGGTGGAGGACTGAGCTGCCTTTTACAATATCACGTAAGTGGACACACACACAACACACAGTCGATGTGGGAAGTCATCCACGCAAAAGGGGAATTGCCTCATTTTCTAATGGAGAATTTCTATGGCACATTGACTCGGGGTGAGGAGACCGAGCTTCATTTAATGAACCTGTCCAAAAATAAATTTACACATGTGGGACGGCGCAATGGTTGTTGTAAGAGGGATTTTGCGAAATGTAAAGTCAACATTGTATTTCTGCAACACCTTTATTAACACTATTAGAAGTATAACATATTAGATTTTTTTTTTTTTTAATTACATTGGGATCTACTTTGGGGACGCTTTGTATGTTGCGCAACTTGAAAGTCCAAGTTGAACACTGCAAAATGTGAATAAAATGAAAGATAATTAAATAAAATAAATAACAACAAAAAAGAATTTGAAATGCAACTGAATGGAATTTAAGAAAAAAATCACAACCCAAGCCAATATCCTTCTTCGATGTGTCAACAAATGTTGAAAAAAGATGCTTTGAAATGCCTGAAATGTCACCCTTGATGTGTCCCATTTTTCGGGGGGCGGTTTCAGGTGATTCATCACACATGGAATCAACCAGGCAGCAGGAGCACTTCAAATATACAGGGGAACTTCTGAAAATGTGAGTGTGTCTGCCATGGGGGGAGGGAGTTTGGTGATAGTAAACGAAGGTAGAAGAGTAGCAATGAACCAGCTCAAAACAAGATAGCAGGTGGTCCCGGGATGGGAGATGATCAAAAACTTTCAGTCAGTTCATCGGAGACCCCAAATTGCCCAGACGTGTGAATGAAAGAGTGAATAGTTGTCTTTGACCCCGTGTGCAGGATAAGAGACACAAGATAATGAATGAATGAATTATTCATTCAGCAGGGGCCCTTACATGCATTACATCGGAGCTGAGAAACCTGGGAGGTCACGATACAGGAAATAAGTCATTGACATTGGGCAAGGCAGCGGTACTTGTGATTGGAGGGGTTTGAGGTGAAAGCAGATTTTACTAGTTGTTTCCTTGAGTCTGAATATACATATATGATATATATTTTAAATTTGTTTTCTTTTGAGAGGGCAGTACGGTCATTACAGGCAGAACCAGCGGCGTAATGAGAGGGACTGCTGTCGCTCTTTCGGTGTCCGTGGCTTTGTCTGCGGGATAATCACTTGGCTAGCAACCATGGCGGGGACTGAGGTGTCCTATCGGGCAATGTTGTGCCTTTTTTTTTTTTTTTTCTCGAGCCATCTGTGTCTGACACTGGTGAAAGCAGTCAGCAGGGAGGGCGTGCACTTGATTCTGTGGAAAAGGCTTTGGTACTTTGCTGCTCTAGCAGCAGGAAAACCATTATTCCATTACTACTCTGGTGTAAATGGGGCACCGGGGCTGTCAAATATCCCGGGGGGTAGTCAACACTGACCCCCCTTGCAAGTCTGGTGCTCTACTTGGTGAAACTGCATTCGGTGGGTAACAAGGCGGGAAGATCTTGAGGATGTGAGGCAGGGCAATTTAATGTGTTGGCAATGCAGTGATTCTTGAAAACAATGTTTTATGAATATAAAAGCCTCCAGCAGTGACCATTAAGAGACTGGCGACAATGCAGAAGAGAAGATAACGCAGAGCTGACAACTGCGGCAGGGAACAGCCATTCCCAAAGACAATGCATCTCATCTGGTTGCCTGTACTGAGGCAGACTCTGCTGGACATCATCGCGATGTCTCAACTCGCGGTCTAAAACGATACAGATGAAAATAAAACAGCTGGTTTTGAGATGATCTCATCCTCCCCTCACATCGCAGGAGGACGAACCCGTGCCGGCTGAACTCAAACAACCGCCGCCTATAATCCAGTTATTGCAAGTCTCTCAAACAGCGTGTGGATTGACAACATGCGTGATTTAAATATACCCACTGAACAACTGGTACATAACAGGAAGATGTAGACCTTTTCAGAGAACCCTTTTCGTACACGTCCTTTCAAGCTTTTAACTATCCTAATTAATGTCCATCCATACGTGACCACTCATTTAGTAAAGTGGGGTGGATCAACGCATTGTATTGATTATCTGTACGACTGCATCGCGCTGACTTTTGTTCAGACAGCCTAAAAGGTTTTCCTTTGCCCTTCTAACCTGAGCGAGACACGGACAAACAAAGATATCCCTGGGGTGAGGCTGTCCAACACGACTGTGGCTCATAAAACACTCAATGAATTGCTGAGAAAAGGGCTTCACTTGGCCAACATCGCACGCTATTTCTGTTAAGAAAGATCAGCAGTTTAAAAAAAAATGCATATACCGCATTATTTTATTATTTTTTTGCATCCAGGAACTAATGGCATTCCTGTGTGTTTATTTTTTGCTTGTTTGTTTTATATATATATTATATTTCATGTTATATAAAATGTACAAGAAAAAAATCACAAATATATTTTGGATTGTTATCTTTACAGGTAAGCTTTACAAATCAGCTTTCCCGAAAAGATTACATTTTCCGTTCAATAGCGCGTCATCATCTTCACTGTAGCGCTGAGTACATTGTAATGGGATGGAAACATTTCCTAAATAAGAGTGTGATACGGGAATCATTAGGAACAAAAACATTACAAACAGTTTGAAGGGGAATACATTTTAGTGTGGGTGGTTTTGTAATAAATGCAACAAAAAAAAAAAAAAAAAAAAAAAGGCAAGCTCAGAATTAGCACCCCTGATTCGCACGAGGTCTCAGTTGTATGAATTTACCTTTATATAAAACTTATAGAGAGTTTCAGCACTAACGATGAGCCAGCTTGATCATCAACATCCTATAGTTTGAGAGGGTAATGCAACTTTTCTTGATGAGGTTTTCCCTAATTAGCAGTTCAGCTCCACTCCAATGCCTGTCAGAGGGACGGGGGGATGAAAGATCGGTCCACCAGCCTTCGGCTTTGTTGAAGTAAAGTTTGACATAGAGATGCCCCTCCGGAGGTGTGGGCGGCATAACATTTTTGATAGACATTGCTGCTTTGTAGCTGCTGTTGCGAGAAAAAGCCCTAGGGACTCCTCTGAGCACGATAAAGTGCATGAGAATAACAGTTAAAAACACACACATCTCTCATTCTTCAAGGCAGGAAGGGTAATTGCGGGATTGCTAGATTGCATCTCTACATTTAGGTGTAATTAATACATTGGTTCGTTATTGAGTTGCATGATGGATTTTCATGGTGTGATTTAACAAGAGAGGCTATTAATGATCTGCATGTATTGTGTTTCCAACCATGTAAAGACCAGGAAGGAGCATGGAAAGAATGAATCTAGATGTTTGTGGAGGTTCTCAGTCATCCAGGACATGGTGAATTCTTGTTGAAATCTTCTGGTCATGGCAACCGCACTTGAATTTCTTCATTTCACCCCTCATCCGAGAGACTTCTTCAGTTCTGAAGAACTTACAGAGGCTTCTTCGACGAAAATTCACCATGACCCGGATGACCGGGAACGTCCACAGACACGTCGCTGCCGTGAACTGAAGAAGCCTCTCGGATAAGGGGTGAAACGTCTTCGAGAAAACAAATTCAAGTCCAGTGTAAGTCCAGAAGATTTCAAAAAGAACGAGGGAAGATGTTTTAATTGGTCGATTGAAGGATAACTCGTTCAGGCTCTAAGAGCCAATGTTAGCCCAGGATTCGATGTTTTTGACCCTGGGGTTCCCTTTTGCCGTTGGCCGAAACTGATGTTTCAGCTCTCCTTCAAGTGAAGTAAAGTATGACATGGAGTACTATCTGGAATACTTTCTGAATAAAATACACATGGCTAGTTTTTAAATTGTCACATCACTTTATGACAGTTCTGGCGGCCAGCACTCAGTTGCAAACAAACAAGCAAACAACAACAATAAAAAAAAAAATAAAAAAAAAAACAGCTGCCAGAGGATATTACATTTGAAAGTTATGAGGTTCTTTGAAAATTTTGAAAAAAACAAACAAACAAAATAAAACACAAAGATACAAAGCCTTGCCAAACTATAGCAACTGTCAGCCTTCGTCCTTTCGGAGCATCGCACCGTCACTCGGCTGAAAATCAACAGCGCGGTTTTCGGGTTAACCTCTCGAGAGGCGAGCCGCTCTCGATGCTGAAGTCCCGATTATTTTGGCCACTTTACAAAACCTTTCGAGTTGAATGTTATTGAACTAAGCAGAGGAAGAAATAATCGAATTTATTCATCTATTCATTCATTCATTCATTAGGGTTGCAGGGTTGCTGGAGGCTGGCCCGGCCGTCATTGGTCGATCTGGCCAATCTCACAGGTCTCAAATTAACCCGCTACGGGTTTTGGGATTGAGGAGAGGGAACAGGAGAACCTGTATATTTATTTATTTATTTGCTTGATTAATTCTTTTAAATTAAGTCAATAAATGTAATCTAACGCGGTTTAATTTAATCTGCGATTTAAGTCAAAAGTGCAACACTGTGTCTCTCCTCCCTCTGGCCGGAAAGAAGTCTTTCTCCAGCACTCATTTCTCTGATCCTTTCATTCAACCAAGGCAGCTGTGTGGGCTTATGAGATGCACTCACTAAATCTGTGAGTGCAACATCCACTTCTAGTCCGTATAAATTGTCCGCGGAAACGAATAAAAGACAAAACAAAACAAAAAAAAAAAAAAGAAAAACAAAAATAAACTTCCCCTGTGTTCCTCCCATTACAGAAAGATCCAGTAAATCTACCCATCCCCCCGTTTCCCCGAGGCGATGGGTATGGTTCTCTTTGGAACCGAAAATGCAAAGCCCATTAAATATTCAACCAGAAACTTGCCAGCCCTTTAACACGACCATATCTACCATATCAAATCAATTACGGATTTGGATTTGCTTACTTCTGAGCTTTATCGTCTCTGTCTGCGTTAATCTAGGAACGGAGATGATCATAGATTACGCCACAATCGATGCCTATCTGGAAACTATCGTAGACTTTGCAAAAATGCTGTGCATCTTCTTTTCTTTTTTTAAATCTGCCCTTAATATTTAAGATTCCTTTTTCTTTTTTTCCAGCTTCAAGCTGTGATGTGATTTTGTGATGTGCTCAGTCTCAGAGTGAGCCTGTGAATCAGCAGAAGTCGGTGGAGGGAGATTGTTTCTTTGTTTGAGAGAAAGTTAAAAAAAAAAAAAAAAAAAAAAAAATCACACTTTTTCACCTGCTGTTCTTGATCTAAGAGCTCACTTTGGCGGCCAATTCTTGTTCGCACTCTCTCCTTCCCGGAGAACAGAATTGGGGAAAAAAATGGCCTAAAATATAACACATTTTAATGAATGGTAAAGATTTGAGTCAAAAGCTCAGTTTTTTTTTTTCTTTTTTTTTTTTTTCTTTTTTTATCTTTTGGCTTTTCCCTTCAGGGGTTGCCAGGGCGAATCAACCTCCTCCATCTAACCCTCTTCTCTGTATCCTCTTCTTTCATATCAGCTAAGTTTATGTCTTCTTTCACTCCATCCATAAATATTCTCTTTGGTCTTCCTTGAAGTCCTGCTGCCTATATTCACTTTACCTCCTCTGTCTATGACGAACCATCTCAGTGTGGCCTCTCCATAAACATCTAACGTGCACTGTCCCTCTGATGGACTCATTCCTGAGCCTATCCATCTTTGTCACACCCAAAGAGAACCTAAACGTCTTCATCTCTGCCTCCTCCAGCTCTACTTCCTGTCTTGTCCTCCTCCGCCACTGTCTCTAAACCGTACAACAACTTTATTCTCACCACTTTCTTGAATACCTTTCCTTTCTTTCTGGGACTCTTTTATCACACATCACCTCTCACACTTTTCTCCAGTTGTTCCAACATGCTTGAACCCATTTCTTCAACTCATAAGCACATTTTCCATTGCTCTGGACTGTTGATCCTTAGTATTTAAAATCCGCCATCCTCTTCATGTCTTCTCCCTGTAGCCTCACTGTTCCAACTGGGTTCCTCTCATTCACACACATATATCCTGTCTTACCGTGACCAACCTTCATCTTCTCCTTTCCAGAGCATACCTCCATCTCTCCAGATTTCCCTCCGCCTGCTCCATGTTCTCACTCCAGATCACAAAGTAATCTACAAACTTCTGTATAAGATGTAGTCTAATGCAGTGGTCCCCAACCCCCGGGCCGCGGGCCATTACCAGTCCGTGGATCAATTGGTACCAGGCTGCACAATTATTTCCATTGGCTTTATTATCTGAGTCTGAACAATCTTTATTTTGAAAAATCTTTTATTTTGAAAAATGACCAGAATCTCGGTTACATCTCGGTCATGCGTGCCAAAAATCTAACCCACAAGCTTGCAAAATGAGTAGAAAACAGATGTTGAACAGGAAGGTTTCTTTTCGAGCAGGAAACGATGGATCCACACGGTGGATTCACGTTTATTATTATAGTCGCGATATAAACAATGTACGTGTACTGCACACCCTCCCTACCCCCGGTCCATGGTAAAATTGTCAGGCGTCGACCGGTCCGCGGTGATAAAAAGGTGGGGGACCACTGGTCCAATGTGTGCATCTTATGAACAGCCCGATGTTAAAAAAAGCATTAACTGCAGCCATTTCCACCCTCTGTGTACTTGTCCTGGACACCAAAACTGCCCATCACTTCTTTTTCACCTGAATTTCCTTCACCACCATGTTAACTGAAGACTGCACCAATCACCTCTCTCTCACTTCTGGGGTTATTCTGCATCACTTCATCAAACTCCAGGATTTGTCCTTCTCCTCCAACTCATGTCCCACCTGTGGGGCTTAACCACGAACAAAATTGAGCATCACACATTTACTTTCTAGCTTCAGACTCATAGGTCTACCTGACATTCTTTTCACCTCCAGAAAATTCCTCACAAACTCTTCCTTCAAGATAACTCCTGTCAGTACCATTATAGCTCCTAAGCTTCTAGCCTTCCTACCTTTCCACCTGGACCCCTGAACATACAGAATCTCCACCGTCCTTCTCTGAATCATATCAACCAACTCTAGATTTTCCTGTCATCATCCTTACATTCAAAGTCCCTCTTCTCAGTCACAGACGGTTCCCTTTCCTCTTTCTCTGCTTTCAAACACGTAATGCACCTCACCTTCTTCCGCCCACCGTAGCCCAATATCCAGTGGTATCCTGTGGCTTTTCGGCGCCAACGGCTGTCGATGTTAACCCGGGCCTCCACTGAGCCGGTATATAAGTCACAGTTCAGAGTCGCATAGTTGTTTTTTTTTTAGCACGTTTTCTGCCCGATGCCTTTCCCCGTACAAGTCTTCGCATGCATCCAGGCTTGTGGCCTCCAGAGAATACACTGAGAGTAAAACTGCAGTGAGAAGCTCAATTAAATACAAAACAAATGAATAAACAAACCAATTAATGATACAATGCCTTTTTAAAAAAATAATGAAAAAGAAAAAAATCCCAGTGTCTTTGAAATAACAAAATCTAGCATAAATGGGGACAGAATCTGAAAATATAGTGTACACTTATTATTATTATTTTTCAAACCAAATATGCTATTACAGCGACATCCATTGTTTCTCTTTCACAGATGAGAACAAATGAAATATTTCAAGAGAGAATGATGATTAAATTAAGGCTACAACTTGATTTAACAAAGAACTACACTCCTTTAATTTTTTTTTTTTTTTTTTTTTTTAATGACCTGAAGGATGAGCATCTCTGAAAGAAAAAAAAAAAAAAAAGCCAAATTTAACTTTGAGAAACATCTCTTGAATGCATTTCTACCTTTGCATGCGACATCGGGAACCAGGAGCTACAGACTATGACAAGCATGCTATTTACAGTCCCTGATATACATCTTAATCCTTCCCCTCACTTATGATCGGACGAATCTGCCCTTTGCACATATGATTCAATTAGTAAATAATCTACAAATTCTCCTTTTCAGAAGGCTCAGCAGAGGAAGAGCCGGCTCCACATGAATGTCACTTGCAATTTGAAAGCACGGGACTTAATAAGATTACAGTATTAGATCTCTGCACCATCATTTTCAATGAATCGTGCTTGGATCCCCCAAAAAAAAAAAGATTTGAGAATAATGGGCGGGGGGGGGGGGGGGGGGGGGGCACGTCATCGCATTCAGGTTGACTGTTGCCGCACTGCCCCTTTCTTAAGATGGGACAATGTGAAAACTGTTAAAAGAATGACAGACAGCCTCATTCCAAATAAATACTGCAAATGGAATCGAATTTGATAATATAATGAGTGCAATGTCATGCTGCTTTGTGAAATAGTGTGAAGTTGTGGCAACGAAATCCAATTTTTCTCTTTATTTTTGAAAGTCTATTCATGTGGCCTCGACTGAGAAGAGTCATTTTAACCTGAATGCTCCTCCTGCTGGGCTTCTTTTTTTTTTTTTTTTTTTTTTTTTCCAAACCTGGTGGTCTTCTTCATCACATACGACCCTTCCCCGCCGCCCCCCCCGGAGCTGCCATGTCACCACACACACCTGGATATGGATGGACTTTATCAAAATACAAGAAATTTGAATTTTCCAAGCAATAATCAAAGAGCAAAATACTGTCTGAATACACTGCATGCATTTATTTCCTTTTTTTTTGTGTGTGTGTTCCCAATGGATAAGCATGACTTTCCGCCGCCCTATCAAAGGCCAGCCAACGGTTAGGCCGAGCAGATGGTTCGCGGTGAGCGCGCACGTCCTTCTCCTCCAACATAAAGGTCTGCGTGTCGGCACACAACAGCTCTTCAGACAGTCAAAAATCAAGTTGGGTGTATTTGAAAAGTTGTGGATGGGTATTTTGAGCGTGAATTTTGATTAAGCACACACACACACACACACACACACACACACACACACACACACATTCACAGCAATCTTTACTGATATCTAAAAAAAAAAACGATTAGAAGGGAATCGTGGACACTGGTGAGTTTCCCTGAAAGAAATTAGAGTAAAGAAATAAATTATACCAATAATGCAACTCAAACTACTCTGCCGAGACAAACACATGCCAATTTGAAAAAAAGAATAAAATAAAAAAAAGTGGTGAATCTGCTATGGAGACAGGCATCACCAGCGGTGGTGGTTCTTCTGCACCACTGTTCCCTTTTTTTTTTTTCTTCTCCAAAATTATTGAAGTCCATAAGTCTTTACACTTGAAGCTCATGTGTTCCAATGTGAAAGAGTATATAAGTAAATAAAAAAAAAAAATAAAAAAAAAATGGGGGTAGCCATCACTGCCAAGGGGGAATCTGGTTTTGACTGTATATCCGAAATGTGTGAAAAAAATAAAATAAATAAATAATATATATATATATATATATATATATATATATATATATATATATATATATTTACATTTATATTTTCTTCTGATACAGATTAGCTTTACTTAAGGTTTTCCTGAGCTGTGTGTCTAATGCAACTCTGCTTTCCTCACTCTGCAGAAACGCAGCACGATGAACACTTTTTGGTTCTTTCTGAATTTTGTGGGAAGCGTGCAGCGTCTCATCTGTTCTAATGATGCGCTGTGTGCAGTGTCTTTTGGAGGGAGTGGGAAGGACAGGAGAGACAGACACACGAAAGAAAGATTCTTCAGATGCATTGATGGTGAGATTCCAGACACCTAAATAAAAACGACATTCCTTCAGAATTAATGATATACCACAATTACTTTGACTTGTTTCAAGCAAAACACTTGGTTTAAGTAGAAAATGAGTATAAAACCATGTAAACCTCTTTAGAATTCCACGCCAGCGTGCAGGAGGAAACCTGCTTTACTCACAGGAGCAAAAGATGGGAACATTTTAGAGCCGAGGTCGGGGGTCCTCGCGTTATAGCATCGCCTGGGCGGCGAGCGGCGTGCGCGCGTGCAGGTTACACCGGCATCCCGCCCACCGCTGGGCTATTTCTTGCAAACACTTTATGCAGTGCGTCCTCTCCACCCAGGCCCGTAATCCAAAGCGTTTGTCCATTATCAACACTACAACGGATGTGTCTTTGTGAGCAAACTCGTCTCCTCTGTGCCAAAGTTTTATCAGGCACTTTGGGTCAGACGGCCTGTGCATTAACATGAAGCAGAACCGCGGGGGGAGAGAAACAAGGCAGCCTCATATCTGCTATCGAATAAATGCATCTGCTCTTATAACAGCCTTGATTTTTTTTTATTTTATTTCTTTTAGCTTTCTGAGGGAGTATAACAGCATTCTGTGTCTTATTACCAAAATAAAAGCCTCGTCCAATTGTCCAGATGACTGAGCTCTGCCATTTTACGAGGTTTTTTTTTTTTTTTTTGGGGGCTTTTTGCAGTGTTTTATTGATAGCGGGGCCGCTGTTTCATGGCGGTATTGTGTGGGAACCATCAGCGGCGTGTCTCAGCTGCAGCTCATCCATAAAAAAAGAAAAAAAAAAATCTAAACAACAACAAAACAAACAATTTCTTTTTTACTACTTTGACATAGAAAACCCACTACAACAGTGAACCAACGCACACCTTGACAGAGCTTAAACAAGCCGCCCAATGAAATCCATACCCAGGTGACGGCAACAAGAACACACTTCAAAATGGAGCAGGTTTCTTACTTGTGGAGAAAAAGCCGGCCGCCGATTTAAATACACAACAACCACGTAACAGCTAAATCTTTTCACAAGACAGCGCCCTTCACCGTGGAATTGACCATCTTTACTTTGTCTTCACCTCATAGCCCTGAGGAGGGGGAATAAATAAAATGTCAACACAAGCCGGGTAAGTTGCCAGCCTCATACTTTATCACCCGCTCAGTGCGGCTTATCTTTTTTTTAAAATTAATCGTACGTGTTCGGCCCTGATGTTTCGCTCAGCTGTGGCGACAGTTCTATTGTGTTGTAAAGCAGTTGGGACAGGAAGTCGGTGTTTCTCTCACAAGCATTGACGGTTAAACTGCACATTTTTATACTTCTTTACGCCATTATCTCAATTCCAAATCTTTATTATTCGAAGGAAAAAAAAAAAAGCCGGAATTCTGTCTTTTTAAGAGCTCCTCGTAAACAGTGATTACAAACGACATAGGTTTCATTTATTATCCTTTAAAATAAAAAAATAAAATAAAAAAAATTACAGCAACGGATTAGTGCTGCATAAGAGTGCTGAATTTGCATATTCAACTCTTTTATTGGCGACCGTTGCGCCTTTTCCATCCCCATCAATCTATTCGATTTCTGGCTGCGGCAGTCAATTCTACGACCCCAGATGGACTATGTTTCAGTGGTGGCAAGATAGCCGCATCCTTTCCAGTCATCCGGTCAGCTGGCTACTACGGCACATCTGAACAAGAGACGATTCTTAATAGCCTTGTGAGAAAATAAATAACTTGCTCTTTTTGTTTGGCGGAGAACCAACACGAGGAAAGTCTCCTTAGAAGAGGGGAAAAAAAGTAGCTTTGTGCCTCCAACACTTTTAGATGAAGTAAGCCGACGGCTCAAAGATGAGCCAGTGAGGTCAAACATTCTTGTACTCACACACACACACACACACACACACACACACACACGCACACACTTCTTGGGATCTATAGTTCATCATAAATAACGCCGAGGGCAAATTAGCCATGTAGTCTGGGCCACGGAGTGATGAAAGTAATGCCGTGTCTCACATCGCCACGGAAACACCGTTTGATTTCCGAGGTTTAAACAAACAACGGAGGAGAAAAAAAAAAAAAAAAAAAAACGCAGGGGAAAGTCTTTGATTTTTGCGGGGAAAAAAAAAAAAGCCTTATCACGCCGTCCACACAATTTGGTGGCTGTTCCATCCTCGCGGTGATTGTGTTGGTTCGCATGGGCTGGTTTGTAGGAGGATGAAGCCGATTGGTTCAGAGCCAAACTTTCAAAACAGGTCGGGAATACGAGAAAGGCCACGCCAAGCGTCGGAAAATCGCTTTGTTCTCCCGTCCGCCGGATTCATATCAAATGACCTCTCTGGTCCGAGTGCGTCCAAGCCTTTTTTTTTGTTTCCACGCTGCCCACAATGTCTGTCCAGCTGCTGCCTCAAAGGACTCCACCATGAGATAGGACTGAATTCTCCTGAAGAAGAAATAGAAAAAAAAAAAGAAAAAAAAAAAAACATCCATTGCAGCTCCCAGATTTACAGTGACAGAACAGCTGCCAGGGTGTTTCATTGCTTCTTATCAGCTTTAACCCCTGCAGCAGGAGTCACAGCATTCGAGATAAGATGCTTATCCACCAAAAAAAAAAAAAGAAATGAATGAGGCGGCACTCGGTGGCCGGATTAGATGCTTTCTTTTTTTTTTTTTTTTAATTCTTGAGTGTGTATTAACAAAGCGACTGTTTGGAATATAGTCTGATTATGGACAAAAGAAAATCACTGTCAATTTCTTCTACTTCATTGCTCCTTTTTTTTTTTTTTAAATATCTGGTTAAATAACAATTTCGTCCTGCAGCGATGGCAGCCAGCTACGGCACAAATTGACCCATTTGGATTATTGCCTTTAAGTGATGAACAAAAACAGAAGGTTTCGCGATCTCAGCTTGCGGCTCGTGGCGAGCTACGTGCATTTCCCATTGCGCGTTCCATTGCTCGAGTTCTTGCACGTTCCATTACTCTGATTAGCCGGAGGTCTTACTGAACGCATCCAGCGATGTTTGGTCTGCGGCCATCTTTAACGCCCCCTAAGAAATGTGAAATGGGCCGGGGGGAGACGAGACGGTTCCTCCCCGATGATTCGGATGATTCGGTCCGTCTACGCCGCAGTACTTTTTTTTTTTTTTTCAAACACCGTTAAATATAAATTTGGTTAATGCAGGTGAAAATAGGCCTCAAAGCCCCCCCACACCAATTGCACTAATACTCCTCTTTTTCTTAACAAAAATACACGAGCTACACTCCGCAACGGAAAAAGGGGAAAGTAGTCGCGATAAGATACGAGCGGGACTGAAGGGCATGTTCATGTCACAGCTGTTAATCTGAGGCTCACAATAGCTTCCTACAAGCCAGTGGAGTGGATCATTGTAACAGCTTCTGGCTCCAGCGAGCCCTGACACTGACACTCTCCAACACACACCCAAGGTGAATTTTGGAAGTGAGGAATAAAAGCTTATCACGGGAGGGGTGGGAGGGGGACTAAGCGAGAGACGGCGTACATCACAGCGAGACATTGAACAGTATTGAACGGTGTTGTAGAAAAGGACAAGAGAGAAAAAAATAAAAAAAGAATATGTATAGAGAGAAGAGGGAGAGGTTAGGAGATGAGTGGAGTGGGCAGGATACAGAGAACCATTTAAAACACAGTCAGATCATCCATATTGTGACTTTCTAAAAAAAAAAAAAACAACAGCCAAAGTCATATTTTGATGAAACTTTTTTTTTTTTTTTTTCTAAATCAACTCCCTATTCAACATTTTTTTTTGTGTGTTTTCTGAAAAGCTTTAAAAAAATAAACGACTTAGGTGATTATTTTCGAGCAGCAGGCAGCTTACAATCGCATTTTTGCGTCCCATCATTGAAAGGCCTTTAGGAAAATAATTCATTAATTTTCCCGTTTGTATTAATTAATTGTGCAAGTGTCTGGGGTGGCTGTAGAAAGACTCACTTAACCTCCTTTTAGGGTCTGTACATAACCCTGTGCATGGTATGGGTCCGTGGAAGAAGACTGGGGACCCGAAAAGGAACCGAACCGAACCAAACAAGCCAGAGAGAAGCAGTGAAGTAAAAGTGTTCTTTAACTTCTAAAAGTACTGATGTTAACACAGCCAGCAATCTACCTTGCGAGCTGAGCGCCCATGTGTGGAATTACCTGCCTCCCTTCTTGCCGTCGCTACGCTTGGGATTTGCTTATCCTGACGTCCTGATTTTAATCACAATCAATCTCACACGTTATTAATGGTCATCGTGCTTAAAGGTGACCCGTGCAGCCGGCGGGTACCAGCCATATCGGACAATGGGCCGGAGTTGTCTTTTTTTTTTTTTTTAAACTTTCAGGCCCAGCTGACGAGCAGGGATTCAGCCTCGGTGTCGGCGAGTGACAAAGAGAGATAAGACCAAAAGTAACTTCTGAAACAGGTTTCCTCATAATGGTTGAATGCATGATGTATTCTGGTCGGACTTTATGTTAAAAAGAACCTTTTCGGTCAATATTGTGATGCCGATTTTTATGTTCTTTGTTAAATCTGGTTCAGTGGGGCAGCCACCGATGTTAATCTCATTTGGAGCTGGGATTTTATTCACTTAATTTTTCTTCAATATGAAGTCACAGAGCCCCTTCTCTTGCTCTAAATCCAGCCTGAATACTTCAAGTGATTTATTTTGAGTCCCAAAATGAAAATAAATAAAAAATTAAATAAATAGATGAGCTATAAAAATATGAATAAAGAAAGAAAATACATAACAAACATAAATAAAGAAATAAATACATGACTGACCACATATTTCATTCATACTATTGTATTATGATGCATATATCAAGTGCTTCCTTATCATCTCGTATATTATGTAAGTCATGAATGCAGGGATGGAAGGAGGAAAGGAGAGATGGATAAACTGATAGATCTTATTGATCCCAGAAGGATATTAATTTGTCTTAGCAGCCAGGCACAGTCGCACATTATAAGAAGCGTAACATACAATAAAGAGAGTGTGATCGGCATAGTAATCTATCAATCTATCCGTCCGTTGGTCTCTATATGATCAGAATGGATTGGATAAGTTATGAGGAATAACTATTCTTTGGGCTATTTTTGAAATATGTGCTGTTGTACGTTCACGGCAGTAATATTTGAATATTTTGGCACAAATATGTTGGAGTGCTGGATTTGTTATAATACAGAGGAGGAGGGAATAATTATATAAATAAAAAACGTAAAGCCACATGATGCCCTTTCGGATCGAGGCAGCGCTGCAAAAACATTGCAAAGAAAAAAGAAGAAAAGAAGAAAAGAAAAGAGCAACCTAGAGTGATATCTTATTCTAGAGGACACCGGGATACGAACGGAGCTCCCATCCAGGAATTCAATATGAAATCAAGAGGCGTGCAGTTCAGGCTCAGCGGTTGTCTTCTGAGACAGAGATAACCCTGCGGTGAGCGAGGATGACTCCCCGCTGAAGAGGCAGAGTATCGCCCTCCTACAGTCTGATGGGATTATCAATTCAACCGCTTTGAATAAGAATCATATTATCTGTAAGTGCTCGAAGATAAATTCCAACAAAGGTGCGGCATATCACGCTGCGTTGGCAGGGGCTAATAATCTGATGGGAGACGGAGACTTTAGAAATAAACACGCTACAAATAAACTTTGGATACATTGCAAAGGCACGGAGTCATTGTGATTCTTTTGTGTTGGAAATCTAATGTCAAATTCAAGTCAAGTGTGAAGCAATAACACAGACATTATAACAAAAATGTGTGCGACAAAGACAAGTGACAGATTTTCCTGTGACGCTGGTGATACACTGCGATGGCAAATTTCAAATTATCCCTTAAAGTGAATTTGTTATCGGGATTTTGACACAAAGTGAGTGGAGTAAAGACATATAGAGGAGAGAGGAGGAATTGAATGCGATAAGAATGTTCCTTTTTGTAAATTTTTTTAAGCGCCGATAAACGTTTGGCCATTTCCAACCACACGTTGGTTTAATGCACCACTTTATTTCATCTTGCTTGCTTTTCATTTTATTTCACTCAGCTAGAGAACGCTTCTTTATTTTTCGTAAAACTGATTGTTTTTGCCTTGACCCAGCACGGATCTCAATTTGAAGAGAAAAAGAGAGAAAAGATACAATAATAAAAATAATATTCTTCTTTGCCTTTCGGCTTTTTGATCCAGGGTTTGCCACAGTGAATCAACCTTCTCCATCTAACCCTAACAATAATAACAATCATAAAAATAACAACAACAATAACAACTGCAATAGTAATAATAATAATGATAATGATAACAATAGATACAAAATAATAAAGTATCAATAATTATGATAACACCAGCGACAAAAACAACAACAATACATAATAATAAAAAAAAAAAAAACTAATAATACTATGACAACAGTAATAATAATAATAACAATAATAATAATAATAATAATAATAATAATAATAATCTAATATTAAATGAAATACTTAAAATAAAAGACATATTTATTTCTAGGGCTAAGAAACATGAACTGGTTTGGCTCATTCATCCACAGCTTACATTTCCATCTTTTTTTAAAATCAGCCAAATAATTATAAAACAAAATTGAAAAAAATGAATCATTTCAAGAGGTAAATTCCCAATGATCTACACTCTTGATTAGTTTTTCTTTACCTACAATGCAATGTAATATAGAGAGCCTGGCAGATCGAGGGTTGAATTGTCCGTAGGTGTGAACGAGAGGGTTAATGTTTCTGGCCAAGTGACCGACGGGTGACGATAGAACCCCTGTGAAGCTGCATTTATTTGTTTTTTTTTTCCTTTATTTACATTCAATTTGTTTGAAAGGGGATCTTCGCAATGAATCCACGGCGTTCTTAAAATTGGACGTGTTTCGGCTTTTCCACCAAGCCGTACAAACTCGCCATCAGGAGGCCATGAAACGGGGATTTCAGCACGAAACAACATCATCGTAATTGCGACCCGCATCTGTTTGCTCATTTAAAACGTCACTTATGAGAGAAGTCTCATTTCCGGGAGTCGCTATAAACTAATTGCAAAGTGAGACGTGGAAAGCAAATAGCCCTCCTGATCTTTATGGAATTAACATTCTCGTGTAAGTACAGTTTGCCATCTACTTTTGTGCAGCCCGCGACCAGATTGAATGAAAGTTAATGTGAACGTACATGTTAAAAGATCCATTAAAACTGCACCAGTTAAGTTTGATGGGAATTTGAATTGTACTTTTTTACTGCACAGTGCCAGTAAAAGCGATGAGTCATCATATTTGTTTTTTTTTTTATTCCTCCTCTGTGATGGCCTGGCAGAAATAGTGAGCTCGGGGTCATTTGGAGCCGATGCTCGACAGCCGAAAAAGCAATCCTGAACTCCCGTGATGCAAAACAACAAACATTCTGCGAAAATCCATTTCAAGGGGTGGGAGGACGATGCAGAAGATCTAGCATCCGCGAAACAAACAACCATTTTGCATCTATATACCATTTTCCGTCCGTCGTTTTTGTCTATTGCAGCACTGCCTATCTTCATAGTTTCCTCTTCAATCCCCCTTTCCTTTTATCACCTCCATCTGCACACGAGTGCCGTTCAGGAAGCGCTTTGGAAATCTCTTGTTTTGTTTTTCGACCCGGCTCGAGCCTCCGTGGCGAAGACTGTGAAATAATGCGGAAAATGACTTTTTCGTCTGTTTTCTTTGCACGAGAGGGAATTCCCCGGATACAGCCGGCGGGGGGGGGTCAGATGGGGCAGAGGAGGTGGAAAATGACAGGAAGAAATACTCTTTACGACTAGATTTTTAAATAGCGGTTGACTCAAACCAGTTTAAGCCACACCAGTCCTTCCTGGTAAAATCAAATTAGATAATGATGCATTTGTTGTGGTCTTCACAGAAGGTCGGCAAAACTATGAGCGACAATTTTATTTAAAGGATGAACAATGGCGCGGTGGTTTGGAAGAAGGTCACCGGTTCGATTCCAACAGTCTGTATTTTCCTCCTTTATGTTCGTTTCCTACAACAGTCCAAGAGCATGCATACGGTTCAGTGGAGACCCTAAATTTGCCCAAAAATGAGTGAATGGTTGTATGTCTCTATATGATGTGTGAATGAGAGAGTGAATGACCCCAACTGTAGGATTCGTGGCATAAACAATGAATGAATTTGTAATATGAATTTAATTTAGATTTTTTTTCTTTCCATTCTTATCAGTTTTCATCCAAGAGTTGTCAACAAAGGAATTATGAGTATGTGTGGCGTCTTGTACATTTTATCAACAATCCTCAACACCCCACCTGTTTAATTTATTCTTTTTTGTTAAATATGGATTGATAAGTTGCAATCATAGCAAAAATTGCATTCTACATGTTTTGAATCTACCTGTTGTAATTGGATTTCAATATGCAGATTTACATATCCTATTATAATTCTAATTCCTATTATTATTATTAAGTGTATCTATCTATCTATCTATCTATCTATCAATCTATATAAATATTTATATATACATATATATATATATATATATATATATATATATATATATATATATATATATTTGATCTTATCAATTTTACATATAAAGAGAAATGTGAAAAACTGAGTTTCACTGGATAAGCAGGGACTCAGAGTCAAAGAAGTGTTTTTTTTTTTTTTTGTCTAAAAATCAAATTCTGTGGTCTATTCCATTTGAAGCTGAGACTCAAAAGGAATGAGGATGCGTTTATATCCACCCCTTTCGAGATCTCAATTGTAAATGTTCCAGTTAACCGATTCATGACAGAGATTACCAAAGCTTTGCACTGACACTTGTTCTGGAAAGACTGTTACTTGACTGCCTGTCCTCCTCAGCGTTCCCATTGAAGAAGTTTAACATGCTTCAATGTGAGTGTGTGTGTGTGTGTGTGTGTGTGTGTGTGTGTGTGTGTGTGTGTGTGTATGTGTGTGAAATCAGAAATCAGACCACAGGCCGGGCTCTGATGAAATACAGCAGAAACATTAAAAGTGACACAACATGTGTTTATCTTGTTGGAAGCATTCGGTGCAAGAACACAATACTGTCCTTCAAAACGACACTTTTCCTTGAAATAGCTAACTTTAAAAATTGGATTTCGGAAAAAGCAAGAAAACGTGCCATTCTGTCGTTTGAAAAAAAAGCTCAGAGCGAAGAACTGTGAATATCTTCAAAGAGGACCGGCGGGGCAACGGCAGGTCAGGATCGAGTACGATCCAGGCTTTAAAAGTAAAGGAGCATGTGTTATGTCAGAGAGGAACGTGTTAAAATGGCTTCATCTGGAACGTAAACGCAAGGCGGGGCCGCGAGACAATTTTTCACGGATGTCGATGGCGCCGAGGACCGCGCAGAAGTGGAAACGTGGATTGGAGATCAAGGGACGTTGCGGGAGGGAAACACAGAGACGGAAACTGGCAGGAGGATGAGGGAAGATGAAAAACAAGAAGCCGCGTTACAAATTTGACAGATGGAAACACTTCACTCGCAGCGTGTTTCCATCACTGTACGCAGAACGGCCAGACCTCGGAGGTTCCTCCGGTCGGGTGGATCGCAGCTGCGCACGAGTTTCGACGACGACGAGGGCGAGCCCGCCGTCAGAAACACAAGCGCCTCATTGCCAGGACCTTCCGGAAACCCAAACCCGCTCACTTTGAACACACAATAGAGTCAGAGATGCAATAGACATTGCTCAATTAGCGTCATTCACTCATGCATTCATCATCTAAGCCGCTTATCCTGCTTGCAGGGTCGCGTTGGACCCCGTCAGGGTTCTTAGCGGCCGCGGGGATGGGCACGCCTTGGACCGGCCGCCGCTCCATCACCGGGTCGCATGTAGAGACGCACGGCAACTCCATCTGTCACTCACAGTTTTGTTTTTTTTATGTTTTTTTTTCTATTGTAGTATGAAAACCGGAGAACCTGAAGACGATGGGAGAACCAGGAACCTTCTAACTCTGAAGATGCGCTAACCGCTGCGCCGCTGACGATGAAAAATAAAATCGTGTATCTAATTGGCCATTGGCTTCAATCTTTGCTTTTCTTTATTTTACCCTTTTTTTTTTTTTGTTCTCCGACAAGCCTTTCCCGTTTCAAATCCACCGCTCGCATTACAAATAATGTAAGGAGTTCCGCGCTGCTCTGCTCGTCGGGGCCCAGGGTCGCCCGGGGCCGTGAACCTCAAGCCGACACGAGGATGTGGTTAACAAGGTCTGGTAAAGTTTCTATAAAACCACAACCCAGGTTCCTGAATCCCTTTTTTTCTGGATTCATCGGCCCATATTTGAGAGGAAACTGCATCAACTGGATCCACTTCTGATATTAAACCTTTTGAATTATTAATTAATTCAATCATTCATTATGTTAATTATTCATTCATTATGAACACCACTTATCTTACACTCAGGGTCACGGGAGGTGGAGCCTATCCCAGATTTTATTGGGCAAGAAGCGGGATTTAACCCTGGACTGGTTGTCAGTCGATAACAGAGCTCCATGTAGAGACGTATAAACATTCAAACTCTGCGGACATTTAGGGATCCAATGAACCCACTGCATGCTTTTGGATGAAACCAGAGAACCCGGAAAAAACCCACAAAGACGCAGGAGAGAACATGAAGACTGTTGGAATCGAACCAGAGACCCTTTAGCTATGAACTAGAAACACTGACCACTGTTCCAACCCTTCATAATGCTATCTTATAGTATTTTTTTTTATTTTTTTATTTATCAACTTATTGACAGGGTGTACCTTGCCTCTTACCCAATGACAGCTGGGATAGGCTCCAGCATCCCCATGACCCTTAGCGGGATAATCCATCCATCCGTCGTCTACCGCTTATCCTGCACTCAGGGTCGCGGGGGGACGGTGGAGTCATTCCAAGCTGTCATCGGGCGAGAGGTGAGGTGCACCCTGGACTCGTCGGCAGTCAATCACAGGGCCACATACAAAAACAAACAACGTTAACTCACTCCCTCATTCAGGGGTCATTTTCCCAATCTTTTTCTTTCCAATTAACCTGCTGCATGTTTTTGGACTATGGGAGGAAACCCACACAGACCATGCAAAATCCACGCAGAAAGGTTCCCTTAAGTCAGGATTGAACCAGGATCCTTCATGCCGCCCCCTAAGCAGGATAAGCAGTAAATAATGAATGAATGAAAATTAATTTATTTATTTTTTATCAGTCACTATCCAACTGGGTTTTTCTCTGGGTTCTGTGTTTTCTGATTCGTCATCTTCTCCTTGTAGGCTTATTGAAAACTCTAAATTGTCCATAGGTGGGACTGAGTCCCATTGTGACCGACTGGCGATTGGTCCACGTTTAGCGGCGTCTTTCACCGGAATGAGAAATGCGATTGGCTACTGTGCCCTGGAACCTCTGTGTAGGATAAGCAGCATAAACAATCATCCGTCGGTTCATTACCTACATCACTTATACGGCATCGACCACTGGTTTGTTGGAGGGAACTCCAAAAACCGTAGGAAACCCATGCGGACAGGGGGGAGGGGGGAAACCCCAGAATAGCACCAGGGACTTTTTGGCTCTGAAGCACGGTGGTGTAGCACTAACCACCGCTCAATGAATGAATATCAACAATGTCAATCACCTTCTTGCTATTGTGCAAGTAGTATTATTATGCATGCAGTACGATGCATTAAACTGCACAGGTGTGCCGACGCCATCCGCCATCCACCATCTGCATGTTCCATCTAATCCATGGATCCTTCCGAATAAGTTTTCTCCACAAAAAAAAAGAAAAAAAAAAAGTGTTATTTCAACCCCATCATGACTAAAGCGGCTTTGATTCACATCCTGCTGATTTAATTAGAAATCCTCATCAAAGAGCTTGGAATGGTTCAAGCTACATTTGAAATTAAATCAAAGGGCCATCAGGATGGAAGTCGAAAGATGAGGAGACAGGAAACGGCATTAACAAGCTCTATTTGTGTTTGTCTCTCTGCAAGTGTGTGTGTGTGTGTGTGTGTGTGTGAGTGTGTATGTGCGTGAGGGTTGGGGGGGGGTCGGATTTCGTGTGCGTGTTCCCCCACCGCTCTTCTCAAACCGAGTAAAAGCGTTACCTCTGGCAGCCTGGAAAAGAAACAGACACTGCGTGCACACAGCTGCATACTGAGTAGGACTTGCTTTTCAACGCAAAAAAAAAAAAAAAAAAAGCAAACAGATGATGAGATCGCTCTTAATTAACAAGCACCGAGACAAAAAAATAATTTATTACGTTAATGTGAAAACAAAAAATGTCGAAGAGGCCTTGCGATGTCCGTCACGTGTCACATTTGAAAATTACCTGCAGCGGCAAAAACCTCCGAATCATTTATCAACTTTATCACATTCATGGTTAATAAAATAAGATAGACCAAATTACACATCCATCATTACTCACTAACTTACGGCATAAAACCTCTGCAATTTTTTTTTTTTTCATAAGGTCCAGTCGTCCTTATCATAAGGATGTTGGTGAGGCACGCTCATCCCCGCTCAAGGTATTTTCCTAAAGCGCGTCGCTCCCCCAGTGATTCATTTCCCGCCGACAGCTCCGGCATCATCTCCCCACCGGGCTCCTGGGAAATGTAGGGCTAAGCAAACAGTTCACCTGGATCCATAAATCACCACTAGCCGCCTGGACGCAGATTCAAAATGACCCTTTTCGTAATAGTAACATTCCCGAAAAACAGCAGAGGGAACATCCGGGGGGCTCTTAAAACATTGTTTTTGTCATCCTCAGCTTGATTAAACTTTTAGGGGTAATTTAGAATAGCACAAACTGGATTGTCAAAAACGTAAAAAAAATTGAAAATAAAGAGATAAATAAAAAAAAAATGAGACTTGATTACAACTAAACCCTAACACAATATATGTACTCTTATAGCTTTTTGTGTGTTTTAGCGGGACTCGTCAACAATACCGATCCAATGTATGTTTCCAGTGTGAGGATTTTTTCATTTTTCATTCTATAAATGCCATAAAACATAGCAGGTAATAGATAAATAATAATAAAAAAAAAAAAAAAATGAATAAGGTGGTGCAGCGGTTAGAAAATGCCCGTGGTTTGATTTCTGCTGTGTGTTGAGTGTCCACGTACCCCCTCATATCTGCATGGTTTTCCTTCAGGTTCTCTGGTTTCTAATCATTAATCAGAGTTAATCCAAGATGTCTGAATGAGAGGGTGTTTTTTCTGTCACTAGGTTGCTCTGTGATGGACCGGCTGCAGGTCCAAGTTAGACTCTGAATGCAGGATAAGCTACATCGGTAATGAAGCCGTAAATGAATGCGTGAATAAAAAAAATAAATAAAAAAAAGTAAAATATAGAAAAATCGGCATTGCGTAAGTTCTGAGATTGTGAGAGGCCGTCAGATCGAAAAAAAACATCAAACTAACGTCGAAAACTGGGACATTCTCATCAGGAACGGTTCAACATCAGTCATTTTGTAAAGTTGGAGTGAGAGCGGCCGGTCGGAAAAAACACGACGGCCGAACGGCGGGGGCTTATTTACAGTTTCGTGAATGAAATCTAATCACCTGAGTCGGAGCCATTGAGGTGTTTGAAGAGGTTTTATGAGAGTTGTAGTCACAAAGGATGTAGAGTGTAAAAATTGCCCCCCCCCTCGCCTTTCTTGTCGGGGCATTTGCTTGTACCATTGTACTTGAGGAAATGATTTACTGCTTCAGGGAGTTCTCACTGCGGGAAAATGGAGTGAGGGAAATCAATTACAACACTGACCTTTAAGGGCAAGAGATTGATCTCTGTCAGGCGGAGCTGGTCAGGCTCCTCTCCCCTGTTTTATCAGAAGATGTTCCGACTAAGTAAATGCTTTTCATGAATACATAGCGGCGGCAGTATATAATACATCAACTTGATATTCTGACAGATCTACTTCCTCCTCTTGTATACATTTAGGGCTCTGGCTTGAATTCACGCTCACTGTAAGCTGAAGTAACTGGATGTCCCACAGCTTCATTAATGGTGACAAAATTTGAATATGTAAAGAGCAGTCAGTCCACTGTCACGATGGAGAATACCTGTCTGAGAAAGCAGGTGAATCAATGCGGGAGTCTTCTTTTCTCTCTGTAAAATGTCAGTCGGTATCAGCCGGGCTTTACGTAAAAAGGGCCTTTTGAGTTCAGCACAAGCTGATGAATGAACCCTCGGCAACAGCTTTTGTGCGCAGACCCACTGGAAGAAGCTGATTAACTGAGGTTTACGTTGTTTATGTGACTCCCGCCACAGGAAATGATCGGTTTAATTTTCTGAGAGGCCGGATGCAGGCTACGGTGTTTTTTTTTTTTTTTTAGTGCATTGCATTTGTGCAGTCTTTATCACTTGTCGCACATCTTGTCTAACAATAAAACTGTGAAAAAAAAAAAAAAAAAAAAAAACACTTTCCCACAATTAATAAGACATAAATAAAGGTGTCTAATTTTGCAGTTCAATAACTTCCAGGTGAAATTCGCAGAGCAATATTATTAGAAGATGAGGCCGACTCCCTCATGGGAGCCAAAAGTAATATTAGTTTGCTATACAACATTAGCCAACACTTCCCACACAAGGTATTATAGAAACTGCCATGATGGTTTCCTTTGAATAAAATGTCAGGTTCAAGCTGGAATAAATAAATGATTCTTTAATTCATTATCCATACCATTTATCCTGCCTATTTCAGCATTTGACAGGGGAAGAGGGGCTGGTTGCCAGTCAATAACAGGATCACAAATAGTAAAATGACGTGATTAAACACAATTCATGACTCATTCATTATCTATAGTGCTTGTCCTGCACTGGAGCCGATCCCAGCTGTCGACTGGCGAGCGGCACGGTTCACCCTTGGTCAATAACTAACTAGTTGATCACATTACCACATATAGAGATATGCGCCCATTCAACCTCTCATTTATATTGTATAAAAGGACAAACCACCTTGCTGTCTTTCATTCACACGTTATTTAGAGACAACCATTCCCTCATTTCAGGGACTCCAACGAACCTGCAGTAGGTTTAGACTGTGAAAGAAAACTAATCGAACCAGGGACTTTCTTGCTGTGAGGCAGAAGTGCTGACTTCTGCAACAATAACAAATAAATAAATAGATGTTGAGGAGTTGGGCTAACAATCAATCATAAAATATTTCAAGATTATCGGAAACATTTCGTTCAGTCCATTTGTATGAGAAAATAATGATTCTTGACTCTTTACATGCCTGCATAATAAATATTGGAGCTTGTCAATGTGTGATCAATTAGGCCATTTAATCAGTCATTGAAAGTGCTATTTATACTCATGTCTGAATCTGTAAATGTCCATTTACATTTTGGAGGTTGTTTGTTTGAATTCATCCATTTTGATTTCTTTTTCTCCGATCCACATTGAATGGTCATTGCATAGCGGGTGTCTTTCATTTCATTTTCCGTACAAATCAGTCCCCCCTTGCCTCTTTATTTTTTTTTTTTTATTGTTTTCATTTTTCTCGACTCTGGATCATCGCTCCACCTGTCTGCGGGCCCCCCTGCGACTCCCTCACCCCGGCCTTTGTTTCACTCTGCCCTCCCTCTTTCTCAACCGCCAGCCTCACTTCGCTATTATCCTCCCCCTCATCCATCCATACAGCGATGTGCATTCAATAAACCATCTCTCAGTCATCCCACTGTTTGACTGAATCCTATATTTGGCTTCCGACTAATGGATCATGACAGGGTGAAGCAGCGCGCCGCCCTCTCTTCTCATTTCACAGTTCACCCTCGCCTTCTTTCCCGTAATCTGACTCACTCCCACCAGAAAAAAAAAAAAAAAAAAAAAGCGAGCAGAAGATGCAAGCAGTAGGAAGAAGGGGAGAGCAGTCGAGGCAAGAGAATGATAGAACTGGACGTTTCTCCTTGGGGACCACGAGTTCACGTTTTCCGCAATTAAGAAAGACACATGTCAAATCTGCGTGACCGAAAATTAACCACCTACGCCGAATTCCGGCCTGGGTAACGTTCTGGGGTGCAGCAGGAAGTCCAGCAGGAAGGGATGGTGACCGAGGGGAGGCTTTTATTCTGACGGGAGGAAACCACTTAAGTCCAGACGTAGGAAAACAAGAGCAAAATCAGAAGAAGGAACGCTAAAACTCCAGGGCTACGCCCTGTCGAATGATGGCGATGAAAAACAAAAAAACAAAACAAGGAGCCTTGACCTTAAAATTTTAATGGCTGACCCAAATCCAAAAAAAAAAAAACACGGATTCACAACATGAGCTGTGGAAGAACAATGAGGGGAAGAAAGAAGAGTCAGGAACCAGATGGAAATATAGGATGACCCAGAAACACCTGATGTCAGACAGCGCTGGGAAATGCGAAGGCCCCGCAACGCCAGCTGAGATACAAAACATTTCTGGCATGGCGAACAATCCCTTTTTTTCGCTGCCCCTTAAGCAAGCAGAAAAAAGGTTAAGAGGGAGGGAAAAAAAAAAGTAAATATCACTGTGACTATCCAAATCTTTCTGACGTGATACGAGCTGAATAAAATAAGCGTCCCCGCCGCTAACTTGCTGTTGCATACGCACAAAATGAAAATGCTTTTAGTCAGAAACACTGACTGTGGTACTCGGGAACAGAAAATCTAAGGAAACCGCCGAGGAGCGGATAAAGAGGGAAGTGTATTTCATTTCACTGTCAGCTAATGCACGTGTTATATTAACATAATCTAGGGTTTCCAAAAAAAAATGTTTACATTGTCATTGTGTTTGAAAAATTACACAACAGACATTAGCAAAGTGGACTCACTTTCGCCTTTGCCGTTCAGCTGCTGCTGAATTAAGACCTTTTTAATCCCACTCCCATCTGTCCATGTATTACAAAGTATATACTGAATCGTCTCATCAAAAACATTATTTACTAAATTTCTTCCACGAGATCCTTCCAAATATAAACTTCTAGCAAGGAAAGCAAGCAAGGACGCTACTAAGTTAAGAAAAATGTGAAATATCTGGGTGAAATAACTGGGTGAAATAAATTAATCGAAAAAAAAAAAAAAAAAAAAACTTGGATGTGATGTTGCTTACATGGAAGTGAGGAGCAATCTAAACACAGTTTAATTTTTTTATATAAGATTATTATGTCTTCTACAACTACCATCTGATGGTCATCCAAATTTCAACAACAGTAACTAATCGTAACATTTCTCCTACTGTTATCCCATGCATCACAATAAAAGCACATGCAAAGACAAATTATATGTGCGCCTTATCATTCTTATTTGTGTTAATGTATTCTTTTAGTTACTTAATTAGTTTCTTTTTTTCATTTTACTCAACTTCCACCGAGATAAATGAAGTATTTCTGATTCGGATTTCATTTTTTGTGCATCTGCATCGGCAGATAAAATCCTGCATGTTTCTCCTGGGTACACATGCAGCAGCTATAATTTGTTCCTATATAATAAAAGAAAGAAAAAAAAAAAAAAAAAAAAGCCCTCCTTTTGCCAGATCAGCTTGCATCCCCCGAGCATGAAACCTACTAATGAATGCAACTAACGACAGTTGGCTTACAATCACCTTTACATTATTCATTTAATTAAAGTTTAACGGTTAAAAGGCATATTCAGCTGTTTGCTTGAGTTTGTAATAGCGGATGCAAGGAAGAGAGAGGGATGACACATTACTGTGTCCTAAAACACAGTAATGCGGCTAAACATATAAAATATCCTACCCAAAATATGTATATATTATATATATCAATATATGTATGTATATGCATCTCTCTCGATATAAACACTCATATATATGTATGTATATATCTATCTCTATATATATATAGAGATAGATATGTACACATGGTGAGGAGAACAAGTTTGATACCAAAAAAAAATAAAATAGAATTAAAAAATCATACAATGTGTTTTTCTGGATTTTTGTATTAGATTCTGTCACTCACAGTTGAAGAGTACCTATGATAACAATTATAAACATAGAAATGCTTTGCAAGTGGGAGAAGCTGAAAATTAGCAGTGTATCAAACACTTGTTCTCCTCACTGTGTGTGTATGTATATATATATATATATATATATCCTCATCTTATTTGGATATAACCCTGTATTTCTGACCTGGGCCAAACTGACTTTGAATTGAGAGACAACTGCAGCTACTGGAGACTACTATTGCATCTGCAGCAAGGAGAATTTTTTTTTTTTTTTTGCAATTCCCCTAAAATCTAAGATTAAAAAGCACAGATTTCATTTTAAAGACTAATTTTACAAAGCCACAATCAGTCCATCTCCAGTGTGTCCACGTGACAGAGCGTTCACTTGCTCATCTGGTTTAGCCTCGACGCCTCTCCTGCCGCGTCGACCTCGGCCTGAGGTGCTCAGCGGCGCTAAGCTCAGTTCTGTTGAGAGAGCGCTACGGAACATGGGTTCTCATGTTGTTTCGGAAAATGGAACGAGGAGGCCTCGGGATTACAGTGATTGACCAAATAAACAGCAGGCAGTAATCCCCTCAGCAGTGCATCCTCTCGGAGCCAGCTTTAACAGAACAGCAGTGATGCCCTGCTGCGCTTTTGACTGGGTGCTAACAGCTAAGCTAATAGAGGAAGTGCCTGACCGAGCTATAGAATACCCCACACAAATGACTGGAGGTGCGATCGAACGTGGGAGAGCAACATTCGTAAACACATTAATCAAGGACCATATTTTGTTTTTAATTTGTCTGGTGGAGGACTTTAAATTTTATCATAGCTCATAAAAACTGCATTAACCTTAAGTCATTACAGAGTTATTGGAGTGGAAATGTAATAATTTGTTTACGATCGATACGTAATAAAACAATAGGAAAAAAACGCAAATGACTGTGGAAGGTTTATTGTTTTGATTTTCCATGAAAATCATCTGGTAATTAAAACAGAACAGGATCAAATAAAAACAACCTACCACTAAGTGGGTTCAGTTATTAAACCTAATGCCTTTTTTTCAACACATAATTTTAATATGAGCAACGGGAAGTTTTCAGTTTTTAGTCGCGAACAGACAGCTGAAGCTGCTTGATGGTAAAACGACGTTCAATGGTTTGCTTGGTCTACAGCCTCTGTCCGACTGGACCGATGGTCGGCTCTCAGTAAGTGTCACGTCGTCATCAGCGTACAACGCCAAGAGACGGCCACGACACCCGTCGCCCCGCCGCTGCCAGGTTTTCCGGTCAATCGATCGGGCCGAACTGGCTCAGAGGCTTTCGCAGCATCGAAGCAAGAGAAGGGGGCGTCCCAGTGAACAAGGCTGCAGATGAATGTCATGGAGAGAGAAAGCATGAAATAAAAAAAAAAGGCCCTGATGTTTTTCAACCTCACCTAATCAAAAAACATCACCCCGGCCAAGGAGTGATGTTCCAGCAAACGAGATCTCGGGGGAAAAACTTTCGTCCTACTGATGGAAACCCTCACAGAACTGTAAAATGTACCTTCTTTGTGACCATGAGTGAGGTGACAAACTTTTGTAACCGGCGAGTCGATAAAAAAAGAACAAAAAAAAAAAAAACAGAAGACTCAGCATTTAAGACGCTGCCTTCTGGTGGAAGGACTCTTGTCTCGCAAAAATGTCATAAATGAGAAACAAGGAAATCCGCTTAGTGAAAGAGAGACCACTTGAAGATCAATCAGGGATCTGTCATTGTTTGTTACGACAATAATATAAATAATGGTTTGGACTCTGTAATTTACATTTTTATTTCTATTTTTTTCTTATCACAGAACCATTTTATGGGAAGTAATACAAGACAACTCAGATTTAAACCTGTAGTCTAAAATACAGTACAACTGGAGGGTATCAGTGGGTACTGAGCAGTACATTAGCCAAGTTACTGGATTTGGGGAGAATACAAGCCTGCTGGGACAAGAAGAAGGAGCTGGAAGGGCGTCCACTGCAGCATATTTCCAAGAGAAGCTTCACACTGAGGCCAGGGGGACCAGGTTGATCTATCAGTTCTCTCAAAAGCGAACCTCCCTGGAGGGGAACTCTGTCCGGCAGCCATTCGCCTGAATCAGGACCGTCGCTAAAAAAAAAAGGCTACGTGAGAAACCTCATTTTATTTCTATTTGTTTTATTTAGATATTTTTCCAATTGCTATGGAGACAGCGCCGGCTCACACTGCCCTAATAAAAAGATGAGGATTCTCTCACCTGGACTTTTTTTTCCCGCCACCCTGTTTCCTCCCTGTTTGCTCATTCCTCGCACCTGCTTCCACTCACCTATGTGCGCTCACCTCAAGCTGATAACCAGCAGTCAGAACCGGCAGAAAGACACCTGCCAGACTCTTCCAGCTGGCATATCGTCTTGTTAATGGGTATCAGCGGTCCTGCCTTCCTCCCTCCTTGTGCGTTTTCCTTGTGTCCTTGGAAAACTGGCCTCTGCCCTGTACTTACTGATTTTGGATACCTGTGGATACCAACCTCTAATTGAATAAACAAACTCTGACCGGAAATTTCACGTGGAGCTGTGCATTTGGGGCCTGACAACTGTTTTTTTTTTTTTTTTTCTTTTTTTTTTGTTTTGTTACATATAGATGACTCTCCTCTTGGTACCCCTGGCAACACAACAATTTATTCCAAAAAAATATCGACAGCTCTCCTTCTCCTTCTCCACCGTTTATCGACTTTATCTGTTCCTATCCATCCCTGCTTTTCAATGAGAATGTGAGGATGGATGCTCCACTATGACAGACTAAACCAAAAGTGAAAACACTTTGGTAAGAATCTCAAGGTCATCAACAGAATGACTGTCCCCGTTGAGTCCCTTTTATTCAGCTCCCAGAGAACTGGCTGTGTGAACACCCTTTAATATAGGTAACTATATTAATTACGCTTTGACTGGGTGCTAACAGCTGAACACCAATTAACACCAATTAACCAAGGGTGATGAACAGCAAAGATTACAAAAAAAAAAAAAAAAAAAGAACGAAGAGAAGTTGAGCCATGTAAACTGTTAGGCTGGAGCAAAGTTTTCAAAACTTCAAAATGTTCGATCTTTAGTAAAGATAAAAACTGATTTTAGGAAATTCCATCATCTGATGTAAGAAATTGCATTGAGATAAAAGATCTTCCCATTTATTCCACAACAGAAATCACCTTGAAGGTGGCAGGATACAGCATTGCAGCATAGTCCCCAATAAATATTCTTTTTTTTTTTTTTTTTTTGTCTGGCCTTTTCTCAAAGAATAACATCTAATTAGTAGCTATAATTTAAATATAGCCTAATTGGTGTTAAATGTACAAACACGGTTGTGCATTCATGCTGTTTCTATCCAAGTTGAAAAAAATGTAAATGTAAATTTTTGACTCATCCGCCTCCGCCGGCCAATCAAAAGAGACACTCACCAGGCGGCGTAAATGATCGGGATGCTAAACTGACCATGTTCATTACAGCACATGAAAAAAAAAAAAAGTTTCCTGAGGAAAAAATCTGCTTTGCTCATGAAAGTTACAAACTGCTGTCATCAGAAAATGTTTCCTAACATTAATAAGCTGTCAAAAATCATTGTAACCCTCTAAAAGACCCATCTGATGCAAGGCGGATGTAAGAGCTATATTGTTGTAATTCTTGCCCCAACAATACAGAAAAAGGCTTCGTTTCATTTTCGCTGCTGGTTTATACGACACGTATATTAACATATCAAGTAACCATAACCAAGGACATATACAAAGTTTTACGAAAGACAAAAGCTGTCATTCAGCCGTCACTGAGAAGTGTTTTTTTTTTTTTCCCTCTCATTATGTGAGACCAAGAATCACTTAGTTTGAAAGGAAAAACATCACTGGATTTAGCGGTGACACGTTATATTAGCAAATAGCTGCTTTGACATTGCTTTGATATTATGCTGATGAGTACCATCGGGATGGAATCCTAATGAACGTGTCATTACAAACAGCAGCTTTGACGCAATTAGTCTCGGCGGTTTGATAAACAGAGGCGATGACGCGATAAGGTAAGACCTCGGATGCTGTCAGTGATGTACTTTCGCAGAATTGAGACATAAAACACACCGCAGCGCCAAGCACGGTGGATATTTTAATGTATTTTTTGTTACTGCCAACTGCTCTGACACAACAAATTGAACATAATATCTAAATACAAAATACAGATTTAAGTATAATTAGAAAATGCATAATTTAATAAATAAAGTGATGAGTGGTTAAACCTATGAAATGACTGAGGAATGATAAAAAAAAAAAAAAAAAAATAGAAAATTGAACAAAACGATTTGGTTTAAAACGTTTACCCTGATTATGATCACTGTTCAGATCAATATTTCTATCCAGAAAAAGGATTTCAAATATATGCCAGGAAGAGGAATATCATACACAATAAATCACAAAAACAGTTCATATTTTTTTTTTCTCATAATTATGTTGGTAATGCTGCTTCCTGCCACCTACAATTAAAAAAAGAAAGGAAAAAATCTGCAGCATGTTAGCAACGGGGTCAGTACTCCCACACCACCACTACAGGCTGTGGCCACCCCTCGGCCTAAAATAATCCACATTGAGAAGTGTGCAGGTGACAGATGTGTCACAGCACCGTGCTGATTGTAGATAGGAGGGACCTGCAGGAGACGGGCTGCGTGTCCTGCTGAGCCACCGTGGAGACATCAGCCTCTCAGTGAAATCTTGGATTTTCTACAGTGCGACCGGAAGGCGGTGAAAGTCGTCAAAGAGGCGCCCGGAAAAAAGCTGACCTCCTTATCGAGATCAGACCGAAAAATGGCGGAGAGATTGTTGAGACCGCAATTTTGTCACGGTGATGGCTACTTTTACCCATATTCGTTGCTGTGGATCTCCTCAATCCACAAAAATACTCCTGTCATGTAAATATAACAATAAACCAATACTGGGAAGTAAGTAATGCAGGTTAACTAATGCTGCTAATGTTGGTGCATGTCTATATTAAATTTCTTAGAACAAAAGATATTCTTCTTATTATTAGTGATAGTATCAATACAAAAGATAATGCAATGACCATTATAACAGTACTAATCCAACTCCTACAGCAGGACCAACAACAAAATACAGAGAACAATACAACTACTGATGAGAATAACAATAAATAGTAATAATTACAACATAATGATGATAATAATGGCAATATCAATATTGACAATAATATTTCCAATAATATTTATTTATCTATCTATTTATTTGTGTATTTTTTACATATGCACACAGGCACAGGCGGCATGCTTGGTTCATTTGTGCACATACAATCGTCTGTCTCTCTGGAAGAAAAGACTGAGCGAGCAGCCCAGAGGCAAATGAAGAGACCCGAAGAGGGAGCAGCAGCGTGCCGGCCACAAAGCGAAAAGCAGCGGGTTTTTTTCGAGATCCTTTTGATCCGAGAGAGGAGGACACAGATCACGCTGACAGTTAGAGCCTTTTCAGTGCCCATTTTATCAGTTTTGCATGCAAAAAAAAAGAAAAAATACCATAATTTAAAATGACCATAATACTGTTCAAGGATGTTACTTTTTGCTTCACTCTACTGGAATAGGATTAGAAATGTCAGATCTGAGCTATTGTGTTTTTTGAGCGGTTGGAATCAAGAACCAAGGAGTTGCACAAGGACGGTGTACTTTCCTGGACCGTTTTGCCCTGAAAAACCTTCATACAATCTTTTTGCAGAAGTACCGTGGTAGTGCGCGCAACGCTTGCTTTCCGAATGTGATGATTGGTGGTTGTTCATGAGCCTTAAACGCAACTATTGTCAGCAAGTCAAGGAAGCGAAAAATGTATACCATTGTGAAGAATAAATGAGGTTTAAATGTGAAGTATGTTTTGATGTGTGTACAAGAAGACAGCATACAGAGATAAAAAATAAAAAAATAAAAAAAAAAGAAGGAAAACAAAATTGGATGCCACAACAATGAATCATGTATTTCAAATAATAACAGTATGGAGATATCAGTGGAATTAGTCCACAAAAGCAAGCAAATGCGTCTGAAAAGTTGTACTCAACATTATTATTATTTTCATTCATCCATTCATGTATTATCTATACTGTTTATCCTGCACACAGAGCCATGTTTCAGGAGCCTATAGCAGCCGTCATTATCCGACAGAAAGGGTACGTGAATATTATTATATTATTTTTATTTTAGAATATTCTATTATATATATCATTAGGGAACTGGAGAATCCCACACAGACACGGGTTCAGCATGCAGATTCAATACAGAGTGGGAATCAAACCGGCAACCTTCCTAGAGCGAACCACTGCGCCGCCACTATTATTATTACTATATGTTTATTTTACAGGATGTACCATGTGGACCTTCATAAGTGTATTGACACTCAAAGGCACTGAACAGATTGCATCCAATTGACCGGCAAGCAGGGAAACACAAGTCGGTCACACCGTCTCTATTCGACTAAGCTCAGTACTCGACAGCTTCCCTGTCACCGTTGAGTGCCTCTTCAACACGTCCATGTGAGAGCAACTGAGGGCCAATCAAGGATGGCTTCATCAAGTGTTTTTTCGCGCCCTGACAACTTTACCAACATGTTTACACAGATAACTAGGGTAGGTTACGATTGATTTTTTTTTTTTTTTTTTTAGATAAAAAACGAACTCGAAGGGGAAGATACAGTGACTGATTGTTCTTAGGTGAAACACGATGGCCCTGTCATTGATCTTAACCACGGAACAAAGGCAGTTAGCGAGGCTAACTGGCTAGCGGTGCGAGAAAAGGCTCTTGGAAGGTTTTGTTTCAAACACGCAGGCGAGCATTTCTTCGTCGGCTCAAAGTTGTCTCTTGACTCAAGCGGGTAATTGGTTTATTTGTTTGTTTCTTTGTCTGAAATGCATTTTTTTGGAAGCTATGGTCCTCCTGGATGGTTCCTTTGACTGAAAACCATTATCCAGGTTGCCTTGACTCTACCTGTTTGCAACTGGAACGGCAAAAAACATATTTTATTCAACGCGGTTGGCTCCGTTCCTAGATCACACCACAGGGAAAATTAAGACTCCGACAGAAGAATATACCTGAAAGGAATTCCTCCAGTGGAGGCACCCTCACAAGGTTGCATGTTTGTTTGTTTTTTTTTGTGCTTACTTGTTTTTCTTCCAAGAGTTTGCAATTGATTCATTGGCTGTGACTGCATTAAATGTATCAATGTTTGGTTCAATTAGAAGAAAGAGGAAGCTTACAGGAGTCCGAGATGTCTGACGCTGAAATGTTTATCGACGCTAAATCTCAGGAGGACAGGGGGAGTTGTCGATACGTCCATCGCTGCATAATGCCTGCTCGATTCCGAGGAAGAGCCTCTCTTTGAAAAGTCTTTAAACATTCCCAGAATTACACCGCGATCATTATCCACAGATGGCCATACCTGACGTCTCTATCGAATCTGCCTCGCGGTTCATTTGTCTGCAAACAAGGACACGGGTATTTCTCCTTGGACAAAACGCGGTGCCGTCTGAGTTTACCGTCGGCTCGTCTCATGGCCGTATTTATCACACACTGGAGAGAGGCTGCCGCACTTTCATTGGCTTGAGGGCGAATTGGACCTGCCGTATCTCCATCCCTTGGTTACCATAGGGATGGTATCTCAATGGTGACTTACACCCTTCGGAGAGGCAAACACCCTGAAATATTGTAAAAGCTTCACTACTGTGAGTTCAAACTGCATCAGTGAGACTATTAATAGAAGAAAGGCTTAACAGTGTTTTTTTTTTTGTTTGTTTGTTTTTTTTTTCCTTAAGATAAATGCCTGATGTTAAAAAAAAAACTCTCTTGTCTAATGTATTAAAACATCTCTGACCATTGAAACATCACATGTTGAAAAAAAAGTATCCCTGTGAAAGCCAGTGAACTTATTAGATATTTATCTGGGGCTCCAATACTTTTGCACCTCACGTCCTCTTGAGGGGCTAAAGAAGCTCAAAGGTCTAACGTCAGTATTACCACTGATTTATGGCATCGTAAATCCACAGTGAAACATTAACGGTGAACGCGTTAGAGGTGGAATTATAGCCCTCATCTTTTACAACCGCCATCCCCTCAGAACACAGAGATTACATAGTCAGCCTGGGAATTCTGCGAGCGGCAGTCCCGCGAGGAACCATAATGGTGAAGAAAGACACAGAAATGGCAGCTCTAAGGGCTGCAGGAGAGTAGTTTTGAATTGCATCCCAATTTTGGGACACAAGAGGATGCTGCAATAATTCAAAGGCATTGATTTTGATCTACCATGCAAACACAAATACAAGGAAATAACGCATAATCCACTCGATGATGGCTTTTACCAGATATGTCATGTATTGCAATTTTGCAGCCTAAAGATCAGCCAAATTGTCTTTTTGCAAAGATATGGGCCAAGGAAATAAACGTTAGCCGGTATAACATTGGATACTGAAACAATAAATCAGATTTGTAACATCACTAAGAGGCAATACAATACATTGAAATGGATATTAATACCTTAGCTTGGTGATATTCGCTAATTAACCGGGCGGTTTGAGTACAGCTTCCAATGATGGAAACACTATTGATTTAGCCATTAGCGGGGTATTTAAATCTGAGCAGAGATACCTGAGCATGGGACACATCTCAAGTGATGCAATCACACGTGGACAGTTTTAAGAGCAGTGTTTTAGAACTCAGCGTCAGTGACCTCTTGTGCCGCTCACACACTCCTGCTCTGCATGCATACGGTACACGAGTTGTCGTCGTTTGTAATCTGCCTACGCCCTCGCTGCAGTCTGGATCTATTATCGGCAATGGAAAATCGAGTTATATAATACGTATACTGTAATCATCTGACATTCTTTGTGCATGATGATCATCTTGATTATAATAATATGGCTTGGTGATGGGGAATCTTTGGGAGTAGGGGGAGAGGGAGAGTTGTCGACAGTCATTCCCTGCGAGCATTAGTAGATAGCAGATTGGGAAATCATATGGACTGTGTGTGATCCTCGAAGTTATTAAAATCATTTTATCCTGATATCCCAATACCGTTGGTCTGACTCAGACAAATAAAAAAAAGTGGCACCGTGCATCCCAGACTATCTCGGAATGAGATTACACCGATCAATTTGCCCTCAGTATGTCCTCGGTCCATTTAGGATGGGAATTATGTCATCAGATCACTCAGGAAGAGGCCCAGATACAAGTGATGACACATTGTAATTCTACACGTGGCCTAAAGACAATTATGATGCACTTACCTACAGCAGCATTCAAAAAAAAAAAAAAAAAAAAAAAAATTATCTGGTTGATAGGCTCAATACTGTCATAGGAATTCAGGACATAATAAGGTATAATCACATGCAAATTATATGCTTTTTGTTGTATGTATATTTAGGATTTGGTACATTCACATGGCAAACAAATAACACCCTGCACCGCTTCATTTGTGCAGTGCATTTGTTCAGGTCACGATGCATTAGAACTGAGCCTAATAGACAACAGCTCCAGCGAATAAGCCTGTGTTTTGTTTGGACAGAGAGAAGGTGTTGTTACTTATTAAAGCCACGAGCATATTTTATTATGTTTTTTTTTTTTTTTTTTTTTTTTCCCATCACGCCGTATAAGACGGAAGACAACAGCTCAGTGGCCTTGAACTAAGCAAAGCTCTCGACATGAGAATGACTTTATGAATACGGGATTGCTGCAGCCGGAGCTCAGCACAGCCGTGGCTGACGGTGGAAATACAGTTTGAGATCAATGGAGCGCAGATATCCTGTTATTGTCTGAAATCTCTACATTTTTCCCTTTTTCCCCCCTAACCTAAAACATAAGTACTCAATTGACAGTGAATTGACTTGACAGAAACACTGCCAAGATCAAATTTATGTGATGAGCATCCAAACGCTTTTAAATCCCTACAGTAAAGTGAAAAAAATGATGTACAGTCTAACAACAACAATTTAAAAATCGTAACACGAACAATAACAACAGCAAATAACAATAGCAACAATGATAATAATAATATCAATAACAACAAAACTATTTCAAAAAGTACAGCAGAATCAGCTAAAAAGCCAGCAATACTTTTAGAATTTCATGAAAAATCTAATTTAAAAAAAAATCAATAAAGAGAGAGGTGGGTTTCAACAGACAAACAGTTCTACATGACACACTAGATTTAAAACAATTGCTTTTGAAAAGAGAAAGATCCCAGCAACAGCTCAGACAAGGCCACCGTATGTTAATCACATAAGCCCATTCACTCATTTCAAGAGGATAATAATATACACAAATTAGATTTTTTCTGAGGAGCGACCATAGAAAGAACATTAGCGCAAAGTGCCGTGATTCCATTACTTAAAAATGCAAATGTTGCCACATAATCCTTCTTGAGCTGAATGAGATACCTTCCTTTGTGAGTTACAAAGGAACTTTGTCACAGAGCATTTAACTCACTGGAGAGGGTTGCATTATGTAAATAACCTTCCGAGAGACCAGTGTTTTTCTTTCTCCTTTTTTTTTTTCTTTCATATAAAAGGTGAGGCAGCAGAGAGTTAACTGCAAGCATTAGTATTCAGTGGAGTGCAAATCCCAGAAATAGGGAGAGAAATGAAAGACTGTCAATGGCACGGAAATAAATCATTAAAAAAATGAATAAATTATTGAACAACAACTGGAAACATGAAAATCAAAAGGTAGATACATGTTGGAGGGAGGCAGCGTGGGGGAACAACAATATGTACTGTTTTGATCCAACTGCCATAGAAATTACATCCCCGGTGTCCCAGAAATAAATACATAAAAGAAAAGTAAAAAAAAAAAAAATGTACATAAATTAATAAATAATGAATCTCCATGTGATCATCCATTGGATATTTGATATAGTCATCGTTAATTTGGCAGAATCTGAGCGGCAATAAAGTCTGCATTCTAGACGCGGTTTTTATTTTCTTCTGCCAAATCAAAATTTGAAGTTCAGGTGAGAGCCGTTTGAAGTCGCTGTGGGAAATGTGGTCTCCCGCATTTCAGTCAAAGGGATTACTAGCCATGAGCAGCAAGAGGGGATGCTCTGGAGGAGGCTACCTGTTGGGCCTTCGAAAGGCCATACGGTTTCCTCAATGACATTGCTATAAGGGTGTTCACACGCTATCTCCAAATGACACCTTGGAGATCAATTTCTTCAATTCAGGCAGATTGGAGTCAATAGAGCGTATCCAACTTCTCTGCTCAACCGGTCTGAACCCCCCCTAATCTGAGCCAAACTCCCAGGAGTTTCAGCAAGTCTACGCCTAAAGCTTATCGGACCGCCGTGCCCCGGTGTGTTTGAGGCTCCATTTCAGTCTTTTGTGGAAAAAGAAGAGAAAAAAAAAAGAAAATTCCAGCCCTGTGAATAACCATTCAACACGAAATAAAAGGTGTCAGACATCAATATCATATTAATCAACTGGTATCGCCCCCCCAATACTTCTATTCCCAGCTGGTTAAGCGCTGCAATTAGTGCAACAACTTTAATGCATGTTAATACAAAAATCGTCCCAGAGTAATATAAATCACACACTCTCAAAATCACTATTTCCTAATTTGACAAATGACCCCCAACACACTCGCATGAAAGGTACCTCCACCTCAGCGCTGAGCTACAAAAGAAAAAAAGAAATAAATAAAATAAATGAAAAAAAAAAATTGGATAATTTCTGTGTTCAAGGTACTTCTACCTCAAAAAACAAAATACATAAAAAAAAAAGAAAAAAAAAGAAAAATAATTTTTGTGTTAAAGGTATTTCCACCCCAGCTCTACGAAATAAAAAAGAAAAAAAAAGGGGTATTTTTTCAGACAGCAACACTGGTCCTATCTTATAATTCGACACTGTAGCCTGGTCGCAACATTTTTTTTTTTCCTTTGGTAGAGCAGCCTGAATCTTCTGCAGGTATCTGAGTGAGGAGCTGTAAACAAAAAGTCACATGGATCTCCGTCGTGTTCTAGTTCCGCAGGTTGTTCTGACACAATAAGACACGATGTGCATAAACTGCAACGCAGCCGGGATTCACAAATTTCTGCTCCGATGAAAATGAATCCGGTCCGATGACTTTTTTTGACGTCTGAGCTGGCGGTTTGTTCTCCCGACTAGCAAATAACACCTCTGAATTCTGGGCGTCGCGGCAACCTCAACTGACGACTTGTGATCGGATCGACACGAGGGAATCGCTCCCGTCTTCAGGCTCAGTGTTAATACAGTTTCAGCGCCCGTCTGTTTGACATCATGGCAAAAACTCCGGCAACACCCCCCCCCCCCCCAAAAAAAAAAACAAAAAACCCGCTTTACCCTTTTACTTTCAAATTCTAGTCCTGCTAAAAAATACAGCGACATGGAAAAACCTCAACGAGACACCAGCAACGAGGAATAATGTGTCTTTCTGGATGAAAAACGAAAAAAAAAAACCTCCATTCTCGAGGCTTTAGATTGGAAAGCTTTGGAGATTAGATTGAGTGGGGAAGTGGTTTTACTCCAGAGCTACCTGATTAATATGCCAGACGGCAGGCTTACTGAGTAGCATTTCCTAAGCACAGTGATTGGGTTAAGTCTGGCTAAGCCAAAGCTTGGAACCCGTTCCATAATAAATGCAGCCTTTGGACTGGCACCCCGCGTTACCACTCTGAGACTATACGACATCACGCTGAGAAATAAGATCTGGAAACGTGAGCTGCTATAATGTTTCTTTTTTTAAAGAAACAAAAAAAGATGTCTGGGATTTAATGGATGTAGAGAATCGCGGTTTTGAATCGCAATATGAAGATCTTGCATCATCCACACATGCCACATACAGCTAACTAGGAATACCCGTAAGATATAGTTCGACAGACTCAAAGCAGACTAAAAACAAGTTGCTTTAACTTATGTGAACTGGAAAAAAAATGGTTTTAAACTTTATAGAATAAGAGAAGAGAATAAAATAAAAACAAAAATAAAAACAAGAGCAAAAAGATTTAAATTAAATTAATTCAAATTGACAGTTTTGATGCCACATACAACTAACTAGGAATACCCGTAAGATATAGTTCAACAGGCTCAAAGCAGACTAAAAACAAGTTGCTTTAACTTATATGAACTGAAAAAAAAAAAAAATGGTTTTAAACTTAATAGAATAAGAGAAGAGAATGAAATAAAAACAAAAATAAAAACAAGAGCAAAAAAATTTAAATTAAATTAATTCAAATTGACAGTTTTGACTTTACACGCCAAACAGAGTGAATTCTTATGGTGTGATAAAGATGTGAAGATGAAAACACCTAACCATGGAGCTTTACACCAAACCCCTAAGGAACATCTGCCGTACATGAGGTGACTTACTTTTTCTCAGGCAGCACACAGTCACCTCGTGTGCGGCATCTCTCTCCTGCTTTTGTCACTTTACGGTTCGGATTTGCTCGGCCAACCTTTCTTGCAGCTCCGCATTTAGCCGGAACGGCTGCATTTGATCATGTGACACACAAAGTGTGGTTTCTGATGGTTGCCTCAGCAGTGGAGGTACAACCATAGTCACAATATTACATGAATATTTAATAAGAAGCAGAAAAAAAAAAAAAAAAAAAAAAAAACTAAATAAAAGATGAAAAATTGTTTGTCTCATCTAGGCAGCCACATGAGCAATACGGAGTACAGACACCTGTATAGCCATAATAAACAAACTACAGTATATCGTATCTGGATGGATACACATGCCACGCTTTACATTTTATTGCACATAATGTGTAGCAGTTTTACAGCCAACAACATTGTTATTTCCTCGCCGATTTCCTGGTCGTTTTCAGTATCATTTACTCGGATCCGTAGCACCGCGAGTGTGTAGGGTGTGCTTGAAACGAGACTCACGAGTCACGCACATTGTTGACATTTCATACATCACGATGAAGTGCAGTGTTTGCAGCGCCGACCAACCAAAAAAAGGTCCAAAGTCAATGCTGCTCTCACTTTTAGTTATTTATTTTTTCTTGGCATTTAAAGAGCAAATCAATCAGACAATAATAAGTGCAGGGTGCTCACATTTCCTGCTTGTTTACACATTTAGTGACAAGTAACCACTCGGATGTTTAACCGGGGTCAAAAATAAGTTCATTTCCGATGTAGGCACCAAACATATGAGAGTAACAGGATTCTAGAGTCTATACGCCATTAAAATAACATAGTATATAATGTTTTATTAATTTTTTACTAATGTTTATCCTTATTTGAATATACACATATCTTTCCTGATTTGTTTGGCCTTGTTGGCATCAGTTGAGACAGAGTTATCAAAATCTGAGTTATCAAAAACCCGGGCATTGTGGGAGGACGGCATTTGGGCAGTTCTATCACACCTTCAGCCGACTCGGGAAGCTGTACTAATACGAGAACCGAGCTATTTGTTCCTCCCCGGACCTGGACCTTGGGAGGCGATAAAAGAAGAGCCCTCGTGAACTCCCACAACAGACACCCACACTCCGTGAGGAAGCGTCAGATGACTCAGGAGACACCGCATCCGAAACTCGAGTCGGGGTCTCGGCGGTAGGTGAAGAGTCTCTACCAGGAGCACGGGTGTGGGTGAGAAGCTGAATGCTCTGGATCACAAAGGGATGTCTTCACGTACTCTCATCTTCTTATGGGTCAGATAGCAGTTTTTTAAAAAAAGGGAAGAAGAGGTAAATTTGCTCGGATTTTACACGGATGCACGGCTTCACCCAGAATCCAATAGATATCCCAGATATGAAATAATACAATTATTCAACATTGCATTGGCATAGATGTTGATTATTATGATTATTATTATAATTTTTTATTATGATATATTATGATTATTCAATAATATATAGGCAAATTATACCCAAATGGGAAAGTTTTGAGACAAGATATATAGTACAAGTATAGTAAGTAGTAATGTAAATAAACTGCGTTGGATCATGGTCGCAAACTTGATTTCAAGTAGTCTTGCCTTACATAATCAAATAAAAATCTTGAAAAAAAATATAAATAAATGTATATAATTTTATTGCATAAACATTGTTTTGAATCTTTCGCAATATAGTTATTTCATAATAAATCAATAAATAAGGCAAGATGGTCCACATAGTGTCACAGTTCATGGAACAGGCGTCCCTCCAATCAGAAGGTTCGATTCCCTGCATCTGTCCACGCATAAGTGTCCTTGGGCAGAAAACTGAAAGCCCGGTTTCTTCTGCATTGTCTGGTTAGTGCATTACACGTCCGCTTCGCCGCTACCGATGTGTGTGTGAGAATGGGTGAAGGTATTCCAGTGTAAAGTGCTTTGAAACCACAAGGTGATGAAAGCGCTCTACATACGGAGACCATTTACATATCTCCCACTTAGTTCTAAAAATCGAAACGTAGGTCTTAGTCTCGTGCATTTGGAGCTGTTTGGACAGGTGGGAGATGTATTAAAAAAAAATTATCAGCAGTGATGTTGTGTAATGAAATATAATTAGACAAAATTAAAAAGAAAAAAATAATAGATGCAGACATCGGCAGCATTCACATCATTGGACAAACTTGAGTCGGGAGCAAATTCTACCAGGCTGTTAAATCTGTTCATGGAGGCATAAATAATTCAAAATTATCACTTTTGATGTGCTAATGATGTGATCACTGCTTGTATCTGCTGGTGACACAAGAGAAAAATAAATTCCATGGTGATTTTTTTTTTTTTTTTCTTTTTTTATGCATCCTGCAGAGACCAACCCACGCGCAGATGTTTCTAACGTTGAGGCCGGAAACGGCTAATCATAAACTCTGGTGAATCATCTCCATACAGCAGCGAGAGGACTCACTAAATAATGACAAGTTGTCTCACTTTTGGCTCGGGATTCCACCTGGCAGCCTCTGAGGTCTTTTTACTTCATCATCTACTTCATCTCCGGAAGGTAACCCTCTGAAACCAAGATTGTGCCAAGGCTTTCACTTCAATCCCATTGCATTCAATCATTAGTTATTATTTATTAATTAATTATTCACTTTTAAATTCTACTAAAGATTATTGTACTGCTAAACATAATCATCTCTCTGATGGAACCCCTATTTAGCTATAAGGGTAAATGATAAAAAGCTTAAAAAATATATACTTTTTTTATATATACATATTTATGTGTGTGTATATATATATATATATATCTATCTATATATATATATATATATATATATATATATATATATATATATACATATATAGATATATATAATTAAAATTGGAATATATAAGATTAAGGGTGAACATGATAAACATTTAAAAGATTTATATTAATATATCAATATGCAGAGAAAGTTTCTGATTTATTCATCTAATTTAATTGTATTTAATTATATTTAATTTTGTTCCCTCCAAGCTTACAGCTCATTCTTAGTTTGAAACTGGAGAATGTACACAGTTCTACATGTGGGGGTTGCAGGTTCTCCACATTACTGATATGTTTCCAAAAGGTCATCGCACAATAAACACAATGATTGAACACTGAATATGCTTCTTTTTAAAAATGCATTACTTTTCTTCTGAATGTTCTGCCCTTCTCGCTCATGCCTGAGATGCCTCAGCAAGGTTTTTTTTTTTTTCTTTTTTGTCAGCGTTCATACATTATGCATCACAATCAGCTGAAGGTCACACTCCTCAGATCTTTAAATGTTTGGATATGGAGTAGTGCATGAGGGACAGATGATGCTACGGACACGCAATACTTTGCTCCCGCTGACCTAAACTGATGGTTCCGGTTTGTCTGGAAATGTAAATACAACCATTGGCATCACCACCTACACACCCACTGCACACACACACACACACACACACACACACACACACACACACAGGCAGGAGAAGAGGGCTTGTGACCATGCAGGGCTTTTCTGGGCCTATTTCGAATGGGGGTGAGTGGCAGGCGGTGACTCAAAAGTAGCGGTGGTACCGCTGTTCTCTGAATCAAAGAGGTTTTTGCCGCGGAGGGCGCTTTTATCTCCGCCGTCTGGTGTCATCCACTCGCTTTCTCCTCGTCCGGTGAGGCAGCGAGCGCGTACACCAGAGACAATCCAGGTTATTAGGTGTACCATAAAGAGCAGGGGGGGGCAGTCGGCCTCCAGTTTCACAGTGAGAAAATGACTGATGCAAGGGAGATGCTTGTAAATCATAGAATATGTCAAGATTTCGCTGTCATAGAAACAACGCCCACATCTAGCGTTTTCTTTCTTTTCCTCCTTTATCTCAGTGCCCCCACCCCGGCTCAGCGCCAGTGATTTCCTGCCAGAGAAAAAAAATGGACACGGCCTCAGTTGTCAATCTCAACCAATAGGGACTTCCCACATGCAGCCCGTTGCTTCCCCGGTTGTTGCAATCAAACAAAAAGTACAAAGAGTCCGATAATCTCGCGGAGTGTGTGCCAGATCTAAAAATAAATATTTGAATGATATTTGACTGAGTAATTATTCCTCCCCTTAGTGCCAATTGTAATATTGACAAAGCTCTTTTATTATTCTTATTAGTTGTAGTAATATTAGTACTAATAGTAGTAGTGGTATGAGTAGTATTATTATAGTGATTGGTTTATTTTCTATTCATATCATTAAACTATTTAAGTATTTATTTTTGAGTGTGAAAAATGACATTTTGTAACTCTACCAACTGAAGAATTAAATTTAGAAAAAAACAAACGACAAAAAAAAAAAAAAAGGAAAAAGATAATTAATTGAAGGGGGGCAGAGTTTATTCTGTGTTATTTCAGGAGAACAACAAATATAATTTTGATTTAATCATAGCCCCTTTTTTTTTTGGAACCAAAAAGTGCCTCACACTGTTTATACCGACCTTACCACGCGTCATCGCTGGTAAGTGTTGAGGTTTCTGTTCTCGGTTTTAAGTCTTTTGTTTCCTAAATTCAACTGTGAGTATGATAAATGCGATTGTTTTTATTTTCCCATTATTTGCACAGCTTGGAACAATCCGACAACAATCATCCCAACGCTTTGCCGTGTGACCCCCATATGAATATCAAAGCTGCAGATGATTTTTACAGCAAAACACAGAAGATAAATGGTGGATAACTCAATATTGCTGTTTTTGCTGTCTGAGTGGGACCATGTGTGAGCAGGAAAAACCGTGCGGTTTCCCCACGGCCTCTCACGGGGATTGAAACACTGTTGATAATGACAGGGCTTGTTATTGCCGGATATTTCATTAACCTGAACTGGCTTCGCCACGCCAGTCTCAGCTCTGCTGGGAACCAGCCCCATTATACTATACTTACGAGAGCTTCCTGTCGATCTCTCCGGACCCAAATACTTGTGTAACCAATTTGGAGCGTGCTTGTTACATCCGCAGTTAGCTTTTGTTTTCTCATACCAGTGTGTATGGATGTCATTTTCCTTTCCCGTACACGGCCATACATCTGAAGTCGTTTTAGGTGTCTAGCGAAAAGTGGCTGTTGAGGTGCTGCCGGAAAGCATTAATGAAATTGTCTTTGCTGGATATCATTTTCATAATTAAGTGAGCCCAGAAAATTAAACTACGGCAAGATGCTTCATCTATATGCTCCCAACAATTGATTAAGAAGAAAAACTCTTCATTTTCCAGCCCGCTCGATAGCTTCACTTTAATGTATTGAGTATAGATCTCCCATCCACGCAGACAATTGAATATTTTGATGGACAAATTCGGTTTCTTAAAACCGGATTGTTTTTTTGAGTCGAGCAACACAATCCTTATCAGATTTATAATTCAGGATCTGTGTGCATATGGGGAAGGCGAATGCAAGCGCACACACCGAGCTATTATAAAACAGCATTTTCTGCGCTGGAGTCAAATCACTGCCTCAAATTGCCCGCCGTGTCTGATTCAAAAGATGGAAAAAAAATAAATAAATAAATAAAAGTGGAGTAAAAGAGGAACACATCTGATTGAGTTGCTCCAGATTTCAAGGGCGGTAACCACATCAAAACTTTTCATGAACAGCACAACCTTGGCTTCACCTTGGTTGGCAGGACGTGGAACGCATCAACTTGACAGCCGTAAGGTGTCGCCGGTAAATCGGTGAGTCTCTCGGATCACGTCCGCTGACACTTCACCCGATGTCCGTCAGCAACAACCGGCAAAAATATCGAGCGAAAACCAGGGTAGGCATGTGACAGAAAGTAAACACCGGGTATCAAAAATGGTTGCTTAAGTTTATCAATCTCTGTTTAGTGTTTTGTATCCAATTTGACCCAACTGAGGTGTTGGTTGAAAACCGTCCCATCCCATCACCCTCCATTGACAGCAGTGCAAAAAATTAAACATTGTTTTGCATGCTTGGACACAAAGATTTCTGCCAAGTGAATAATAATCAAAGATTTGATTAAACTTTAATCAAATCCGAAGGACGGAGGGATTGCTGTTATAAAGCAGTTGCTCGCGCTGCGTTTAGACAGCGGTGCTCTCTTAATTGTGATAATGATGGTTTAATGATAAAATATATATGATAATAAAAAGGAGCCCTAAAATGACTTTGTCCTCAAGGTGTTTTAATCCTTTGATGGGTCAAAGTGACTTGGCTGGGATTTTTTTATTTTTTTTATGTGCTTTATCTTTGAAAGGGATGAAATGAAACTTTCAGTGTCTGGGATATTTCTATATAACCTTGCATGCCTGTCTTTTATTTTGTAATCCTCAAATATCCTTAAACCTTATGCAACTGTGTACTCTTCTTATATATATAAAAAAAAAAAACACCTGAAAATGCAATTCTATTTTTATTTCCTTCCCTAAATTTTTGAAATCAAATATTTAGTTGTTTGATATCCAAAGGTTTAATGCATTGTTATTTATTCGTTTAAAGAAAATCATTGATTATTGAACTTATATCAACTTTGTAAGTATATAAAAAGAACATTTTATTCTCTTTGAGCAGCTTTGCTGTGAGGTAGCCGACTGAAGTTAGTTCGGCGAGACGGAATGCCATTAATTGAGAGCGAGATTTAATTGGTTGGAGGTTTTAAATGTCAAGTTCGATACGTTTTCAGTTAATCGCCTTGTCCTGCAGGTGATTTACTCCATCATTCCAAATTTTTTCACAGCTCCGTCAAACGATTTGGTCCTAGTGGCTTTTATTTGTTTTGTTTTTGTTTTTTCCTCCGTCTGTTTTAATTAGCACTATTTGGAAATACCAATGTACGGTCGCTCCCCAAGGCCCCGAGCCAGGAGCAACCCATTCCATCTATGCGAATGTAGGAACGGTAGTTCATCCATAATTGAAAACGTAATCATTAAGTACATGCAATCTAATGCAGAAAGGCAGTTTCCTTTTTTCTTTTTTTTTTTTTTTCTCCCAGAAATGAGCGGATTCAACGCGTTCCCATTGCTTGGCCTCGCACTATTTGCATGAGCAAGACCTTTGACTTCTGCCAAAGAAGAGTTTGAAGAAGCAGACCTTTTCTTCCCCTTGTCCTCCCCTAAGGTGTTCAAGGTACTGCCTGAATTCAACTGCACTTCCTCGACCAGTAAGAGTCCGTCTGCTGATCAGAAGCCACTTTTTCACGAGTAAATGCTGTCTGGTTTTGGTAAAAGCCAATGCCAGAGCAGTTGTAAACAAGACACTGGCACTAAACTGTAGACTCTATAAAAACGTAGCTGGAGGATTTTCGCTTCTTGTAGTTATTAAAGGAAGATGAGTTGAAAGTAATCCAGACGTGGGGATTTCAATTCTGTACGGCGACCTTTTTTCGAACCCTAGCCTGCAAAGGGATTGGACAACGTCCCAAACCAACTTCGCAATAGACATGAAAGAGACATTTGCCTTTCTTCCTTCTTTGCCTGCAAAATTAACGTTGGTTGAGAGACTTCAATACCCATAAGCCTTACAATGAATAATCTACTAGTTAGCAACGTGCAGACTAACTGTGAACATGATAGATATAATAGCATTAGACGTTAGCCGTTTAGCTAGAAACATGTTACTTGTGTGTAACCCCACAGAGCTGCTAGCATAGCTTTAGACACTGACGACATTTTCATATACCGGACACACACACACTCACATACACAAACACACACACTAATGTTAAAGTCGAGCTGTGTGTCAGCTGGCATTTCCTATTCTAGTGGGAAATGGGCTGTGACAGACATTACTGCAGCGCACACACTCTGAATAAGAAAATAGTCTGTTCTTCTATGCCGGAAACACACTCAAGGTTACACTGCTCTTTTTAACACACAGAGAAGATAAAAAGAAGAAAAAAAGGAGGACGAATGGGAACAGTAGAGATGGTAAAAAGGGGAGACAAAAGGACAGATGACAAAGACTGAGATAGATAGATAGATAGATAGATAGATAGATAGATAGATAGATAGATAGATAGATAGATAGATAGATAGATAGATAGATAGATAGATAGATAGATAGATAGATAGATAGATAGATAGATAGATAGATAGATAGAGAGATAGATAGAGAGATAGATAGATAGATAGAGAGATAGATAGAGAGATAGATAGATAGATAGATAGATAGATTTGTGAAATCATTTTAGAAATAGATCAATAGATGAAAAACAAAAAGCATTCGAGAATTTAATCATGAAATAAATAGGTAACAAAATAATTTGAAAAAATAAAGAAATAGACTAATGGATAGAAAACATGAATAAATATATAGATAGATATACATTTATTATTTTTTTGCAACCTTTCACTGTGCCTGCACAATGACAATTAAAAATCTTAATTCTTGATTCATGATATAATTTAGATAACTACATGAATAGACCGTTGGATAAAATTAATTAATTAATTTGATTAACTTATTAAATAAAATATTTTAAAAAATCGTGACAAATGAATAGACAGATAGATAGGACAAAAAGTATATAAATATATTGATACATGAAATCATTTTCATGTTTTTATATATTTATAGATAACTAGATAACAGATAACTAAGTAAATAGATGGAGAGATGAAAAAATTAAGAATAAGTAATTCATTCAATCTAAAGAAAAATAATTTCTGAAATCATAAAACAGATTGATAAAGAAAATAATTTAATAAATGATAGATAAATGAAAAAAAAAATGAAATAGTTAGATCGACGGACAAATAGAAAGTTATAATACATTTTTATTAGAGAAGAAGTGGCGATTAGGAATGCCGTGTCCACATTTGTGACCTCTTTCAGTTCTGTGACAATCAGGGATAAGCGGCAGTGTGTGCGTGTGTGGGTAGGATGACAATACCATTAGAGGGTTAATTACTCTCTCCTAATTTAGTTTCTTTGAGGCGAGTGACTTTTGTTGGCATCGTCTGGAAAAGACAAATCGGTGTCTTCCATCAAACTGTAATTAATGGCTCACTCAATGAAATGTTGAATAATGAGTTGTTTGTGTTTGCAGAAACACTGACGCTCCATTGGCTCTTGTCCGTGTTTGTGTGTGTGGTGTGTGTGTGTGTGTGTGTGTGTGTGTGTGTGTGTGTGTGTGTGTGTGTGTGTGTGTGTGTGTGTGTGCGTGTGTTTGTCCCTACCTGCACCCCCAACACATAAGCTGGCTGTCCTTTACGGAGAGGAAAGGGCAAAGACTACATTCAGTTAAAAACCTACGAGTAAATACAATACAGTGTATTTATTTTCATTTTCCAGAAGCGAGCCCCGTTTTATAAAAAGCATTGGACTCGTGGGCAGAGTTTTCAAACGCATTATCATTTTCAAACACAATAGATTACCCATGACAGCTTGAAGAATGATATTCATTCTTTCATTATATATAATGTTTATCCCACCTATCCTTGCTGCCATTGGGCGACCGCTGACCTATCAATCACAGGGCCACATAAAGAGGCAAACAACCACTCTCATTCACACTTCTTTGCAATTTAGAGTCTCCAATAATCCAATGAACCTCCTTCATGTTTTTGGACTGCAGGAGGAAATTTGGAGAATTTCTCCTGCCAGAATTGAACCACGGACATTCTTGCAGTGAGGCGGAAGTGCTAATCACAGAACCACCATTAATTTGATTCACGTTTATGAAAAATTTGCTTAATTTTACTATTTCGAATTTTTGAAAAATCGACAGAAATAAGTCTTCAAGGTGGTGATTGCACGGGTTTGGTGATAACAGTAAATTTAAAATATATACGTTATAGAGTAAACTGGAATAACGTTTAATGATTCTCCTGATGATTCCAAAAATCTATCAATAGAGTACTTTATATTTTCCATTGATAGGCCCGCAATGATAGTAGAAATAACAAAACCGACATCACATCGAGGAGACAAAAAGAGAAAAATAAGTCCATGAGAGTGTATGACTTGTGTGGAATTTGAAAAAAACAACGACATCATCAGTTCCCATTGAACCCAAGGTGACATTTGCTGGAGTGTTTATATGCCATTAACAGCACGGCAGCTAAGAGGCTATTTAGCCATCTCATCGTCAACTTGATGTTGGACTTTTTTTTTCCAGACAGACGATCATACCGAACGACCTGGAGACGGAGAACGGGATGTTTCTTTGGCGTTTCCTATTTATCTGTTGGATTAAAAAGAAAAAAAAAAGCGGGGGGCATTAGCAGAGATGCACATGTTGAGTGCTGTGTTGCTCAGCAGCTGCTGTCTGGCACAGAGCGGCTGTCTGCGCGGCACATGATAGAACGTCACCTTGGCGCTTTTTGCATGATTTCACTCGCCGTACAGGAGTAAGGTCTCTGGCAATGGGGGTTGGGGAGGCGAATTACGGGATGACGTTGAATTGAAAGAGCAGAACGCCAATGCCAACGCGGGCAGTTATCATGAAAGAAAACAAAGCTAATATTAGAATCCATTTACTGCCACTTTTCAAGTTCCAAGGTCTTCGCTCTCTCGTGAGCAAAATCCTTGGTGTAAAAAAAAAATGTCACACTTACAGTCTGGAGGCTGATCAAATGGCAGTTTCCGGCCGTTTCTTATCACTATCCCGACTAATTCGAAGCCATCTAATGGGGACACTCCTTAAGACGCAACCGTCGTGTCGAAAACATAGCCTTACGATTTATCTCATTATGAATGATCGCTGCGCGCCGTTCGGACATTTCAGTTAAATTAATCTGGTAAAGTGTATGCTGCTTTATTGGCATGGGTTTATGATTCAACTTAATGGAATTGAAGTATAATAAAGGATATTAATCATATTGTCACCATCGGTAACCATTCTTCACCGTTACAATGCTACAAAGGACAAAGATGGCTGACAGTTAACATTTCAATAACAATGGCATTAATAGGACGTGCGTGGAATAAATATGTTATGTCACAACTGTTTCTGTGGCTTGTTTTGGTGCATCCCTACACGGTTCAACGCCCAGCCATTATTCAACGCCATCTGCATTAAATTGCTGACAATTCCGGAGTAACCCGGATCGTCGCCCCGGCTTCTGAGATGGGAGGAAGCATTTTAACAGTCACAATCCCATAGCTTTTCAAATGGACATAATTAAAGATAAAAAAAAAAATAGATTGTCTGAAAAATATAAAAAAAAAACTCCAAGCATTGAGTCGCTATGGATACAGCTTTCAGAGACCCTGGGCACCACTTGTGAAAAACAAACATTATAAAACACTTGTGTCTTTGCACGAGACACCTCCAAATGTCCTGCAGTCAACGGCACTTCCGTTTCATTGGTTCATTCGGAAGCACAGCTGCGGTTTGGTTTGGGTTTCTTCTGCACCAATTATGCTTCAATAAACCTGAGATGTTTCTCTCTGTATAAATCATATTTTTTTTTTATTAAAATCTTTATTCAATCATTTATTTATGTGCTTAATTATTCTTTTTTTTTAGATTTGTTAATTTTTTCCTGTTATTTACATATTTAATTTGCTGTTCCGAAACCCATCTCTAATGTTTCATCCAGAAACTTCGATGAAATCCAGTAATAATATGTGATTTCAAAACCCTACATATATTCAATATTTTCAGCTAGTTTTTTTTTCCTTTTTCTTTTCACTCAAAGGCAGGTGAGAAAAATATGTGTAACTTGTTTTGTCTATTTTAAACATATGGCTATGTATAAAGTTCAGTGTGCCAGTATATTTGAAAGGATATACATCTGGCACAACATGAGCAATAAGAATGAGTGACTTTCTCTGAAATACCTCCAGAGAATTTAAATATTCCCCATGCAAGAAGCATTTTGACATATGAAAACACGGAAGAAGTATTAGCGTCAGCTACATTTGCATTAGGTTTTAAGTGAAGCGCTTTCATCGTGACTACTTTAAATGTTGTTTGGCGGGTAATACTATGAATACTAATGCCTACTTGCATACCTTGAGTTGAAATTACTAAATGTTTGTGATGTCGGAAAAGTGGATCTGGGACTCATCAGGTTACGATTTTGAACTGTTGGAGTATTGTTGTTTACAACAATATGACATTATTGGGGAACATTGCCAAAAAATATGCAACAGCCACCCACCAGCAAGCGAATCTTTCATGTTTCTTTTTCTTTTTTCAAATTCTTTTACCGGCCTCTTCGGAGCCCAGCTGTTTGTAATTTCTACTTCTTGAGGTCCCTGCTAGAAAACACAGTTATGTCAGCACCGGAGCTGGTTAACCTCACAATGGGGCCCATTATCTTGCGCCGCATTACACATGTACACACACACACACACATTTCCTTCATTGACATGTTGTTGATTGATGTTAATAATAAAAAAAGAGGAAAAAGAAAAAAAAACGACCACAACTTTCAACATAGATACGATCTAATATCAAAGCACAAATGTGTTAACTTTAGTCTCAAGAGCCGTGCGCCAGAAATGTTTTATCTGATCTCATTGATCCCTTGCAGTTAAAATGGAAGGGGAATAATTTGGGCAAGATGTTGTTCTCACTCTCGATCAGTGGTCCCCAAACTATTTCGAACCAAGGATCAGTTTTATGCATCAAAATGTTTCAGCGGACTGGTTAGAGGCGCAGGGGTTCAAATAATAAAAAACATTTGTCAGTTCATAGAATTTAATCTGAATATGACAATTACAATATTAAGAGCGTCTGTAAGGCGAAGGCAGAAACAGTTGTTTTTCAAGATACCGAGGGTCTACGATTTGTACCAAAAAAAGATTTTCTTTGCAGATCGGTACCACAAGCTCTGCGGACTGGTACCAGTCTGGGGACTGGGGGTGGTGGACCACTGCTCTAGACTTCATTTTTAGAAGTGATTCGGGGGAATTTACAGACCCTAAATTGGTAACACATGTAAATTACAGAGTGTGTGGTTGTTTGTCAAAGTACGCAGCCTTGTAATCGACTGGGGAGCAGTCCAGGGTGAACCCCGCCTTAACCCAATGATAGCTGGGGTAGGCGCTAACCACCCTGGAACACTGAGTGCAGGATAGGCAGACTAGATGATGCATTACATTACATTACATTTGGCAGACACTTTTATCCAAAGCGACTTACAACAGAGGACATAGGAACTGCAAATAACACTTGCAAATACAAGAAGCATGAATGAAAGAATAATCCACCAATTGTACCAATTGTATTCTTGTTGAAATCTTCTCATGGCAACTGGACTTGAATTTCTTCAGAAGTTTCAACCCTAATCCACGAATGTGGGGTGAAAGGTCTTCAAGTGGAGGAAAAAATTCAAGTCCAGTTGCCACGACAGGAATATTTCAACAAGAATCCGCCATCACCTGGATGACCGAGAACCTCCAAAGACAAGATCCACCAATTGGGAGATTCTCCCTCCCCCACTCCCCACCACTGATGCTGACTTTTGGTGGTATTTACTGTTGTTGTAAACCAAAATTCATTCAGCACAACACAATTATTTATTGATCTTTGTATGTTTCAAAGTATGTGACCTCTGACCTTCTATCCTAAATCTGGCTGTTCGGCCAGTGCCGATGCTGCTCACAAGAATCCCAAAACGCTCTTTGCTTTTTGCATGACTCAACTGCCTCCAATCCTATTTTGCACTATTTCCAATCACTAGGCATTGTTGGTCCCATATGTGTATATATATATATATATATATATATATATATATATATATATATATATATATATATATATATAATATACTTATATATATATTTTTTCCATTATTACTATTTGAACTATTGGTAATGCTGCTGTGCCAAACAAATTTTGCTTTCATCTCATCCTATCCTTCGGATTCTTATCTTAAACTTGAAATGTATATGCCACACGACAGAATCAAAAGTGGATGAGGTCTTAAAAATAAAAAATATAAATAAAAAAAAAAAGGAATTAAAAATGAAAAAAATAAATTACATTTTAAATTTTAATCAAAAATATCTTTGAATAAGCTACTTAATGAAGTGTATGCAGATGAGCACAATGTAAATGATAAATAAAGTAAAGTAAAATAAAGAAATATTTAAAAATAGCAGCACGAATGTGTTCATATTCACTTTTCATTTTTTATTCCATATTTATCATTCAAATCCCATTTATTTTTCAAAATACTTTTTCCTCATACACTTTAAAGTATGACCTTCAATTTCCCATCATTTCAAATCCGCACGGTCTGTGTCAAGGTGAATGTGTAAATTTTCACAGTAATAATTCTACCCCATCATATAACTAGTTAGGAGTAAGGAAAGGCTTAATTTGTGCTGTCAAGAGTGCCATGTTTCTGCAATTTGACAGCACTCAAGGATAAATAAGGCGTGCGCAAGCATGTGTGTGGGTGTCACTGCTAGTCTGTTGCCCTGCATGTAAACTGCTACTATAGCCAGAGCCCATGTGGGGAAACAGGCTTCATTAAGCTGCTTGACAGAATCCATTTGGGATGACGGGGCAGGATGGCAGGATGTAAAAAGAGGTGGAGGGAAAAAACAAAACAAAACGATATGACACGAAAAACAATAGCCTGTCACCTAAATATAATAATCATTTCATGAAGTAATTCGCACATCACTCAGATAAAATCAAAGACGAGTCGCGCGGAAATGCGAAGCCAGCTACGTCTGTGTGCGTCTGTGTGACAAAATCCTTCATTTCAACGTCAGTCAGCCGGGGCCTGAACATGCCGACTTTCAGTCCCGTGCCCCCCCCCCCCCACACACACACACACACACACACACTCACACACACCCACGGGACGGCAAACCGGGCCCGCGTCCCAGCGGAGGCCCTCTAACCCAGAAACACACTGTCCTGCTGGACTAACTCCGGTCCACTGAGCTCTAAGCAAATCTCCGGCTCTTCAACTCACTAGAGAGATCAAGGGTGGCGGCGGCAGCAACAGAACCCCCCCCCCCCCCCCCCTCCCCCCACACACACTCCCAAAATCTGGCTCAGATGTGAAGGAGTGTAATCATGTTTGTGTTATCTGAGCTTTGGTGACCACTCTTCCACTGCAGACTTCTGCGAATTAGATATCCATGGAGACAGACACCCACAGCAATGAGTATCAGCTAAAGGAAAGCATCCCTTATGCCCTTCTTCAGACATGGCTCATGTTGCATAACAACCCAATAAAGAGGTAACGTTAGAAACATAGTAAAACCGAGGACAGGCTAATTCGGTGCTTTGTTCTGTGTTGTCCTTTGGGCTAAAATCCCCAATGCAACGAATACTTTCACGCATTCTTGTTGACACGACAGACGAGACAGACAACAATAACAAGCGCCAAGGCCAAGAGTGAGATGGACCGACCAATCATGGCAGCAGATGATGCGGTGACACTCGAAAAAAGAAGTGACGCTGCGACACAGGTGGGGAGATTCTTTCCGACACCTGAAAATGCTTTCCGTTTGAATTAAATTAACCGTCAAGGGCATCCTATATAACGTGGCGGGAGCCATCTTGTGTTTATCACGACACCCCTGCGTGAGATAACGGTTTGTGCGACTGGCTCAGCGGGAGCGAGGCTTCAGGAAAACAGTCTAAACGGCGCAAAGAGACGGATCTTAAGATACCAAACCGAGATCAGTCGATTCATCTGGGTTGCCAGGGAGGGTTTGCTGGTGCATTAGCATGGAATATTACAGTAGTTTGCCGTAACGGGAACCCCCCCTGCAGGCCCCGACAGCAAAGACAATCCGCGATATCAACTGGCAGACAGTGACACGATATAATTCACCTCTTAAAAAGCAGACACGGCAAGATAGCGGCAAGTTCCTGGATGCAGGCAGACACGGGAAACAGGATAACCGGCAGTCATTAGCATACCCCAGTCGTGTTAACCACAACTGCAAATTTGCTGTAAATAATCTGCCAGTCGGAGCGAGGCTATGTTTAACGGCGCCGTTATCCGTCCCGATGCTCCAGCTGAGGGTTAAGTGATGGCACGTTCAGCCATAAAAGAAAACAACGCTGTTTATTTTTTGTCTAGAATATTATTCCACGTCCTCCGTACGACGATCTATAGCCAAAAAGTTAAGTATAAACCTGGAGACACGCATCTGCTTCTATGAATATTAGGTTGTGAACCCATTAGCCGCGGTGTTAATTGAGGATGGAGAATGGAAGGATGCATAATAAAGCATGAGACTCGTGTAGAACAGAAAACGGGCTGTACGAAAATGCTGCCGTTTCACAAAAGATATATTTTATCATTGTATCAAAATGCGCTCATTAATTTATCAATCCACTCTCATGCTGGGTTTTCACAACAAGGTCGAAAAGGACAAATCACCTTGGTTCTCCCTTGGTAGATGCACACTGCGAGCGGTGAGCCTTTCCATCTGTCACCTCGCTCCAGTCGTCTTGTTTCATCTCTCGCTTCCCTCGTTTCAGATTCGCATTTTCATTTTTACTTCTCGAGCTAAAGCTTTATTCTAAACAAATCATTGGGAAGTAGAGAAGGCACGGGTTTATTTATTGCTTTAATACTCGTCGAGTCTCCTGCCAACCCACAGCTGGGTCTGACATGCCCTCCAGCTACTTACAGATATGCCAGGGAAGTAAAATTAAACAGGAAGTTATTAAAAATAAATAAAGATGGGTTTGTCAAGAAACCCTACAATGCCACGTGGTTAATTTATCACTGGATGGAGATAATCCCATTGAGAGTCGTGAGAAACGCGGCAGGATTGGACTAGCTGCACCGAATTTCTCTGTTTTGTCGTAAAGGTGCCCTTCTCGAAAGGCTTGAGTTGTGTCTTAGCTTTGACGGGCTGCTGGGGAGGCTGACGCTGTTTCTGACAACCAGGGCGCTTCGGTTTTTCTACGTATCAGACAAACAAAAACACAGGTTACGTCCAAAAGTCTCCAAACAGCGGGGAGGTTCGCACATTTAGACGCTCAATATCAGAAAAGTGTCGAAAAAAAAAATGAAAAAAACTAAATTGGTCAATATCATATCTAGTATCCGCCTCATCAATAAAGGGCAGCCGTGGGTTTGGAGTAAAAAATGTATTCATTTATCTACTTTAATTAATTAATTGACTGAAATGTTGACATGGGTTGTGCATCGGTAAATGCTTGCATCGCGAAACAAGAAGGTTTCTGATTGGCTTCTGATATGCGGGGTCTTCACCATGTGGAGTCTCCATGTTCTCGCCTATATATGAGTGGGTTTTTCTTGAGGGTTCTGCAGGTAAAAGTTCGTCCAAAAACATGCAGGGGGTTCATTGGAGACCCTAATTTGCTCATGGAGCCGCGTGATCCCCTGACAACACCAAGACGAACCCCACCTCGCGCTTGTTGACAAAATAAGATCAGATATGATAAAATGCTTTAATCCCGATGGCAATTTGTCGTCCCGCATTGCTCCTAAATTGAAGAATGAAGAGTGATATTGCACATGACAGTGAATTTAAAAAATATTGCACACTATATAGGAACCTATCATTTGATGACGTGACAGAGAATATTTTACACATGATAAGTCAAAAACATTAAAAAAGAAGTGTGACTCAGTCTGTGTATTATAAGACAAATAAATACAAAAAAATACAAAAACATAAAATCAATCAATTTATAACCAGTAAAGTCTGTATCTTGATAAATACAATCTGAAACAACAATTCTAATCTAAGATCAATCTAAGTCTTTTTAGAGGGGACGTCTTGGCTCTGGTCCCTGGTTCGCTTCCCGCGCTCCCAAGAGCCTCCCGAATGTCTTTCAGCAAGACGCCGAACCCCCTAAGCGCTCCCCGGGTGCTGCTAAGCAGCTGCCTGCTGCTCGCAGTTTGTCCATAAAGGATTTAAACGCAGTAGGCGCTATTCGCTGACGTTGCCCTTTATGTATCGCTGAATGTGACAAAATAAACAGCAATTCCCAACCGGGCATGGTTTATTGGCTAGCCTTCTAAAAATGTGCTGTATATTATTACACCCAAAGCCAAGACACAATATTCTGCCAATTATTTTAGTAATATTAGACACATGAGGTTTGTTTATGTCTGTGATGTTGATAAGAAATAAAGTGTGAAAAATAAATGAACCCTTAGTGGGCCATCGTTGACGTATTCTGCTTGCAAAGGAATCCCCAAAACCCCTTTTTTTTTTATTATTTTTTTTGCAGACTTGCATATGTATTAGGGTCAGAGTTCACACTCCTCTCTGCAGCAGCCGACAGGCGCCGTCATGAATTATTGCACCGAATCCCGAAAGCAAAGAACCAACAGAAGCGTTCGCTAACACCTGGTGTTTGAAATGCACTTTGTGTACATGGGTGTGGTGAATGTAAACCCCCTCATGCTTATGTTTGAATGATGGATCGCTCTATGGGAACACCGCTGTACAAAACGCCCCCGTCCACAGCAATCCCCTCTGACACGACATCGCAGGGTAAACACCGGCGTAAATGATACTATTAATTATGTCTCGGCCTCATTAATTTGGTCGTCCTTTTTTTTTTTTTTTTTTTTTAATGGAGGCTCGGGGAGAAAAAAAAAGCTGTAAACCTAACAACGCGCTCCGGTTTTGTTTACCGCACCATCGCGGAGAAAGGGCTGCCGCGGATGCCAAATAAATAAAACAACAGCGCTGTTAAACTATATTCAAGTGACTGTTGGTGCTGTTGAAATGGAAATATATTAATAAATCAATGGATAAATACCCTTGAACCTGTATTCCAGCGAGCCCTTGTTGCTTTGTGGAGGCCGCCTGAACCTGTCTGTCCTTGTTGGATTGTATTTATGTTCAAGCAGGGGTCGGGGGTTCTGCATATCCCGCGTAACGGACTATTTATTACCAAACCTCTGGCTTTATCGCCTGCGCTGTCGTATTTTACTAGCCGGTGAGATCACCTCAGAGATACCACCGCCAGGCTCGTAAATAAGCCAAATGACATCACGGCATGGCCAGTCGAACAAATAAAAAAAACAAGACACTCAAAAAGCAAACGGGAACATTGACGAGTAACTAATCCTGCGTGTGCGCGAATTAAGATATGCCATCTTAATCCGTACGGAGAAGCAACCTCTCGCCACTTCGCAGGTCTTATTCATTCATCCAATCAGCTAAAAAACACTCGCGGTTTGAAAGCAAACAGCGATAAACAAAATGCATTACCCCGGCTGCTCGGCGCGGACCTCGAGGCGCTCCGAGCAGACACATAATTACATTCATCAAAAGGCAAATGCAGATTGCGAGTGTTTCCTTCTTGAGCGTGGCTATGGGCCATACGCATCTAAACAGGGAACTATCTGTCCCACATTGCCGAGGCACGACACTCAAACATGGGCGCTTTGGGACCGTGTTTACAGAAACATCTAACACGATAAGGATTTTAAAGGGAAATGACAAGCCTGGTGAAATTACCCCTGTGTTTACCATTTCTCTCTCTCTTCCCCGAGCCTCCGAGGAGTCTTTTATTTTCCACCTATAAACTGAATAAAAGCCCGATGAGAAGAAGCCGGCACCGCAAACCGGAGTAAAAAAGCTTATTCTAGGAGGCATTCGCTTTTGTTTTTTAAGGGATGGTTTAAACTGAAAAAAAAAAGAATTAAAATGCATAATGCAAATGTTCTTTTTGATTATCTCTATTTTTCTAATTCTAAACTCCATACAAGTCATGCACACTTTCCCCCGGGGCCATCCTTATCTTTCAGATTCTTTGTGGCTATTCTCCGCTTTCTTCAGCCCGTCTGCCAAGAACATTTTTCTCCAGGGGAACCAGTTTTGAAAAGGAAAAGGGAAAAGCTGTACAATTTAATTTAACCAAAAACACATACACAAAAAAAAAAAAAGAATAAAAGCGCCAGGTGTTCCAGGCAAGTTGATCTTTGTTTAAAAAAAAAAAAAATTACACGGGTTTGGGACTTATGCCAAACACATGGAGTCATGAATTGAATTTCATATACATATTTATAGTTTTATTGATTAAACCTCACTGATCCACACCGCTCATCAAAAAAACACTAAAAAGGCACGCCTCATTCAAGCAGCATGTTTCATGGGCAAACCTGTGATGGGACATTGGCAAATTACACTCATTCATTCATTCATTATTTAGATCACTTATCCTGCACTCAGGGTCACGCCGCTGATATCAAAATGATAATAATAAATATATCTTGAGCATGCTGCACGTTATAACCAGCTGGAATTTATCTTTAACCCTCGTGCGATCTTAAAATTGTGTTTACTCCCCTTGTCCTACGGATCAAAAATGACCCGTAAGACAAGCTTTGTACCCTAGTGATGTACAGCCCACATGGAAACATAAACAAAAAAGAAGTATCGCTTTTTCTAATTATGGGGTCTCTTTAGGAAAAGTCACAAAATTTCAAGTTGGAAAAAAATAGGTTAAGGCTTTTTTTCTACAGCTAAACATGGTAGTGGGTCACTTTTGACCCGCAAGACAACACAAGGGTTAATAGGAAAAAAAAAAATGTTTTATTATTATTACTATTATTATTATCATTATTATTATTATAAATTGTTTAAATGTTTAATTGTATTTAATATATCTATTTTTTTCAGGCAAGGGAGTTTTAGCAAAAGTTTGCATCTTCTTTCACAACATCTCTGCTGCCAACTATATAATTAGACTCCTATCAATGGCTGTCTGCCAGATTGGTTGAACGCTGCACTATTTGAGTTGTACAATTCACGTGAAAATGAATTCGGGCTCGTATCGGAAGGACGACAAATCACATCACTTGAAGAGAAAAAATTCCAGATCATGATTCGAATGAAACTATATTACATGGCTACGCCGTCACCCGCCTACGATGAACCCCAACCTGAGGAAAACTGTAAAAAAAAGGAAAACACAATAAAAAAGAGGTAGAGACTCAGTTGCTAATAAGTGTGGACGAATGTTCGTTTCTTAATTTCCATTCGGTATGATTTCACCTGTTAACTGACCGGATTAATGAGATTTTGTAATCACCCCGATACCTGATACCACCTGCAAATTAAAAAAAAAAAAAAACGGAAAAGAATCTCTCTCTCGTGTAGTAAACTGGCCTCTCAAAGCCCACAAAATAAAGGCTTTGCTGTAATCACACCTCGAGAGCTCCAGAGGCAGGTGGCAAGCACTGCTGCCTTGATGATTGGATTATCCCTTGGCCGGGATGAGTGATAAGTCCCGCTGAGCCCGTCCCCGTTGTCGTATATCGATTCTCCTCCTTGGTCTACGGGGAGAAGATGTTGCCTTTCTGGTCATCGGCGGGGGAAATGTCGCTAAAAGACCCAAACTATCGGTTCCCCTTAAAACCGCTGTTTTTTCCAGGCTGTGGGACCCTCCTGTAGCACAATCGTATTTTATAAGGGCGGTTTTTGGACCTATTGAAGAATAATCCCGACAACAACCTCCACCCCAGGTGCTGCTATGTACCCTGGAAATCACACCTCGGCCAAACTTAACCAGCTGAGGTGATACAGTGGATAGAATGCATCCTAAGCCTCTGTTTTTTCACATGGTATAAATATTTTTGAATACAAAAATACTGACGGATCACGGATTACTGCCCCACATGTCCGTACGCAACATCTGCGAATGCATGCCAAACATGCGCGGCACAGATTGCCGCGAAGCAGATCAGGTTTAATTATCCTCAACGAAGCGTGGAAACCAGCTTCAGATGGTCCGTACCCGTGCCTACTCGGCCATATGTGTCGATCTTTGACGAACGCTCTCGGGAGGCCCAGCCGCGTTTCAAGCTCCGGGGCCGATGGAAGCGCGAGGAGGAGACGCGTCGCGGTGGAAGCTTTCATTTCCCAAATGGTGGTGATACAAATAGAGAAACGGCGGAAAAAAAAGATTGCTTGAAGAAATATAAAGTGCGATTTCAGAAAAATGCGATGTGGTAGCAACAGCTTTATCGTTCATAAAACTTCTATGAATTTTACTTGGAATAAGAACGTCAAAGCTGCAGTTTATTCAACACTGAACAATTGTTTCTCGTGCCTTCAGTGTAACAGCAATCTTTAATCCAGCGATGCCATCGTTGAATGATGATATCCACCAAATTTCCCCGTTTTCCGGAAGACTAAGCACAGTTTAGAGCCTTGCTGCCTCCCACTTCAGGTCTGTTGGAGCTCTGCTGCTCACTCGCACTGTCATCAATATCCATTCCGTTTATGGCGCCCACCTTTAATACCGATACTGCGGTCTGTATCATTGGTAAAAAATATGATTCATCTATCACGCGCATGCAGAGACTCGGTGGCGGAGCCGACCGCCGAGAACGGGAGACAGTCGCAATCAGTCGTTTACAGCAAGAGGAATGAGCCGGGCCGGGGCTCGGCGTCACGAGCGGAAAATCCCCCCCGGCGGTGTGCCGTAGCCCGGAGATCCTCTCGGGCACATCTTTCAGGTCTGCATCGGCGTAACAAGCTAAATTCGTTTCGAGCGAGGGGAAAAAGCTCCGATGAAGTCGGTGGGCTTCCGTAATCGTGCGAACCCCTGGAATGTCGTCATAGACACATGATCGATTCCTCCGGTGTTTTGAAGCCGGGTTTCGCCGCAGCCTTGTGCTCGGCAATTGGAGGTAGCGAAGTGTAACTGCGTTAAGAAGGTCACTGATGGGGGCGATGGGGAGGAGTGAGAGGCAAACGCTCTGGTGACTTTTCCTCAAAAGCGTTGGCTCATTGCGCCCGAACTCCCGTCCCCAATCGACAGATTTTTTTTTTTAATTCACACCGTGTTTTAAAATGCCCAATCAATTATGTGTAACTTTGGTTCAACCTGGGACTACTCTTAGCAATTAATTCCATGTAGCAACCAGACGTCAAACAATCCCTTCACTCTGAGGTTGGGTTGTTTTTTTCTTATTTTTTTTTAACAGTGCTCGAACTAAATTGTTGAAGAAGAAATATCTTTTCTTGTCACATTCAGTTAGACAACATGAGTGAAATTGGACCACTGCATTTAACCCATCATGGATGAACCATGAGCAGAAGGCAACTAAGGAGCAGCGCCGGGGAAGCAGTGTGTTGTGCAAAAAACTGGCTGGGACAGGGGTCAGCAACCCACGGTTCCGGAGGCGCATTCGGCTCTTTGATACCTCTTATGCAGCTCCCTGTGTCTTTTGAAAATATATTAATGAGTATTGATTTTTTTAATTTTTTTCATTATTTTAGTTTGTTTATTTTTAAAATGTTATTTAAAATTTGAACATTATGGCAATCTTGTAACATCTAAATAAAACGTATTAAAATTTGAAATATATCTTTTACTATTCAGGTTGAAAGCTGACTGCAAGCGCCGGTAAAAGGATGACAGTACACAGAGCTGAACAGAACATTTTTGGTGGATAGTTTAATTTTTTTTTTTTTTTTTTTTTTCCTTCAACACAATAAGGTCTCAAATAGACATTGAATATTTAGCTTAAAAGTAACCTTCAACCCAACATCTTTTTTCGGAATTCGAAATGTTTTGTTGCATGCAGGAATGTAATTTTGTTTCCTCTGAAGTTGTTCATTGATTTAAAAAAAAAAAAAAAAAACGCAACACATATTGTGTTTATACAAAGCATAAAGGTACCCCACTATTTAGCTTTGCATTGAGGCAGGAGGTAAGGGACCACAGTAGGGACTGGTGTGACGCAAATGTATCCATCATTCATGTTCTGCACTGCAAGACAAAAAACCATGGAGTATCAAGAGAATTTACGTGTTTTTATTTTCTCCCTACAATTCGTCACTGTATAAGCTACCTAGCTCCGTTCTTATTTGCAAGTAGAATCTGGTAATGGGTGTGACCTGTGAGTTCCCCCAATACCAACATCATAAGAGTTATGCTTTGGCTTAGGAGCTAAAATGATTCTGAGGCCATGATTCAAGTTCCTAAAATATTTAAATCTATGGAAAGAAAAAAAAAGTCTGTTTCTTAAAAGATTCTAGGAACTGCCAAAATTTCCCACAGTGGAAAAGCAGCTAAATCTACCGAAGCTCATAAATACAGCTCAAATATACAGGAGCCCATTACTTCCTCTGGAGAATATAAACTTTACTGTCTGAAAGAAGCCATGCAGGAAACAGCGAGGACGTTCAAACTCCACACGGAAAAGGCTTCAGTCCCGAAAACGCGGTGCCTCTTTGCTGCGAGAATGCTGACCCCTGCACCGCCGTGCCATCCCCGATCGTATTATTTTATATTTAATATCACTCTTGCCCGGAGTGCCTTCAAGACATTTATTTTAAAAATCTTTTTAAACCAGCGGCTGCGGTTTCCATCACAGTGGCATTAATCCAGCAGTCATTCCCCGCTATTAAATTACTGGGAGGAAATGTTGGAGCACTTCATTTTTTTGTTGGTAACTAGGTTTTTATCTCATTTATGGTTTGAGTTTTCTCTGTTCAGCAGGTCTAGTGAGCGTGATACTTATCGATTTTATCAATGCGCTGTCTTTTGGGTTTTTCAAATAATGCGATGCATTAATGTGATATCATGTATTTTATCATGTTAGGTTTTGCTATAAAGGAATCTCACAAAGGTAATGTGTTTGCTTTCCAGGATGAATCAAATAATGCATTTTATCGATTTATTATTTATTCATCTATTTTTCCCCCAGTGTTGTCTCACCCAAAGGCAATGCGTATGCAATGTTTTTTTTGTTCTTTTTTGAGTAAAAAAAAATGTTAACCGTTGAAGTGTGCAAGGTTAGCCTCAACAGATATTATGGCCCCTTCAGCGAGTGTAGAGAAAGGTCTTACGTGTATTATTTGAGCATCAAAATACAACAAAAACACAAGTTTGCATGGCGGAGTGTAATAATAAGCACAGACGACCGGCCCCGACTGACACATCACATTATCCGCCTAATGCCACATGACGTGTTATTAAAATATGATGGAGTGTTAGAGTTATTTCCTCAAGATATAGTTCTATTAGAGGGTTTATGAGAGCTCTTCGCCCGCAGGCAAAGAGCTTCTATAAATCCTGCCGTATAGCACGGTATTCGCGAGAAGCCTATCTGCTCTACTTCAAAGAAGGGGGGAGGGAAAAAAAAAAAGAGCTTGGTTAATCTGAGGGAAAGCAGCTATCTGTGTGTGCATACAAATGTGACGCTTTTCCCAACACTTCCTAATTGCGGATGGATGACACACACACAGGTGCGACTAGGGGAGCGCTCACCTTTTATTATGTCTGTGGTTTGGTCATTGCGCAGGGATATTAAGGCAATTAATATCTGCATGTGTGCGTGTGTGTCTGCACTGCATTTAGACAACAAAAAACAACTGCTATGTAAATCAATACAGATATTTTTTTTCCTCTATTATGAGTATTAAGTGCGCTGACCGATGGTTATTTCCCCAACAGATCTTTGCATGCGTTTGGAAAAATGATTAATGCCCGATTTTCTCTCCCTCTCCGCTTTATTGATTAGGTTGTCACTGGACACTTGTGTTTTGATTGTTTCATCAGGGACCGCCGACGCATTCATCGATTTTCGCAGCGCAAGTTAACCGACGCCAGCCTCGTGCAGTGTGTGGCGTCTCCGAGAACGTCAACGGCGTTTCCGTGAAAAAAAAAAAAAAAAATTCCCGCCACGCAGATGGTGTTTTCAGGCAAGTGCTGAGTGGGATTACTCATAAAAAAACAGCTTGAAAGGATTACATAAGACTTGATGGTGGCGTCAAATGAGGGTCAGGAAAAGAAAAGAAAGAAATCTTGTATAAATAAGGACCGCGGGCTGTACAGACACACTGCCTTGTTTATCTTAGTTAATATGTGTGATGATCAGTCAAACATCAACAATTATTCTCGGAGCTACAATCCGGTATTCTGGTTAAGTACACTCGCAGGAAATAACAACATGAAAAGACTGATGCTTAGCAAAACATTCGGAGTCAGGAATCACCTGATTCTGTGCTGATACTTAGAGAATGATGAAGCCGAAGTCTCTCTTCAAGATAACAGGTTCGAATTTTGAGGTGAGTAATGATGGGTATTCCTTTCTTTTCTTTCTGTTTGTTTATTTATTAAATTATCGATTGTGTTTTTTTTTTTTTTATTTGATCTGTCTGTTTATAAATTTGTGATGCTACATATGTATAAATATATTTATCTATTATATATATATTCATACATACATACACAATATATGCATATACTATATATATATATTGTGTGTATATATAAATATATACATTGTGTATGTATATATGTGTGCGTGTGTGTTTTTTTTATATTTTCCCCCAATCATGCCTCAGTATATATACACACACACACACAAATATATATACACGTGCAAACACAATACAGCTATGGTTCTATTTCTTAATAACTGCCACTATTAGCTTGTGCTTACAAAGCCAATTCTTTTTCCACGTTTGTTTCAGGCTCATTTGTTTAGTTTGAGCCCGAAGCAAAAACACACATGCACAGAGTGTAATTTTGCCAAAAGCAGTACAAACAGCAGATATTACCGAAAGCTCACACGGCATCCAATTCTACCAACAGCATGAAGGGGAAAAAAAAAAAAAATCAAATCCATCGGGGTAGAAGATAAGGCGGCTGATTGCAGGAGACAAGTTGAGTCTTGTTCAAAGCTGGAGTGGAACCTGCAGCGGCCATCAGTCACAGGACCAAATGTAAATGCTTTCTGTCTTGCCGTGCACATTGGGACTTTCATACATTATTCATGTACTCATGTCGCCATGTGCTCCTTTTAAAGGGTCTCTATTTTGCTCCTGCAAATATATATATATATTTTTTTTTTTTTTTTTATGTATACACTATATGGCCTAACTTGCATATGAACTTAAGTGACATCCCATTCCCAGTCCATACAATTCAATATGACGTTGGTCCACCCTTTGCAGTTACAACAGCTTCAACTCTTCTGGGAAGGCTGTCCACAAGGTTCAGGAGTGTGTTTATAGGAATTTCTGACCATTCTTCCAGAATGCACTTCTTCCAGAAGTGAGGTCACACATTGATGTTGGACGAGAAGACCCGGCTCTCAGTCTCCGCTCTAATTCATCCCAAAGGTGTTCCATCAGGTTGAGGTCGGGACTCTGTGCAGGCCAGTCATGTCCATCCACACCAGGACTTGTCATCCATGTCTTTATGGAGCTTGCTTTGTGCACTGGTGCACAGCCATGTTGGAAAAGGAAGGGGCCAGCTCCAAACTGCTCCCACAAAGTTCGGAGTATGGAATTGTCCAAAATATTTTGGTATGCTGAAGCTTCAGAGTTCATTTCACTGGAACTAAGGGGCCAAAACCCAGCTCCTGAAAAACAACCCCACACCATAATCCCCCCTCCGCCAAACTTCACACTTGGCACAATGCAGTCAGACAAGTACCGTTCTCTTGGCAACCGCCAAACCCAGACTCGTCCATCAGATTGTCCAATTGAAAAGCGCGATTTGTTACTCTTGAGAATCCATCTCTTCTGCTCTAGAGTCCAGTGGTGGCGCGCTTTACAACACTGCATCCGACGCTTTGCATTGCACTTGACGATGTGTGGCTTGGATGCAGCTGCTCGACCATGGAAATCCATTCCATGAAGTTCTCTGCATACTGTTCTTCAGCTAATCTGAAGGCCAGATGAATGATGGAGGTCTGTAGCGATTGAGTCTGAAGAAAGTTGGCGACCTCCTCGCATCTCAGCTGACCCCGCGCCGTCAGTTTACGTGGCCTACCACTTCATGGCTGAGTTGCTGTCATTCTCAAACACTTCCATGCTCTCATAAAACAGCTGACAGTTGACTGTGGAATATTTAGATGCGAGGAAATCTAACAACTGTATTTGTTGCACAGGTGGAATCCAATCAAAGTTCAACACTGAAATTCACCGAGTTCCTGCGACCGACCCATTTTTTCACAAATGTTTGTAAAACCTGTCCGTATGCCGAGGTGCTTTATTTACACAACCGAGGCCATGGGAGTGATTGGAAAACCTCAGATTTTTTGGATGGGTGAGCGAATACTCTGGGCCATATATATGTATATACATATACACACACACACACACACACACACGCACACAATTCAGGTTTGAAGGCATTTTTTCCCCTTTGTTCCTCTTAAAAAAACAACACAAATATTATAAATATTAACATTAAATATATATAATTAAATATAATTTATAAATAGACATCCTTGTGTTTGCAGGGAATTTGTCAAATGTGCTGGAATAATTTCAGATTTCTGGACATATCCAATCTCATTTAGATATTTACAGGATATTTTCAAATCCATAATGTCTTTTTTCTGTCTCTCAACCCAAATCAGCTCAATCTACCGATGTAGCTTTGCTCGAGGGCTTTTTGTGGTGCATTTTAACAATTAATAATGTGAACCTATTTCATCATAGACCTACCCATCTCATTATCCACCTGCCAGGTATGCTTTGCAGATTATCAAACTAATATCCTTATAAAATATGTAACTACATTTGGGATTTGGGAGGTGAGCCACTGCTTCTGTTCAGGATATCCATTCACATCAATATGCACATCAATTACACCAGGACGTGTGTGGATATTTAAGCATGTATCTTATAAAAAAATGGATAAATCAACAGCATTTTTGTCTAAATGAATTATTACAGAACAGATAAGAGAGTTGCGTACAGTTCACTCCAAATTCAACAAAGCAGGAGCATCGAATGCTGATTCCTTCATGATCAGTTAAGCTTTCAGAAAGGACAGGAGAACGTAAACGGAAATTAAAGTGCATGGCGCAGCGGATGAAAAGTCGAGGGCATGAGACCGTCCCCGTGATCCCCCAGTCGATCATTCACTGGTCGGTCGAGGGTCTCAAGGCGAATCCCAAAATCTTGCTTTCCGTGAAACATAACCACCAGCCGTGTGCTGGATGACACCATGATTCACATCGTGCACAGCTTGTCCCTCCATCTCTAGAGAACCCTTCAACTCTGGAGTGGCCTTTTTGTCTGAGTGGCTGAGGGGACAGGACTATCCTTTAATATAGAGCTCCTCCATTTTTTTGTGTTTTTTTGTAAGTCTTCATCCTCTTTATGTCTTAAAGAGTGTAAAGCCGCCAGTACAGTGCTGATTATCTGGTATCGAACTTCCTGCACGCCTTGCACAAGGCCCATTTAATTCTTGGCCTAACTTGCAGTTTGGATGTCGGAGCGAGGAAACGGGCCAAGCGCAGTCAGAATAGCCAAACGACTGCTAGCGTTCTGGTGGTTATTCCACAATTGCTGCCGTTTCAGTGACTTAACAGCTCAGCTCCTTTGTCCCAGTTTTCTCTGAGGGGTAAACTACCCCGTCAAAGTGTTGACTGTTCAAAATCAAAGAGCCAATTAAAGTAGTCTTAGCCAATTCAAAACTTCAATTAGAGTTTTTTTGTTTTGTTTTTTTTTTACTTTGACCTTCTCCCTTTTAAGTGTTCTATCAATAAAGTTCCGATTTTTTTTTTTTTCCAGAATAAAAGAGTCGAATTTCGGCTGGCAAACTGAGCACAGCTGACTGTTGAAAGACAGATTGACTGAAAGCAACCAGAGCAAAACCAAGCAAAAAACTAAAGACACAAGGTTAGCACATTGAGTGGCGACCATTGAGTGTGTGTGTGAATGGATGAATGGAAAAGAAAAAAAAAAGTACTTTGGAATGACAAGGTGATAAATAAGTGATCATTTATCGTGACAGATGGATTTTAGGCCTGGTGTCAGTGTCTATGTTGATGACAGGCTGTTCTACATCACTTAGATTAATATTTGGACTTCTCAATCTGGCAAACACAAGAATGCAGAGAAGAATTTAAAGACAATTCAATTTCCTGGTTGATATTAATAATAGATCCAGGCAAATTCTTGAACCTTGTGTCATGGGAAAAAAATACATGACAACTATATAAAATCTATATGAAACTTTTTTTTTTTGTAATTCATTTTTCAATCACACCAGGCAGATCAATTGCTCATAAATATATATATATATATATATATATATATATATATATATATATATACATATTTGTTTGTTTGGTTTTTGTTTTGTTTTCCAGATACCCAGCTTGTAAGAGTGTTGGATTTTGTTTTTCCTCTTTCTATGTAAGTAGTCTGGTTGTGTCTTAAAGTCAAAATTGTTAAAATAAATAAATTATGATTCTAAAACAGGTCAAAGATTAGTTTGATCTTGATCTTCATTGAATTTTAGATGGATGGATGGATGGATGGATGGATGGATGGATGGATGGATGGATGGATGGATGGATAGATAGATAGATAGATAGATAGATAGATAGATAGATAGATAGATAGATAGATAGATAGATAGATAGATAGATAGATAGATAGATAGATAGATAGATAGATAGATAGATAGATAGATAGATAGATAGATAGATAGATAGATAGATAGATAGATAGATAGATAGATAGATAGATAGATAGATGAAATGACTCAGTTCACACTGATGGGACTTGCATCTTGCACTGACTATCGGGGGAATTGAGGGAAACATGCTTAGTTGTAGTTCTGGCAACACATTAACATAGGGCCATCTGAAATCCATCCGTTAGATAAAATGCCATCAACTAATTAAGTTTATGAACTTACTTTGGGGAAATATAAATAAATAAATGAAAGAAAAATAAAAAATAAAAACTGGCACAGGATTTTCAGATGGCCCAGAATGTCACACGTGGGAATGAATGAGCAGGGGAATAAATGGGAGGCACGAGGGCAACCAGCTGGAAGAGGAAGACTTTAAAATGCCACAGGGATTCCACACTCGGATGAGCCTTCGGCCCCTCGTCCCCCCGGGGAGCCACGGACATCCCTGTCTTGTTTCGTAAGGCCAAGCCAAAAAGAATTAAAAAAAAAATAAAAAAATTAAAGAGGTCCTTGCAAGCCGCTATGCAGTGTGACAGCTGCCCGTGACTCCAGCTGCTCTTAACAAATTGTAGCAGCGCAGACACAAACAGCAGAACAGCATGGAAACTAAACTTGGATAATTGGCATAGTAAAACAAAAGAAGATTTACTCAGCCTCTTAAATGTGGAATAATTGGTTCAGTGCATGCTGTAGTGGAAGTGTTCATTTATTCCAAATTTCCTTCCGAGGCTGATAATGCCTTTGGTTCGCCTCTTTTGATATTTTCATCAATGCCGCTTTCCAACAATTGCATTTCTTTCTATGCTGCCGCTAACCTTCCCTCCCCAATTAGCATGAATAATCTGACCTATTTAATAAAAAGCCATGCATGTTACAAAGAAGAAAAAAAAAATCCTGTGTGTTTGAGACACAGGAATAAAGATAGAATTAAAGTAGCTTTCTTAAAGCTGAAAAAAGTGTAATGAATTTACTTTTACAGCAATTATGGAACCACATCTCATAGAAAGCAAAACCCAGAGAGCTATAACTAATGGCTGAAATAGACGTCCCAATCAGCATAGATAAAATCGCAGCACAATACAACGCATCAAAGAACATCTCCTGCCAGCTGTGTTTAAACCGATTAAATGGCAAAATTGGGAAATTAAATATATGCAGGGGGAAAAGTACCAACATCGGTCAGAACAGACGGATCGGACCGGGTGAAAATGAATCTACAGACACCTGAAGGAGATGAAAGGTGGCTTTTTCAAATGTCAATGTCAGGCAAAATCTCCAGTCGTCAGGATGTCGGATTTTAAGTTGTGTTCACGAGTTGAACTGAAAAATCGGAAAATGGATCTTTGAGCTAAATGCCAGAGGTAGCTTGTTGATGAGGTGAAGGCCATTGTCTTACAAAAAAAATAAAATAAGTAAAAAGTGCATACTACTCTTACAACTAACCTAATAGGGCTTTGATTTTCATGAAAATCCCATTACATCGGCAGTCTAAAATGTTAATGAATAATTACAACCACAATAACAACAACAATAACAATAACAATAACACAATAATAATAATAATAATAATAATGATAATAAAGATTATACTACTGCTACTACTAGTGATAAGAGTATCATATCCTACTACTATTACAACTTCAACAAATAATTATAATAATAATAATGATAATTAACTATTAAATAATAATAAAAATATAATAAAATGCAAACAAACAAGCACATAGACAAATAAATAAATCTGCTTTGCTTTTGAGTTTAAGAAAAAAAAATGTGGAAAAAAATTGTGCATGAACAAATGCGATGAAAGCAGTCTAACCGCGGGAAGATAATGAAGAATTATGTATTTTATTTATTTATGACAGGTACACCCACTTTACAACTACATTGGTGGTTCGGGCGGCCGTACTTTAAAAATTAACGTCCTGATTAACAGTGAAGGGGCCGTAGGTGGAGTTTCGCTACATGGGTAATACAGTATAAATTAACTGCAGTCCTCTGGCGCACATTTTCCACAAGCCAGCTATCTTTCTGCTCAATATAAACAGCGAGAAGAGGGTGAAAGGAGCTGTGCTTTTGAGGTTAAAAATCTAAAAGGCATTGTTTGTTTTTGTTAAGAAATGCACATATCTCAGAACATGCTGCTGAGCAGTACATAAAAATTAATATGGAGGTCATATTGGCTTCATCATTGAAATCTCCGCCCTCAGACACCAGGAAAGTTAATAATGCGACGCTATTTACCGTCAGCCATGAGACACGTTCACTGTTTGATCGAAGGTTCGAATGTGCAACGCCGCTACTAGCCGCTTACTGATTGCTGCAGCTGAAAAATCCTGACCCTGTGGTATGGCGGGCCGACGTGAAAATATCGAGGAAAAACAAAATAATCAATAAAAAAAATTCAAAACAGCATTACCCAAAGAAAATAAAAGTAATACAAGGCTTTGATGTAGTTCACGTTGTATCTGACTCCAGCATACTTATATGGGTTAGGAGGTACCGTGAGTTCCCTTAATCGCCATAAAGCAGCCTCATAATGCTAAACTTCTTCCATTAAAAAATATCATACCGTCTTTAAAAGAATAACCATAACCATTACCTCGTTGGGCCGAGGTGCGAGAGAGGATACAGAATATAAATTACAGGAACTAATCCCTGGTGATATTTGGCAGGTGTACAATTTTATGCACATGTATTGGGATTATGGCATGAGCAACCTGGCCAACTCAAAAATAAGAGTTTTAAAGCCTTGGTTTTCACAATACAAATGCTCACCCACATGACTTGCTGTGGTAAGCCCCCAATTAGGATTTATGCATTTATTTTAGGCCAGTGTACTATGACAGCATTGTTGTGCAAGGTTTGCTCGGCTATAATAAGGCAAACAAGATATATATAATCAGGTCAATATATTGCAAAACTGGTTAAATGAAACTATTTATGTGTAAGATTCTGGATATGACTTGATTTAATTGGCACTCAATTTGTTCCTTTTTTTTTTTTTAATGTTACTTTTCTTAAAATATCCTGCCACTGATCACTTTACCTGACTTTCATCACATCTTGATGGACTGAGACAAATTGGCATGCTTGGTGATATTATTTGCAATAATGTTGACAGAAGAACCACTGATTGTAGTTTGGGATATTTGCATTAAGACTTAGGTAAATTGAAATTATAATATAATTTAAGCATGTGAATTCAAGGCAGCAGATGTTGATGTTTTTAAACCCATACTGGAATATAAGTTTTTTTCTAACATTCATTTTTCTGTGTACTTGTCACTCACATGGTACCACTTTTCCCCCCCAAAAAATGAATAAATAATAAAAATATAAAAATAAATAAATAAACCACAAATATAAATTCACGGCATGTTTTTCCAATATCATTTGTGAGAACTGTAACTCAAATGGTGTATTGGAAAATGACTTGTTTTGGTTGAGGATATAAAAATGTGTCAACAAACGAAAATGATATAGTAGTACTGCAAACATGTTTATCTTACTTTTATGTTGCCTTATTTTCAGCCTACCAAACATTATGTCAAAGTAGCTTATGCCTCCCTCCAGTTATCTTTTATTTATTTCTGTTTTTTTGTTTATTTGTGTGTTTGTATGTATATATTACATAATACTTCTAATTCATTTATAGATGATTCATTTTTATTTGTTTATTTTTTACTTTTCTCAAGACAAATATTTCTGAAAACATGTATTTTGATCTTGATTTCTCAGCATACATGATCTGGACACATTTTATGTTTTCTTTTTAATTTATTTGTTTATCTATTTATTAGATATTGGAAAGCAGGAAGAGCCTCAGAGATCATTTGCTACCTAAAAGTAAGGAAATCCAATGTTGCTTTTGGGACCTTTGGTTGTATCAAGCTACATTAACAAGTTATTACATTTAAGCTCACAGTCAAACAATCATACATGCCCGACCCCAGCCGTGAAAGCAGGTTGTCACATTTTAGAATCCAAATGAACAAATTAGTTCTGCTTATTGTCAGCGGCACTGGGTAGTAGAGTGAATATTGGCGCTTGGACAAGATTTACTGTAGATATGTAAATTAAGGGAAAATCGCTTATCCTCCACTGCCATTATTCTTTTTGTCTATTTGACTACTTGTACCCAGTGTGCACTTGATACATACAATTCAATAAATCTATAATTCTACGATCAAACAGATTGTCATATTAGGAGAGTGGTGTTTCATGGATTCCTGGAGAACTTAGAAGAATTGGGCGCGACGCGTAGGTCACTGGCTCAATAGCGACAGAGGGCCTTTCTATGTGAGGTCTCTCTGTTCTCCCTGTGTCTGCATTAGTTTCCTCGGGTTCTCCGGTTTCCGACCCAGGTCCAAAGACAAATCCATTGTGTTCATTGGAGACCCAAAATTATCCAGATGTGCGAATGTATATCTGTATCTGCAAATGACAGCTGGGATAAGACCCCACGACCCTGAATACATAATCTTTCTGGTCACGGGTCAATGTCCCCAAGGACGTCACAAGATGTTATCTTTAATAAAGAAAAAAAAACAAGGAAGATTTCAGGGACGCAGGGACAGTATAGAATATGAATGAATGAATGAATAAAAGAACAGTGATCCAAGTTGAAACCTTGTAAATCAACCTTTAGTCCTTAAGTATAGATATGTTGCGTTTGCTGTTGCAGGATTGAGTTGAAGTCACCCGAAGCTGTTATGTTCTTATGACTGAAACCCAGCAAAACACCAAGATTGCAGGCTCTTCCACTTTCACCACAAGAGGTTGCTTTTTTTGTTTGTTTTTTTTTCGTCTTTCTGTCTTTTCCAAGCAGACTGAAACGATCTGTCAGCGCTAACTGACTGCACATATTTATCTGTAAAGGTTGATGCAAAGGGCACCCTGGTTAACATCCACTGATCTGAGGCAGTACGACATGGGACAAAAACTAAAAGAAAAAAAAGAAAAAAAAAAAAAAAAAAAAATTAAAACCTGGGCCACGCCATCTGCTTTGGGAGTTTAAAGCTGTGTTCATTGTCACTTTATACATCTCCCTTGATGGTAATACTGATGCTGTTTTAGAGAGCATAGACAACTGAGCGCCATGTTATTGTTAACCATCAAGATGCACTCTATGTCAGCAGATATTGCACCCCAAATCACATTCACCACATCAAACTCCAATGGCGAAGCTCTGAATTCACACAAACAACAACCTACAGAGGTTTGCCCCCGACTAGACTGGAGCCTCTCCGAACACATCATGCAAATGGTTAATAATAAAAAAAAAAAAAAAAAAAAAAAAAAACGGCACCAGAGACCACCCCTGTGTTGCTCAGCGATGCTGTCTCCATGCCCCAGGACTGTTTTAAATGCACAGAGAGGCAGACTTTTAGAGAGGCTGCACCAAGCGGGGGGGCTGCAGGCCTTGAGGAATACAAATTATTGGTCCTGACAGTAGGTGCACCACACTGAGGAGTAACTGCTGCTACCCAAAGAACGTTCACTGCCCCTTTCGGGTCCACCATGTCAACACCTCTGCTAATTTGTCTAACATGATTAGCACTGGCACTAATGTGTTGTTTGTTAATAGCGTTAATTGTGCAGGAATATTTTTTCTTTTACTGCGACGTAATTAGGAATCAAGACTCGACAACATCGCTATACAATACTGGATTAACTCCATTATTCTAAACAAAAAACTATCAGTGTATGTGAAGGTTGCAGCCTTCCAGGTATATTATATGTTTCCGAACGTAGTTTTACAGTTGTGTTTCAATTTGAATGCTTTTTGTTCTGTGTCATCCGTAACAAAGCAGTTTTTTTTTTTTTTTTTTTTTAATTTCCTTTTTATTTATTTTGTTTTGGATGCTTATTGAATTGCAGCAGCTTTGTTGCCCCAGTGTTTGTCCTCCTTTGATTCAAGATAAAGGAGACCAAGGTCAATATGACTGGATGGGGGCAAAGCAGTCACTACAATTTATTGAAATATGAAATACAGCAGCCTTGTTTACTCAGCTAGGACTTGAAGATGACATGGTTTTGATCTACATCTCCAAAGGAAACACTGTGGTACACATGTCAGGCCACTAGTTGGCATGCAATTTTGTGATAGACTAAACATCCCTTTGAGTAGATACATTCCTTGTCTCTGTTCATTAAAAACAAGGCTAGTATCGTATTTTTTATGGGGTGACAATGAGGTGGAACATGCTTAGATTGACCCGAAACTGCAAGATGGGGATGGGGAAAATTAAAAAAAAAAAAAAAAAAAAAAAAAAAAAGTAGACTGGAAGTCATGCCTGTCAAAGTATCATGGAATAGCTGTGAAATCAGCCATTGTTGTTTTGGACGAGCCATCTGTGAAATGGCAATGTACCCCAACATCAATTTTCAAAGTATTGGGATTCTCACGTCCACATGGACACTCAGGAGCCCCTCTCCGTTATTGAAGGTTTCGTTTCAAGGCAAGTTCCTCAAATCGTGCAAACCTAGCCTCAGACTTTTAGAAGTCCTCAACATGGTTAAAATACCACCTCTATGGTTGAAAACCTTTTAGTTGGCAACACTAACCATTCTAAAAAGCACTGTTTTATAGCCCAGAGTCTATCTTAATTTAAAGTTGAAATAATATCATACTTGACTTGATCTCACAGGAGAAGCTCAAATATCAGTTTGTTTTTTTTTTTTGTTTTTTTTTTTCTTCCCTCTTCTCATATTCTTTCATTTATCTTGTCATGCCACCTCTAGACATCCATATAAATCCAGGTGTCATTTTGATAATCGATCAACTATTTATTTATTTAATAATCAATTCCCGTCACAATACTCAATCTATTGAGTATTGTTGGTTTGTTATGGTTCAATCAATCTATTGGTTTGTTATGGTTCCATTTAGGGTAAGGTGACGTTTTCAGTAGAGATGACTGCTCTCCGGACTCTTTTCTTGAAAATGTGAATTGAAATGTGTGTTATGTATACAGAATATATGGTTCTGTATATGTACAAATATGAATATCTATTCATTTATATATTTTCGATTGTCTCCTATAAAGAGCGAAAGTGAAAAATACGAAGACAGGATCTTGGACACAGAGGTTAAGAGGGAAACAAAGGGACGAATGACCTTCATTGGGAAAACGGGTGAGAGCGACAATGCTAAACACACAGCTGAGCGTGCTTTGCAAGATTTCTTCGCAGATAAGAGTTGTAAGTTGGTCGAGGATGAGCAAGAAGTGTTGGGGAGTGAAATGGATTGGGCACCGAGTTTGCTCCAGCTTCATGAAAAATTGGTTCTCGGACCCTGATGCAAGCGCATACGCGGAACGTTAAACACTTATAAAACTAACACATCAGCCAAACTTTAAGTAGTGGCATTAATCAGGGAAATAAAGTTAGTACAGGTGACAGAGTTGCTGAATTACAGCTTTGCGCAACACTTTGCTATGATTCAAAGTGTTACAAAACACATTGGCATCCAAAAGGACTTTGGTAAATATTTCATTTAAGTTTCCAGACCTCAAAGACCTCAGCCAATGAAAGAAAAAGCTGAGGCATGATGGATTTTACCCTTCTTGGTAAGGATTTTCAGCAGAATTTGAGAGCATCTGCAATGTCGCTTGGGACAAAACAATGTCGGATTGCGCAAGGGTTCAAACTAAAAAGAATTGTCCCACGGAAGGTGATCAAGTAGCGGTTCTGGTCCAACCCCCCCCCCCCCCCCCCCCCCCCCCCCCCCCCCCTCATAGTAACCTCGCTAACCCCAAAGGGTCTTTTTGTTACATCGTTTTTTTTTTTTGTACACTTTGAATGCGTTGTAATCCGCAGACCTCACAGATATTTATTCCGGGCGTGATGAAAGGGTTGCGTTCGCTTCCCCCCTGTTCCTAATTTTAGCTGACTGGTAGATGCTTAAAAAAAAAAAAAAAAAAAAAAAAAAAAAACTGCCGCAGCCAATGAAAACAGACAATACCGTTCTCCTGCTGGGATGTACTCAGCAGTCTAATAGAAACAGAACGCATAACAATCAAACGCCGACGCGAGTCACGTGCGGAATAGCCCCGACTGAACCTTTAATTAACATCATTGCAGAGGCACTGATGTGGTTTAAGGATTTCAAAAGCCTCAGGAGCAATGACAACAGACCCCAACCAAAAAAAAAAAAAAAAAAAAAAAGGAAAATTAATAAATAAATGTAAGAAAGTCTTAACAAAGGCGGAGGTGCTTTTTATTCATCTCAAAAATCTTTCAGAGATAAGGCTGAGTTAGGCCACCACTGCATTAATCTTTAAGAGTATTTCAAAGAGAGTAATGGAGAAAACCCACCAAAGGACAAGGTCGTCTACATTATGTGCATCTGTAATCACTTATGATGAACCGTGTAAGAAATTATCCAGTCACTGTGTGTCCCAGAGGGAATTCCACACACAGACTGTAATGGCTTAGAAACGTCTCTGGAATTTACAGTGACACGGTGCCTAAAATTGGCTTGACATGGATCCCTGCTGGGAGGGTTGGGTCAATGGAGCTCAAGAGATAGATCTCGCAGGATGAGCAAAAGGCTGTGATTTGAGAAATTTACCCATGGGACAGTTTGACTGCAGCCGTCCGTGAGCTGGGTAAGGAGGATACATGTTATTTCAATTTTGTAGGTATTACATTTGACTGAGCTGTGGACAGTTGGGGATTCCATCTTACTACAAACGCACAAGGATACTAGTTGATAAGCAGCAACCTTGTGCATATATAAAAGAAAAGAAAATCAAACATCAAAACATAAGTAAGGAAATAAGTAGCCTAAAAAATAAAGCAATAGGCACCACTGAATGTGTCAATAATAACTAACCAATTTTGTTTTGTTTTTTTCCACTTCTTTCCATCCAAAAATACTTATATTTATTACATTAAAAATGCCCCTTTTTTTTTTTCATTTAATATATATTTTTAATGCCGACATTAGAAAAGATTTATATTGCCGGGAAATCTTTGCCATTGGCCTTTTTGAGAAAGTACTTGGGAGATTTTCATAACTGACAAAGTTCTGATCCAGTCACTGTCTGTGGGGTGGGACAATGGACAGAGCTTGTCATTTCTGGCAAAAGCTGATGGCAGCCATGACTTAGTGTTTCCACGTTTAAACTATTTAATTGGCAGTGGCTTTTTGCGGGCCTGGATTGTGTTACATGAAGCTGTGCAAACACATACTCACACGGGTAAAATCTACTGCCTTTCCCGGTAACTGATCGCCAGGGTCGGAGCTGATAAGCACCACCGCCGGCTCTGCTACCATTGGGCAGTTTACGATTTGTCATAATCCCATGAGTAGTGCATCATGTTTTATTTGGTATTGGCAGCAGCCCGTTGCCTGCCTCGGATGTAATTCAATAAAATGCATTGCACCTCTCCGCTTTCCCTTTTGCGTTGTTATGTCATCTCCACATGGCATAAATAGAAATTTACATCCCCAGGAAATGAAGATCATTCCATTATTTAGGACACAAAGCCAAACAATTGGAATAATTTCAGTTCTGCTTAATGCTCTTAGGATCAAAGCCTAAATATAACCACCACGAGTGGATTTATACGACACCAGCTGCAAATACAAATGCTGACATTTGATTATTTTGAAATAAATATGGCCTCGGGATGCAAAAAAACGCAATAAAATAATGAAAGTAATCAGCTAGTCATCGGTTTGTTCACCCATTCTGATGAAGCTTGGAAGCCAGCAGGAGCGTCCGAGAAGGGCTGTCAGCGTTTGATGTCTTCTGACCTCTAAATATTTTATTGTCATCCAGCGCCAACAACATGCTGCGTGCACGTCCAGTAGAGACAGGCACAGCTGGCAGCCGCACAGCATACCCACCAGCAATAAAGGGGAACCAGGCCAGAGTGAAATAAAGCACTGTATGTGTGTGTGTGTAGGGAACACGGGACAGGAAATGTAAGGAAAATCAAAGTATAGGTTAAATTGTGACCCGTCGCCTGCGTCCCTGGACGTTCCCAGAAAAATACGCTATTTTACCCGAACGTCAAAGCACTGCCGTCTGTAGTCATTGGATATGAGAAAGTGATATCCATTCGTCTTCTTAAAATTGACAATTATTAATGTCACATCACTATAAAAGAAAACAACACTGCCCAGTAAGACCAGGAATTTAGTCAAACATTATTTCCAAGACAAATGTCACCAATGCTTCTGTCTAAGAGGCAAATACATGAGCAGCTTTTTCTTATAGTTTTCTAGAGTTTCTCATACTGTCTTTGCTGCAAAAGGGTAGCGAAACACACAAAAATATATTACTTTTTAATTGTGACATGAGTGATCAACATACCGCCATATAACATGTTTTGCTATAAATAACCTCATGATATCTTGATTAAATATCAGCACCACCTTATTTTGGGAATTAAAAGTAAATTGAAAGGAAAAAAAAAAAAACAGAGAAAAAAAAACGAATCAACCGAGATCTGAAATAGGAATTACGGCAGATGTACGCAACTACAGAACCAAATAAAATTAAATAAATACATAAATAAAAAGATACATATTTCAAATCAAATACAAATAAAAAAAATGCAATTTAATCACATAAAAAAAAAAAAAAAAAATCAACATTAAAAAACAGTTGTTTCTCTCTCGCTCTCTTTCTTTCTCTAAGGTCCACAAGAGGCACCCACAATGAAAAACAAAACATCATAACACAGACGCTACACATGTTTCTGTAACAGCAACAGCAGAAAAAAACAACTATCCCTTTATAACCGTCTCTCCGGATAAATAGCTCTTTTAAAGAAATTACTCAACCCTGCCTTTACCAGGCTTAATAAACTCATCACAGTTCAGTGTTGAGATTCTGCTAATAATAATGGTCTTCTCTCAAAAGTGTCACCTTAAAAAATAGCACAACAAATATGATGGGCAATTGCGAAAACTGTAGACGAAGTTGTTGAAGAAAAAGAAGCAGTTCTCAACCTCCCAATGAGAGCATCAAGCCAAAGACGATGACAGCAATGCACACACTGCAGACCTGATGGGTGTCTTGTTATCTGCACATCGATATGTCATTGGCTTCATAAAATGGACTGGGATGTCATTTCCGTGGTCAGAAAATCAGGATAGAAATTTACTACACTTAGATGGTACCCAATTTTTCAAGTTTAAAATTTCAGGTGTCCATGTCAAGAATACGTGAAGAATAAAGTAAAGGATATATCCTTCTTTTTGAATCTAACAAGGCCGATAGAGAGGGCATTGGTGTATGTGAGAACAAACAACTGGTAAATTCAAAAGTAAATTAAAAAAAGAAGTTTTGCACCAAAAAAAAAAAAAAGAGGGTCAACTGACATGAGGCAAGTTACACTATGTTGGCCAAACTACTGTGAAACGTGATCATAAAAGCAATCACAAGTGTCTTTATGATATTTAATTCAAAAGCCATAGACATCAATACAGTTTCTTTGTTGCTATAACAACTGCCTCTCTTCTGGGAAGGCTTTCAAGGAGATTTCAGAAGATGTCTGTCAGAGGTCACGCACCGATGCTAGACAAGGAAGCCATGACTCACAATCTAGTTTATCCCGCATGTGTTGAACGGGGTTGAGGGGTCAGGGCTCTTTGCGGGCCATTCGGGTTCTTTCACATCAAACTTGCCCATCCGTGTCTTAATGGGCATAGTTTTGTGCACCAGGGCACGGGCGTGGGGCAAGAGGCAAACTATTCTCACCAAGTTAAGAACACAGAATTATCCATCGTGTATCGCTGTGCTGAAACTTTGGTATTTTCGTATACCCGAACAGAAAGGCTCGAGCAAACCTCTGGAAATTCATGTCAGTACCTTTATCCCTCTCGATGTAAGATAGTCATGTAACTATCTTGTGACACTCGCTGAATCAACATGTCTAACAGAGTGCCAGACGGAAAAATATGAATCTCGTTCTAAAGCCGTTCAACCCCTCGGTTTTTGCGCTCGATAATGCAAAGCTCGCACGCAGCCGATCATCCACGGCCACCCTTTCTGGAAAGTGCCTGTTGCAAATGTCAAAGAAAGCCTAAAGAATTCTGCAACTGCTGAGTCAATACGGGACAATCTCTGACTTCGAAATATTCCGCCGCCTCTCGGCTCAACTCGCAATTTGATCTGAAAGTATTTCTTTTTCTCAGGCTCTGATCACAGGTTAAAATTCTAAATCGGGGAAGATATTTCACCGCTGAGTTTATCGCAAAGGTGTCACGATGTGCCGCCAGCACTCTTAAATTCATGGAGCTCCTCAAAATGAGCAGTCCTTAGACACGCGTATAAATTCAGACTAAATGTCAAGTTCTTGATTGGAAAGAGTCTAGAAAATACATAGTGATCCTGGTTAAGAATATGATTAAGGTAAGTTAGTGTAAATGTAATAGGTACAGGGTAGCATTGTGGCTAAACCTCACTTAACATTGGTACGATGGAACTTACAAGTGCATCAACTTAAGAGTTTTCTGAGATATGAGCAGTCGCTCGGTTGATTTTTTTGCTTTTGTTACGAGCAGGCAGGATGAGCGTCTGACACTGACATGGCCGCAGCTGACCGTGAACTGGCGTTTAAAATCAGTCAGACACATAGGCCGACACTGGGTAGCCAAGAGAAAATCTTGAAAAAAAATAGAGCAAGCTTTGCATGTTGCCCGCTTGTCCATGCAGAGATTCAGAAATTGCTGCTGGTGAGATACAGCGATCGAGAGCATCATCTGTGAGAAGGCAGGAGACATTTACGGGGATTTGTTGCAGCAGATAGTGAGAAAGTCAATGGACAAGGAGAAGAGTCGTTGATGGCCGGTTGGAGCGATTTGATCATTTCAAACAGAGAACCAGCAGTCACTCCATTGCTAAGATACGTTTTGGGATAAAGTATAGCAAAGTGCAAGTTTAATTTAGCTAAACTTGAGTTCAGAGATGGAGCAACAAATGATAATTACCACGAAATTTCTCCTTGGCCGTTGCCAGCACCTTCATCCAATCTTCTTGGTAAATACAATTAATAAAACCAATGTACATCTTTACATTCTCCTTTCCTCAGTATTTTATTCTACATTGTTTGTGATTTAAAAAAAAATAACAAAAAACAAAAAACGCACTTTTCTAATTTTAAAACATTTAACAAAATGTAGGGCCTGGAACTGATTAATAGCGTTTCAATTATTTTGATATACAAGTGAATTGAGCTCGATCACAGAACCACTTAAACTTGTGAGTCAAGGTTTTACTGCCTTAGCCTTCTGGCTAGCCGGTCCTACCAATGGCTACAATCATGCAGCATGACATTCAGAAAATAAGCAAATAAATAAGCATAGTATTTCTCCAATATGTAACTTTGGTCACTTGGTTCATTGAATGAGAAGAAAATGTAAACAAAAAAGAACATATAGATCCTGGTCTGAAAATACCACTATTGGAAAAATGAGGAAGACTGATCATGTTTCAAGGGTAAATATTTTCTTCCTCTTGTCTCGCTATGACATGGTCTTCCTCCTCCCCAGCGCTCGTCCGTAGAACTGATAGATGTCTAACCATGACAGCCTTAAGTGTGGATTTGAAGCTCCACGGCGAAAGCCTTTTAACTATATTAAACTGTCACACCACCATTCTTCATGCAGCTCACAGACAACAAGGGTTTGGACGTGAGGACTGGGAACGAGGGGAAGCTTTGCCGTAGACTACATTTCCCCATTTCCTGCTCTTTCTTTTACCTCTGACCTTTTTCCTGCTTTTAAACATGTTCAAAGAGCCTGTATCATTTACATAATGTCATGTTTTTAGGGGGATTGGTGGTCAAGGGAAATCCAATGTGACACCATTACTTATTTCACTTTGTGTTTCAATAGCCACTTTTACAGAGACTTTTTACAGTTCCTCGAACATTTTCAGGAACCGGGCAGGGGTTTTTTTGAGCGTTCGGAAAGCACGGGAACCAGAAACTTGGACCTCAGTTCCTTGACCCATTTTAGCTCCTACTCCAAGACGGTTTCTTTTTGCAGTGCACTCATGTGACATAGGTGATTGCTAGACCTCTTAAGCCATGGCCGTTACCAGATACATCTTGTCCAAAATGAACAAAACCGGTGAGAAATGGCCTGATGGAGAAGTCCAAGCTCCTCTGGCCTGTCTCTCCGAGAGCTGCTATTCTCGAGTTCCTTTTCCTCGTATTAAGAATATTCCCAAATATTCTATAAAAATGGGTTTTCTGGAAAGGAAGGTCAAATCACATTGTTTCAGGTCAAGGAAACGATGATACATGGCTGATGCAATCTCAGATTCTATTTGAATGCAGCACCATTACTTGGGTTCAGGGCAAAATGTAAAACTAGACAGACGCACATTGTGTGTGTGTGTGTGTGTGTGTGTGTGTGTGTGTGTGTGTGTGTGTGTGTGTGGAGGGCAGGGGATGGGGGGTATCATTCCCTCACATGTGAAGATTTAGGGCACTGCTGTATTTTCAAGCATTTTTCCAATAGTGAGAAACTCCTTCTGGCACCTGCATAAAAGAAGGATCTAGCATCATTTATGCCCAGAAAGACATTGGTCAAAGGTTTTAGTTTTTTGACAGACCCGGGACAATTTGTCTTGTCTCGCTATATTAAATCTTGGCAGTTAAATTGCCGTGACATTTCTTGAGGCCTCTGTAAGGGGGAAAAAAAAAAAAAAACACTGGCTGAATGACAATAAAGACAGGGAAGGTGGAAGGACACAAGTTTACTATCTGTGTTTGAGTATTCTGTTCACAACAATGCAAACCTCTGATGTTCCCAGCTGGAAAGGGACCTGATTTCACTCATAAAGTCCAATAACAAATTCAAATTAACAAATTGTATCAGTGGTTTCCCTCTGCGAACTCCATGATGCTGAATGGGTGAATTTCGATAATTCGTTCATTAGTCTCAGTCTATTAAAAGGCTACATAAAGAGATGAACAAGCATTCACACGCTAACAGACACATGCATCCATTCACTCTCTCACATATACGTTATAAAAAGACTTAATAATTCACTTTCTCATTTACAGGTCATATAAAGACAAACGACCAATCACCCTCTCATTCACATATCAGACAAAGACATAAAACCCTTCACTCCCAAATTGGGAATCGAACTGGTGACCTCTTTGCTTTGGCAGAAGCTCTAGCCATTGCGCCACTGTGCCACTCATGGATTTTATTATTTATTCTTATTAATAATCAATGGCCCTCTTAAGGTTGCTGTTATACACTGTGACTTTGGGGATGTGTTTCAAGAGAACCTTCTCCGGATAAAAATGTCAGCAAAAAATAAAAACAACAAAAAAAGGAGAAGCAGCGAGGCAGATATGTCACCTCGGTGTTCGGGGAGGGAATCGAAGAAAAAAAGCAAACATGATCTTACGGGGAGGCTACAGCACGTTTAAAGTACCCAACGCGTTGTTTCGACCTTTAAGAATTAACTTGCTACAAAAGTCACGCTGGTGAGACTTGTCTTTTTCTTTCTGCTGCATCCAGCTACTGGATTTAGTTGGCTTCCTGAACTGACAAAACAGAAACAGAGAGACCTCGGCTGCTCTCTTGAGGGAATCTTTCGCCGGGGGTCCCTGCAGACTTGTTAGCTCTTTCACTTCAACATCTCCTGTCAGGTGCTCCCTCCAGATTAAGACCACTGACCGTGTTTAGCCATGTCAGTGATGGCTATCTGACACGGCTAACATTTTGTCTGAGCTATAAAAGTAGATCGCGGGAAACAGTGCTCTGCATTTAGAGCGCCGGTTTGTTATGCACGGGCTATACTAAGGTGGGGGGGTGGGGGGGTCTGCGGCTTGGCCTGCATTTAAAAAAGGCACAGTGGGGCAAAAACAGAGTTGCTTCAGAGCTGCTGATGCAAGCGGCCCTGCTACGGAGCTGTATAAATCGGATTGTGAAAATGAGAGCAATCACAAACGCACGCAGAAACAATATGGCCGCTGTATCACGGCATGTGGGAAAACTATCAGGCGGCAGCCGGCCAAAACAAACAGGACAGACGGTGCAACAGGAAACCGGTTTTTGTTGAAAGTAAGAACAACCTGGCTGATGTGAAATGCAGTCGGGGGTCAACCAGTGGTAAGCCAAGGTCCAGCGGTTACACACTGCATACACGCACTCGGCATCACACAAGTAACACAGAACCATTTTTTTTTGTTTGTTTTTTTTTACCTTCGTTTTCCAGGTGCGGTGAAGGTTCGAGGAATGGAGCGGATCCAGGTGCACCCAAGAGAAAAAAAGAGAAAAAAAGAAGAGACATTAGCATGCGGATACAAACATGGGAACTGAATTATCTTTAAACCAGCGAGCAGGAAAACAGCAGGACGGATCGATCGAGAAGTAGATCTATGAAAAACCGAAGACTGATGAGAAAATTGACAAAGACAAGAGAATCTGGAGAGGGAAGAGTGGATAGGGGCGCTTAAGAGAGATTCGAAAAATGACAACACAAACGCCTGTAATTATTGTATCCACTCGTTCCCCGGCGCAGACGCGTTCCCTTTCCAAGTCGATTGATTCAGGTTTATTCAAAACGCTTTCTGGGGCTTCTTAATTCACTCCACATGAAATCGATAGCCGCCTTCCTCCTCCCGTTCTTTTCGTCCCAAGACTAGTCGTGCCGCGACAGCGGGCCAATAATCAATGGAAACAATCACAACGACATTTCAGAGTCCAAATTGCTCTCCCGATGACGACTTCTGACTGATGAACGGGGACGAGCTCCATCCTGAGGAACGTCCAAGAAAGGGAGGGCAGGTTTCGGCGAGGGAGGGACAGGAATTACAGTTTTGCCGCAGGAACAGGGACACATGACCATTATCAACATGGCTTCGGCCCCCGGACCTGTGACACTGCGTGATCTAAATGTGTTTTGCTATTTCAGCGCTGAGGATTCAGTTTTTTTTTTTTTTTTTTTTGGGTCGGGGGGGCAACATAACTACAAATAGCCAGAGCTCCATAATGACAAATGAAGGCTGTAGATAGCGCCAAAGCTGACAACAAATCTCATTTTCAATCTCAACGCTTGGACCACTGAAAAATATGTGTTATTTTACTGACCAAAATGCTGTTTGTGTCGAGACAAAAGTGATTCTCTTTGACAGATGGGGATGGGGATAGAGGAAAATACTGACATCACAAAATGTGCATCTTAATTTTTTCAAAAATAGAGAAAAGGAGATTAGTTGAACAACTGGATGTTCAATATAGATAGAGAACTTTAATTAAATATACATTGTGCTTGACAGTGACATGATTACACATAAGTACAATGTAATGAATACACGCATGAAATTGGTGAATAAATTACAATGGACACTGCAGGTTGATAATGTTGAGATGCATCAGAAAAAAAATAAAACCAAATTATTCAAATCGCAGCTTGAAAAATGTGACAGGTATCAGTGTTACAGTTTTTGTAAAATTATAACATACATAGGTCAGACCATATTAGTAGTAATCATAAATAACAGTATTCATTTCTACTATTATGCCACTATTATTAGTGGTAGTAGAAATATATATTTTTTTAATTCTATACAAATATGAAATTGAAAAAAAAGAAAAGTCTTCTCAGTCAGTACAGAATAGGGGATAACAATGTACCAATAATGATGGATGGATGGATGGATGGATGGATGGATGGATGGATGGATGGATGGATGGATGGATGGATGGATGGATGGATGGATGGATGGATGGATGGATGGATGGATGGATGGATGGATAGATAGATAGATAGATAGATAGATAGATAGATAGATAGATAGATAGATAGATAGATAGATAGATAGATAGATAGATAGATAGATAGAGTGAAAGGTAGGAGAGTACTTGGTGTGTTATCTGGAAGGAAAGTAGAAAAGAAGACTTGGTGGTGGAATGAGGAAGTGCAGGAGTATACGGTATACAGGAGTATACAGAAAACAGAATACAGGGAGATGTAGTGTAATGTGAAGATAGAGGTGGCAAAGGCAAAACATATGGAATACGATGACTTGTATGCTCGGTTAGACAGTAAGGAGGGAGAAAATGATCTATACAGGTATACAGTTTGGCAAACAGAGAGAGAGATGGAAAGGATGTACAGCAGGTATGGGTGATTAAGGATAGAGAGGGAAATTTATTGACAGATGTTAGAAGAGTAATGGGAAGGTGGAAAGAGTACTTTGAAGAGCAGATGGCTGAGGAAAATGAAAGAGGCCAGGTTAGAAGAGGATTAGTAAAAGTGAAGTGAGGAAAGCACTGAATAGGATGAAGAATGGAAAGGTGGTTGGTCCAGATGATATACCTGTGATGGTATGGAAGTGTCTAGGAGAGACAGCAGTAGAGTTTCTGGCAAGATTATTCACCAGGATCTGAGACAGTGAGAAGATCGAGCAATATGATGGTGCCCGATTTTAAGAGTAAGGGGGACATGCTGAACTGCTGTAACTAAAGCGGGATAAAGTTGGTGTGCCATACAATGAAGTTATGGGAAAGAGTAGAAGAAACTAGAGTGAGAGCAAACAAACACAGTTTTTGCTTTGAGAAAGCTAATAGAGAAGAACAGAGAAGGTCAGAAGGAGCAGCACTGCATTTTTGTAGACCTAGAAAAAACATATGACAGGCTGCAGAGAGGAACTCTGGTATTGTATGAAGAAGTCTGGAGTGGCAGAGAAGTATGTTAAACTGATGCAAGACATGTATGCTAGCTGTGAGACTGTGATGAGGTGTGCTTTAGGTGTAAGTTTAAGGTAGAGATGGGACTTCATCGGGGATCAACTCTGAGCCCCTTCTTTGTTTGTAGTGGTGATGGACAGGCTGACAGATGAGGTTAGATAGGAATATCGGTGACCTTGATGTTTGCAGATGACATTTTGATTTGTAGTGAGAGCAGGGAACAGTTTGAAGAAGACCTCAAGACAGAGTATATGCGTGTGACTAAGAGAAACCCGGATGGAACGGTGAGGCTACGGGGAGTCAGATCAAGAAGTTGGAGGATTTCAGGTACTTGGGGTCAACAGTCCAGGGCAACGAAAAGTGTGGAAAAGAGGTAAAGAAATGGGTACAAGCAGTTTGGAATGGGAGGAGAAAAGCGTCAGGGGTACTGTGCAATAGAAGACTATTAGCAAGAATGAAAGGAAATGTGTACAAGACTGTAGTGGGATCAGTGATACTGTATGGTCCAGAAACAGTTACAATGATGAAAAGACAGGAGGAAGAGCAGAAGGTCACAAAGATGAAGACAATGAGGTTCTCTTTGGGGGTGACCAGGATGGATAGGAATCAGGAATGAGTCCATCAGAGGGACAGGACAAGTTAGATGTTTTGGAAAGAATATCAGAGAAGCCAGACTGAAATGGTTCGGTCATGTACAGAGGAGGGATAGTAAATATAATGGTAGACGGATGCTGGAATTGGAGCTGCCGGGCAAGACCTTCAGAGGAAGACCAAGGATAAGATTTATGGACGTAGTGAGAGAGGATATGAAATTACGTGGCGTAAGAGAGGAGGACGGATGGACGGATGGACGGATGGATACAGCTAGTCAGCTCCTTCACCTATGTATCTCTGTGACCAGAGCAGACTATACCTGCAAAGTTTGTATACATAACCCGCACTCATACTGAGTAGTTAAGCACACTATTTTCAGGCATTTCGACCACGTGTCAGCTTAGCGTGTTCCCCTTGTCACGCAGAGTGTGAGAGGCGGGGCTTCGCATCTCCTCGCTGTTAGCGATGTTGCACCAAGGCATTTATCTGTGCCATTTGCCTCCGGATCTGATCGCATCTCTCACTTCCAAAGAAGCGGGCGCCTCAACAAACAAAAGCCTCTCAAATGCCGAGATGCTATTATAGTTGGCCTTTCCAAGTGCTTTGCCTTTTTTAAAGAACCTCCTCTATAACACCATGCAGAGTGGGGGCCTCTTTCTTGGTCGGTGATCAAGTCCTTGTGTAAATAGTGATTCATCTACAGCCTTGGCTGGCAATGGTTGCATGCCGAGCATTGCTCATGCACACAGTTTAACATCCTCATCAAAGGTTTTGAATGGGGCCGCATTGTGAGGAGAAAAAACAGGTTTATTTGAAGAATTTTGCTCAAAGCTTCGAATAAGGCGGCCATTGTTGTTTTAAAACAACTCACTTCAAAACCATCTCAGTGCTCACTTGAAGGAGGGGATGTCATTAGCCGATGTCTCTAAAGAGCTCATCAGTGCCAGTACCAGCTCATCACTCGTTCAAATGGGAAAATAGAATGATGAATTAGTTCTCAATCAAAAAAAAAAAAGAAATATATATAATTTTTTAGATAGATAGATAGTTAGATATATCCCAATTAATCCTCATGCGCAGAGAGGGTTGTAGGGAGGTTGAAGTCTGCAGCGGATGCACCACTTGCCTTCTTTTTTTATTTTTGTTCTAGAAGGGTTTTCCATCATGGATGATGTACTAATCCGGCAAGTGACAGCATCTTAATGTAGCCTTCTGGTTTCATCCACAGCCGGTTCTGCACAGCCTGCAGACACGAGGAGGCGAGGAGCGAACGTTTGAAGAGGCAGACTATCTTCATGGCCCGCAGGCGTTGAAAAGCAGATACCGCGATGGCTCCAAAAGTGCGGAGTCCCACAGCGGGGAAAGATAAGTTTGAATAACCCATTAACTTAATAATCACAACTTAAATAACTACTAATTTAACATTTCACTGCACAAAGAACAGGCACTTGACATATAAAAGTACACCATGTAATAACATGGAGCCACAGATTTTTGGAGGGTAAAAAAACACACTCAACTCCAGGATTCGTTCTCTGCATCCACCTGTTTGTTATGAATGGCTTTATACACACACATATATATATATGCACATAAATAACATACATATATATTAATATTTTCTTCTCACCATAATGACCAGAGGCAAAGAGGGACTGCACAGTAATGGCGAGCCAGAGTCACAAGTAACAGCTGAGGAGGGTTCAGCTAAAACCGAGTCTCCATTTCTCTTTGCACACACAATCGTCTTTGTTTGCAGCCGTCGCTTTATACTTTTGTCGACAACCGTGCATCTGTGAATTGTTCGGGGTTCAGACAAAGTGCAATTCCAAGTTCAAAGTCATGGGGATAAGCGTTTTTCCCTTTATTTCCGCTGTCGCTGGAGGAGGGCCGATCCTTCCCATACACGAGGGGTCGAGCGATGCCAAGAGTTTTGTAGCCAAGCGTCGGACTTCGGCATTTGCTTTTAAGTCTGAACTTGCGCCTGACCCGATGTGGAAAATGGCCGGAGACGAGACTGAAAACACGGGGGTGGACGCTGAAAAGCCGTCACCACATCAGCGGGGAACGCAATTCGTGGGGGAGACCGGTTTTAAAATCAAAATCCAGCTTATCGACTTGTTTTAATGTGACGCTGAAATGTTTGATATTTATCCAGCTCGGTTTTATTAAACCCCCTTTTCATGACAAATGCCATCACATATCTATGCACCGGACTCAATGGAGCATGTTGTGAATGAATGTGCTTCAAAGCAGCTTAATTTAAAAGAAATATCTCACAGTACTTCCAAACATTAAGAGCAGCATCTCTGTGGCGTTGCTTTCCATCCATCCCAAGCCTGTGTGCCCAGAAGATATATCTCAAGATTTAGCAGTGTAATTTAGCGGTCCGGCTCACCTGCAGCTCTCCTTTCAATAACACACTCCTGATATACACGCTTTGATTTTCTCCACATGCTCTTGTCCCGTAAGCGCCGACTGTCAAATGACCCGGTAACAACCTCGAGTGTTTACCAAGTGGATCAACTTTGCGAAAGCAATGGACTGAAGGACAAACAACCGGAAGCTCGGAGGGAGCCAGAAGACCCCCAGCCCTCCTCTGCCGGCTTACATACAAAGATTAAGGAGCAGCGCGGAGATCAAACTGGATTATGACACTTATAAGTCCATTTACTCGCTGATGTATGAAGACCGAAAGCAGAGAGAACTAGAGCACATGGGCTTAATTGGGTACAACCTTCACGTGGACCCTCAGCATTTATTTTATAGGGAAAGGAAGGACAATTTAAAGGACATATGTTACGCACTAAATCGGACATCATTCATATCGTGGCACTATGAACTGAGAAAAAGTGGATACGTCCCATGTCTTGCCAAGGCATCATCTGGGATTTTTCCCCAGCAACCCTATAACCATGTGTTCAGAATATGGAGGATCAATAATGATGAAATAAACCATATGAAAAGTATAAATAAAGATAGCAGTATCCAATGGGCTCTACTTTTTTTTTTTTTTTTGACTGAGTGTGCAGCGGCAGGGTTGATGGATAAAGATATAGATGCCCCTCTCACCCAATGCCGTGACCAGAGGGGATTAAACATTTTAACGTGTTTAAAAGCCCGACGGAAGAGGCAACGACATGAAAGTAAATTTCCAAAACAAAGTTCCCTGCCCTATTAAGCAATGATTACTCATCATGAGATAGTCTGAAGCGTAATTAAATGACATAAAAAGGTTCACTAGTTTCTTAAAGGTTAAAAAAAAAAAAAAAAAAAAACGTTTCTTTATTTTATTTTATTTTTTTTAATTCATTACATATATACTTTCTTTTTTTATCTATTTTTTTCTCCCCAGAAATGCACACAATCCTGGATATCTTGCCTTTTCAATTCCTAATATCTAATAAAGCGAACTTGTCATTAAATTGACTCTTGCAATTTTATTCCGCTCCCCTCTCAGTTGACATGTATACTTAAATATACACCGATTCAGATTGACACTAACATCTGCAATTCATTTAAAATGATCCGATAAACAGGAATTAATTAGAATGGAATTATTAGAGGCAGGGAAATTAAACTTATTGCAACTGCATTAATATAAAGCTACAAGACATGAATCAACCATCGATGTGTCATTAGCTGCAAAGCCTTAACAAGCTGATGCTATTTCCAAATGGCTAGGGGAACATGAGCAAAGAAGGGAGGGGGAAAAAAAAAAAAAAAGTTTTAAAAAAACTAGCAGCTGGTTTTGATCACCTTCACACACGGAAGAGATAAGGTGCTACTCATCGCCCGCACTTCAACGTACAAAAGCAATAATTGCATCACGCGGCGAAATGTTTCAGCCCCATTTGGGGAGGAAGACATCCTCCTCCAGCAGTGGAGCGGGTTCGCCATTCTGCGAAGCCATTATCGGTTTAGTGGCCTTGGCAGTTGGCGATTTTACGGTAGCTTAAAAGTCATTTAGAGTCTTTGGAGTCATATAGAGGCGTTTAGAGCCGTACTTTGCTCCCAAAACATGTTTGTATATAATTCAGCCAATTATACGTTTTTTTTTAGTGTCCATTAAGTAAAGTATAGATTGAAGAATATTATAATAGTAATGATCAATGGTGTTCTATTGGAGGGTGCTTTTAACACTTTGCCATTTCAAAGAGCTTTATTTTCGTTTAAATTCACCTATTCACACACACGTACTCGAAAAAGCTGCCTCGCCAGGCAAACCATCAGGAACACTCAAGGGTTCACAATAGTGATGATAATAATACAAAACTTGCTGTTGTTGGCCATTTATGAATTGCAATGGTCAATGTAGTCCGTTACACAATGTTTTATTAGCCTTTGAGTACAAAACTACAGCAATTTTAATAATGGCTACTTCCAAAACATGAGTGATCTATAACTGCATGCATTTGTATTTTAAGTTGAATGTAATAGTGCACTTTGTTGCTATTATTTTGTTAATTTCATGTCCCAATGGGATTGTGATAAATGTCTTCTCGATTTTTCTGTATGTTCAATAGATGCAATAGAGAAATTGACGATAAAGTTGAATTGAAACATTTAATTAATGGGATGGCAGCTCCGTTCAATCACCAATGCTTAGGCATGTCAACACCCGGCCGCTACCGATGGTCCGGTTAGGCTTGCATGGCAACTCTTGGATAAATGGATAAATAAATATAAGTTATCAAACTCCAGGTGACAATGAAGGAGAGCCTCTTTTTTGTGTTTTCTGCTCTCTATCTCTAGAATTGTCGTTTCCACTCTTGTTTCTCGTCACATTCAGTTTCGGTTGTCCGAAGCTGAGGAGGAGTTGAATTAAATTGAACTCGAGCATCGCGCTCAGCAGCGTGCGACACCAAGAGTAATGCAGACGCCGAGCCTAGAGGCTCTGCTGACCTCCACCCCCCTCAAAAAAAAAAGGAAAATAATGACGCTGCGGGCGTGAAAGGGATTTTACACGAAAAAGGTGTGCATGTGTGTGTATCGCTGTGGCCGTACGCATGAATCATGGTGCAGTTTCAGGCTTATAATTAGATCCACATGGAACGGGTTGAACCGAGACAGATCAGCAGGTCTCTCCGGTTGCGGCTGATCGAGTTGAAAACATTCGGTTCCTGTCACAAACTTCTGGAATTGCGCATCTCTAGTCCTGACCTCCTCTTAGCTCCGGACAAAAAAGTAGACACTCTTTCTTCATAAATGTGCCAATTAGTGAAAGCATTTGCATAAAATGCGATAAAACTTGTAACCAGTGGTTGATGAGATAAAGACAAAGATGTTCCTTCTCGTTACATAAGCTGCAAGGAAGGTACATCTGAGATTGTTCACAAGTGAAATTATCTACATTGACCAGAGTGGATTGTTCATTCATTCATGTGTCGGTTTACATTCTGATATCTCTGAATATGAAGAAAAAAGCCTGTTGGACCGTTGTGATGAAAAGTACATGCAAGCCCTCCTGGAATCCACAGGGAATGCATTTCAGGCCCGTTTTTTTTTTTTTTTTTTTTTTTTAATAAATAAATCAATAATTAAATGAAAAAAAAAAAAAAAAAGATTTCACATAAGAGTCTCAACCTAACCAGAAATTGCCCCAAAAATGGGTGGTTCCCCACAGTGGAGCACATTGCATTCAGAGGCAGCTACAGCGATCAGAACTCCTGTAACTGCAGTCGCACTTTGCCCAGATCACCCTAATGAACAAACCGCCCCTGTGTGAATAAGATATTATATTATTGTTATTGTTATTATTATTATTATTATTATACAAAGCGTGAATGAATGTGAGGGAGAGGTTGCATTTTTTTTTTTAACTGACTTTTGATGAGAGAGTGAATGGTTGTGTGTCTCTATGTACGGCTCTGAGATTGGTTGTACATCGGTCTAGAGTGAACCCCGCACTGCTTCTTGTCCAAAGACAGCCTGGATAGGCTCAAGCATCATCAGGACCTTCTGTGAAGGAAAAACGATCTAGATAATGCATAAATAAATGAATGAATCAATCAATCAATAACTAACCGTACTGGCACTTATTATCACAACCAGTGAGAGCTGTCACTTCAAGAAAAATGACAGAGCCCATCCCGACTTATCTTTCTGCTTCTGTCAGTACAGAAAAAAAAAACCTGATCCAAAATGTTTAGACAGAAAAAGACAGAAAAAAAAAGATAAATAAATGATAAAAAGAAAAAAAAAAGAAAAAGAGAAAATAGGATTCTGAGGGTCTATTTGACTCGGGGGAGGTTTGAAAACAGAAAGCCTCACAGTTATTTCTCCTCCCGGACACAACTGTAGACCGGCGGCAGAGGCATCGTCCGAAGGCATCCAAGAGAATGACTGACGCAGGCATCCGAAAGGACCCGGGGCTTCTCCGAGTGAAATAATCAGCTCTCACCTCACACGCCGGAATAATTACACATCATTAGCAAAATGGAGACCTTTAGACTTTTTAAAAAATGAAGGGGTCATTTTTGTCGGAATGGAAGAGTCAAGACCGAGATGAAGGGTGCTTGGAGAATACACAGCAAAGCCGGCAGAAAGCTTTCATCCACCTGTTTCAATTTTAATTGGTTAGAAATGAATCCATTTGCAATGACTGCGATGGCTAATCAATGCAGCGCAAGTAGCAATCTAACGTCCCTACTTCAACTAAAAACAAGGACGTGATAATGAGTCTTGACGGGCATAGAGGGAATTGAAATAGTGAACCACATTTAAATATATACAGAAAATAAAAAAAATATAAAAAAGATGTCAGACAACAATAACAAGGGAGCATTTACAACCCAGATACACGTCTGATGAATCCTGCTAATTCTGTTAATTACTGAAAAACTCGTTCCGACACATGAAATCAAGACCGACATGTGCAGCGCCACACATGCCGCGCCTCGGTTCACTTGTTCACGGCGTGGAAACGCATAGATTCAAATATTTGTTTGCATTGCGCAAAAGTTAGCATTCACACTGTAAATGCGTAGCTCAGTAATTCATTGGACGAAAAAAATTAATAAAGATAAACTGATGACTAAAGAGCATTGGGCGGTTCCCCAAAGCTGCATTGTTAACAGCTATGTTTTTCGTGGACGGCTAATGAAGTACATCCCGGGGATGTTGTCTTTACGCGAGAGCGATAAAATTATTGGACTTATTAATAACATTAATTACAGTTTTATTTGAGCCCACCTTCTCGCTACATTGTAAAGATCATAAACATCTGAGCAGATGTTCCCGATACTCGTCCGTGTCGGCCTCCGCACTTTACTCATTGCCATAAATATCCTTACCGCAATTCCCCATTTATGAGACGGGGGATACAATAAATAAATAAAAATAAGCTTTGAATACCAGGCCAAATAATGAATAAACAATTCCAACTGTGTCAAAGCGGTGGAGCGTAGCAGTGTTTCACAGCCGTATGGCCAAACGTGTACAACAGATCACCCGGCGCATTGTTTCGACTCAAACAGCCAAAAGCTACCCGCCGTCTCCGGAAAGGACATTATGATCCAGTTGCTGTCCGTTAGTCCCACTCGTGGAGTGCAATTGGCTTTTGCGTGGCTGTTTTATTGAGGTTCTGTCTCATTTAGCTCTCTTAAGCTCCCGCTCCGGGGTCAGTTGGATTGCATGCATTTAGAACGGCTCTATAACCATTTACAGTTCAGTTCCGCTGGGAGAAAAAAAAAAAAAAGACCCTAAAACACCCAATATTTAGACAATTAATAGGAAACGGTGCAACCCTGCTACTCAGACATTTAACATAGAGTGACAATTTTATTGGTTATTGATCAGTTTTAGACGGTAAACCTCAGGCAGTTACTTAATCACGTGTATTTGAATAAAGTATTTACAAACGGCTAATTCGACAAAGCACTGCGACGGAATACAAGCCGTTTTCAACCCGTCCACTCAAAAACGCACAAATAAGGGGAAATGAAAATCCAACAAAGTAGTTCACCCGAGATCTAATCTAAAAAAAACATTTGTTGTGTTAGAACTGGTCGCGGCGACGAGGGGCCACCGCGACCCGCCTAATTCTGCGGGTATCTCCTGTGAACGATGGCGTGAACAACAAAAAAGATCCTTACGGTTACGTTTAAAGCCAACGGGGTTGCAAGTGGGAGTTGTTCCATTTATTACGCATATAACATATTAAAAAAATCTCATCACTTTAAGATTTACCGCTGTATAATTTCTCATTATGTGTTCTCCAAGACTCGCAGTCTAGCACTCATTGGTTTTTAATTTCTGTTTGTTGCCACGGTGGACCGGGAGGGTTGGCAACCGGGGTTGATTCTTACTGAAACTGGGTTTTCATTACATTGGTTACAATACTTCTGTTGAAAGAAAATATTATAAGTTTACAGATGCCTTACAGCAAGAAGGTCCCTGGTTCGATATTGACTTTTCTACTGAATGCCTTTGAATGTTCTCTACATGTGTGCGTGCACTGGTGACCCCAAAACAACCCATACAGGACTGTCTCAGAAAATTAGAATATTGTGATAAAGTTCTTTATCTTCTGTAATGTAATTAAAAAAAGAAAAAAAAAAAGAAAAAAAAAACTTTTTCATGATATTCTGATATTTTGAGATAGGATTTTTGAGTTTTCTCAAGAACAAGCCTTAAGCCTTAATCAGCAATATTAAAATAATAAAAGGCTTGCGATATTTCAGTTGATTTGTAATGAATCCAGAATGTATGACATTTTTGTTTTTGTAATTGCATGACAGAAGATAAAGAACTTTATCACAATATTCTAATTTTTCTGAGACGGTCCTGTATGTGTGGATGAGAGGATGAATATTTGATGACATATGAACCAATGAGTGAATGGCGGTATGTTTCCAGATGACATATAAATGAGCAAGTGAATGGTTGAGTGTTTGGATGATGGAGAGAGTGAAGAACTCCATGTCTCATGACATGGAGTGACGAAGCACGAATGAATGAGTGAATGGCTGTATGTCTCTAAATGCGGCCCTGCGATCGACTGATGCCAGCTGGGAAAGGATCTAGCACTCTTTGACCCTTAATGCAGGATAACCAGTATAGATAATGAATGCTTGAATGAATCAATGTATATTTCTATGACTTTGCACTTTTTATCCTTTCACCCTACGGCACCTGGGATAGGCTCCAGCACTCACGCAAACCTGAGTGAAGGAAAAGCGGTACAGATAATGAGTGAAAGAATTAATGTGCAAACTTTTTTAATGTCTTGACACTGTTATTTCATCCTGAAACTGGTCTCCCAATTAAAAAAAAACTGTTTTACTGACAATCAAACTACAAAATAAGTTCAGAGGTTTCTAACACAAGTCGCTTTTTCCAAGATGACCATGTGGAAAATTCTGATCATCTGACTTTAGATTTCGACAAATTGTCTGTTTATATACCACTAAAAAATATACAAAACTAAAATACAGTTTCAAACAGTGAAACATTTACTTGGAAACCACACAGTTATAATATTTTCAATTTCACACCTTTCACACAAAAAGCGGTATTGTATTGCGTCACCTATTTAATTTTAATTAAAAAAAAAAAAAAAGAAAAAAAAACCTAGCTACTTTATTTGGGCTACTGCACTTAGTAATATTGAATTTTCAATAATAATTGAATTTAATTGCGCAGCCTGAGGCTGTATCTGTGCGCCATGTTACAGCGTGTGTTCCTGGATCGACAGCCAAGCAGAATACAATATAAGGCAATCATCTTGGCGCCTACCATGATTATAAATGGATTTGATGTTTCAAGTGTAATTCAAAAAGAGGTGTGGTAAAAGGTAAGGACGCAGCATTACAAAGTCAGAGTCGATAACTGTGTCGAAATGGACTGAAACAAACTGGGAAGATGGAAATTGTGGAAAAAAAATAATAAAAAATTAAATGTTAACAGATAAAAACAACAGGGCTTTGGAGAAAAAAATAATAGATCACTGTAATTTGTTGAATAACACTTTCAAATAGAAACATCACTGGTAATGCTTCAGTTGTGTTTGATGTATTTAGTAGAAGTGTTTTTTTTTTTTTTTTTTTCAGCATTTTCTTTTGATACATACTGCATGTGCTGGTGAAGTGTTTAATGGGAAATTACCCTGTTAAGAAAATGCTTAACAGAACCCTGATAGGACACTGTTGCAGTTGTAAAATCATCTACAACCATCAGGTAATAACAGGGAAGAAATGTCTTAGCCATAATCCGTGCACCTGGCTAGCCAAGGTTACGTGCACGCCTGTGATGGCGCGAATAAGCAACTCTATGAACGCAATGCTATGCTCAACTTGAACAATAGCGATTACCAATCTGGATCGAAGAGGACAGGAATCAAATCAAAAACCGAAACACACGGCGTGCTCAAATTAAACAATTGTTTGCTCTTGGTAACAAACATTTTGTCCTCCATACATCAGCGAAAATTAGGGAGGAATTAAAAGAAGACAGATTATTCAAGATAAACTAATATCATGAACACCAAACTAATGATACGCTGTCATTTTTTTTGCAATGCAAAACAATTGATATTATGTAATAACGCAGTGACTGCTCGGGTTTCTACAAACAAGCCAAGTATAGAAACCCATTCTAATTTTAAATATAATTTAACTGTATTATACATCAACTGCAAAACCAAATGTCATTAGTAGGGGTTTCATTTATTTAGTCATTCGTTAATTATTACTGTTTTTTTTTAACCATACTGTGTAACCCCTTAATGAGATACAAGGACAGGCCGACACCTTCCCATTGCCTAGAAACAGTTTATTTTCAGAGTTTAAACCAGTAAGTGTCAAAAAATTATGAGATCTCCATGATGGCATTTTTTTTTTTTTTTTTTAAATTTAATTATGTTTTACTGTTTTGGTTTTTACTCTTCCCATGTGCATGGTTGCTTGGTCTCATTTTAACGTAATATTTCAGATATTGTCTGCCCTCGCTTAATGAAAAATCACCAGTGAGCCGTGACTGGATCTAAAAAATAAATAAATAAATAAATAAAATAATTAAATAAATAAAATGGAGCCTGTCACTCTGCACCTCCATCACTGCCTCTGCCTGCCACGTTCGCTCCCTTTGGTAAATATTATGGCTCGCCGCTCCCACAATATTATCGCCCCGGCCTCCTCCGCTGTGACTGTGTCATCCGCCGTGGCGGGATGCCGTTAATGCCAGGCAGCTGGTGGCAGAAATCTCTCTGTCAGCCAGAGGAGTAACCTCTAATGTGGTTTGTGAGTGTGTGTGTGTGTGTGTGTGTGTGTGTGTGTTCCTCTGTAGGTGTGCCACCATGACAGGGGTCGATGTCTCTCCATCCTAGTCTCCACCCGCTGTGTCTCTCTCAACATCTCTGTCGGTCACATTCGCCCCAGGAGCCTCTCCTGACACAGCCGGCGTGACACATGACATTAAAACAACAGGCCCCGACGCCGAGCAACCTGTAGACCACGAACCCTGGGTGGCGCAGGTACTTTTTTTTTTTTTTTTTAAATATATATATATATATATATATATATATATATATAGACCTGTCACTGCGTCTAGTCAGATTTTTGCTCCCAGCAACTCACCGCCGTGACACCCAATGCATCATTTCCTCTCGCGCGAGGGAGAAACATGATTTGTCGACGCGAGGTGTCAGAGAGCCGCACCGCTTTATCTCACTTTAAAAGACATGAGGTGGCATTTTAAAAACCTCGGAAAAGCCATATTGGAAGGTGGCGGCGGAGGAGGAAATCTCGATACATTGTGAGCGGCTGAACTCTACCAACAGTTAGCACAATTTTTTTTTTTCCACTTAAAATCTCAAGCAGTCATGTCTAACAATGAAATATCAAGCCCCCTCAGCTGGAATCTGCCACTAGATCAGAAACATTGGGGTTTACCGCGTTCCCTGTACATGTGTGTGTGTGCGTGTGTGTGTGTTTGTGCCTTGTGTTCATCCGTTTCATCTCCTCCCACCTCTCTTCACTCTATTGTTACTGTGGGACTTCTACCTCCCACAATCCCCCTGTCCACCCCTGCTCTCTCCCCATTAGGGGAGCCGGCAGCTCCGATCAGGTGACGCTGCGCTCGACTCATTTCCTGTGGGAATCGATGGCCACTTTTAATCAACTGGCAGCGAGCTAATGGCTTAACTAGAGCTCAGGGGTGGGGCCACGGTGCAACGGCTAAGGTCAGAATCAGACACAGCAGATAAGTGAGTATGGATGTTCTTTCTGGTGGAAAACACTTGAAGGGCATTGTGATGGAGATAATGTGAAGCCGTCGGGAATGTGGTCACACGGGGACCGTTGACGCGATGTTCCTTGTATCAGCTGAAGTTCTATTTGTAGCCTTTTTGTCTGTTTTCATTCAATCCGACCGGGATCGACGGCCCGGAAAGACCGGCGAAAAAATTCCATGTTTCCAAAAATAACGCCTGTAGAAAATCCGTTTCGACAACGAGTGTGTCAACGGACGGTTCTGAGCCGGTGTTTTACCGAAATTAAAATTCCAGGTATCGTCAAGGTCGTTTAGATTAATTGCCCAAGATGCGACAAATGTATCGCAATACGGCCACCGGTCGACTGCAATCCCATTACAAACTGAAATAAAAAACAGTTGAGCGTTGGATTTAGTAGCTTCATTAGTTTTGCAAGACAAGCCCTTGAGTATCTTGTGAATCCTTCACTCCTTATTACCCCCCGGGTGATGCGGGGAGGCGAGGTGGCATGCAGTGGAAATATCAGGAGGTGTGGAGAAAGAAATTATGTTTAAAACCCATCCATTTATAATTTGTCACATTTTGTGGTCCCTGCTCATCTGCTGCAGTTCAGCAATGCACCAGCAGAGGGCTGCACTTTTCCTCCCCCTTGCTTTTTTATTCATTTATTTTAAACACATCTACACAAGTTAACCTATGACATGCTTTCGAAATAAAATGGGATTTAAATGCTTCGCCGTCTCGGCCAAAAGACGATTCCACATGCAGATGGAAGGAGCCGGAGGTCGAACCGTCAACCTCCCGATCCGAGGGACGTCTGACCCACCACAGCCAAGTTAACTTAAACCGTGTTATTTAATTGAAGATTATTTTACATGCAATGGCAAAGAATCTATGAATACTGAAAATCCCTGCAGGTAACGGCTTTAACTGCTAAACACATCTTGTATTCACAACTAAAACAATATTCATTCTTTTTTTTTTTTTTTTTTTTTTTTTTAGTTTTTAGGAGCAACATTTTATACTTTTGTTTTTTTTTTTTTTGCATGACATGACCTGTTTATGTTTGCTCCATGTAGAACATTTTGTGACATTGTCCTTTTTTTTTTTTGGAGATATATCAATTATCCAAGAATATTTTTGATTCATTTTAATATGGAGAGGCACAGTGGTTGGCGCTTCTGCCCGACAGCAAGAAGTTCCCTGGTGAAATCACAAACAGTGGCCCTTTTGTTTCGAGTTTGTATGTAAAGTTTTTGTGGGTTCAACTGGGCTCAACCCCCTCCCCGTCCCATAATCCTGAATGCAGGATATGCAGTATCCTTAATTTTGCCTCAATGTTAAGGGTCAATGTCCCCAAGGAAGTTTGATAGAAGTTTTCTTTCTGGATGCAAACAGGGAGGCAGATTTCAGGCACGCTGGGACAGATCATGTGGAAATACAGAAGCAGTATTAACTGTTTATATAATGAACGAGTGAATGAATAATTCGAATTCACAGCAGTCTCCTGTGCTTTACCCTGAAAATGTACATCTAACAGAAAAAAAGATGAAGCAAGAAAAAAAGAAATAAGGCAGCGGGCGTCTTTTTATTCACCGGTTCTGTCTTTGACGGCCCGCAACCTGCGGTCGTGGTTCTGATCAATATCGCTTTCCTGACCGAATGTACCGAAACCCGTGTGAAGTCTGCAGTCCGTGACTTCAGAGGCCGCGAGAGCGCCTCACGAGTATTTCTTCTGACACTCTCAGAGGAGAAGGGGGTGGATTATAAATCAAGGAAGGACAAACAATGTTAACTGCGCTCAGGTGCATTATGCACTGGATGTGAAGTTTAAATCACGGCTTAATAAACCCTGGCAGTAAAAAGGAAACGCCACCCGCATTTCTTCCTAAGTGTGTAACCGCGGTTAACCATTTGATGCACGATAGATTGGAGCGCTATGGGCTGGACAACCTTCACACGCCCCCTCAACAAAGATGTCAGAAGACGGATGAGGGAGAGGAGGACGGAGAGGGTGAACGAGAGCAGGAGACGGGACGGGGAGAAGTAACGGATGACAATAGTGTCCTTGAACACCCCCCCTGCCCCCCGAAAATTACGACGTGTCACGCTGATGGGCGTGGATCCGCAAAGAAGTGGCACCACACACCTCGGAGAGCGCCGTGACCACCGGCGGGCCCCGGGTCGCAGAGTGTGTGACTAACGTGAAAAGTTAATCTTTGCTGTAAAAAGTGGGCAAATTGAGTGTCTCCTCTGAGGAGTGAGCGGGAGGAACTCTTCGAAAGTAAAAACCCTGTACGGCAAAAAAAGTCTATATTTGTCCAAACCCTCAATCTTCCCACTCCGCTGAGTTAAAGTGTCCATGTGCCGCGAAACAGCTGCGGTGCATGTTTGTCCCGTGAATGAACAAAGATCACAACGTTGCAGGGGAGATGGTTACGGCGACGATAATATCAGCCCAGAGGTGGAGAAAACAGAAAAAAAGACATAAAAAAATGTTCTGAAAAATAATACATAAAATACATTAAGGAAAAAAAAATAGAAAAAAAAATAAATAGAAATCTATAAAACTATTTAATCCAAAATTAACAAATGAAAATAATCAATAAATAAACGTGAAAAACTAAATATGATAAAATAAAATTGAATAAAACAAAAAACAAAACTACAAATTAACTACAAATTAAATTGAAATTCTGACCCTCAGTCATTCAATAAAAATCAGTTTCCGGTACATACTTCCAGAAGCCATACATGAACATGGAGTCAGGAATTCTCTTGCATTTTATTTGTTTGGAGTAGGAAACACCTTTCAATTAAATAAATCAAAAAGTCAGTGGAAGGTGTTTTTCATCGCTGGCAGCGTTAGCAGATGATGGGCGTCGCTATCAGCGCTGTTTTTGAATTAATTGAAAAAGAACAAGCACGGTGAAATTCACAGCATTCTACTTCTCTGCATTCATTTCACAAGCAAAGTGATTCTTTTTGATTTTTAACCTCTTTTTCCACACCAGACTGCGTATTCATGTTTCAAAGAAAAGCGCGGGGGAAACCGAGCCGGTAGAAAGTTGTCTTGCTTTACCTGCACAAAGGCAGCGATAACTGAGGAGCCATTCATTTCGCTGTGAGGAGACGAGAAGCAGTCGGCACAGGAGCCCCATCTCGGAGCAGACGCTTTATCTTGTCCTCCATTTACGCTTAAAACAAAGCGAACTTGTACATTAAACATTTCCCGGAAAAATAAAAGTAAAGTTTACATCAGGAAACTGCCAGAAGTGACTGAGACATATAATGAGCAAATCCAAATGCTAAGCATACGATGGGATTTTAAGTTTCAAATGAACACTTAGACTTCCAATAAAACCAAATACAAATTCCAAAGAGCGGTAATGGAGTTAGTGTTAGATAGCAGTACAAAACAACAACATTGCAGAATAAAATGAGCATTCAGTTTGCTTTTTTATTATTACTATTTTGCTAACTCGACATTAGGAGCTCAACTGAGCGGAATGTAACAGCAAAAAATTCCTAAATTGAAAAAATACAAAAAAAAATTTAAATAAGAGCAAGCGTTGCTGTCTAGACCAATAGTTAGACTTATTTAGTCAAAACCAAGCAACGCGCCACTGCAGGAATTATCTTTTGTGGTTTTATTATACAAATAAATGAAACACAAAGCATCCTGTTCCCTTAAAATAACAAGTCAAAGTCCATCAATCAAAGCTAATGTAAAAGACGCTTTGGGGGTTTTAAGTCTTTGTACTTGAAGGTAAATCTAGAGTTCAAGACAACTCACAAGTCAGTTGGCGTTCAATCCATCACTTGATCTTTCTGCAGCTGCAGTCACAAATTGACTTTTGATTGTTGAGTAGAAACAACATCCGAGCCGGCTGATTTTCTCAATCCGCACCATTACTGGCCCACGGGAGATATCTCCAGTCCAATGTTGACTGTTTGCATTTCAATTTGCACTTGTTTGAATCGCACACCCATCGCAGTCGTTGCACGACAGTGGCCAAACTGGTCAAACAGCCGTAAACTATACATATCCACGGACTGCCTGCACGCGGCTGTTTAACTTCCAGTTCACGTGCTTTCAGTTAGCAAGTGCTAAATTGAGGCGTTTACATTTCCATCGCACTTTTCACTCAGCGCCTTTTATTGGTGTATTAATTTGTACCGTGTCCCTCGTAGTCTCTCGTTGTCTCTATACGTCGCCCTGAAATTTACCGGTAACCCGTCCCGGGTTTACGCCGTCTCCCGCCACGCAGGATAAGCCGTATTCTCAATGAATCAATCGATAAATACTTTATCGATGTTACCGACCTTTTGATTCACTATGTGGCAGGAGAGCAAAGTAAGAATTACCCTTATCGTCCATATGACATTTCGGAAACTCGAATCTTTGAATTACAAAACCACAAAGGACAGGGAAAAAAAAATAAAAATCAATTGCCGACGATTGTGCAAAGTTCCCGGGATGAACAGAGCATCGGCCGTTCAACTTTGTGAATCTGTAAGCGTAACAGTTTCACAGCCCCCGTGTCACTTGGTGATTCATATCATATTACAAAATACATTAGTATTACAGCGTTTGGGTGCTTATAGAGGGAACCGCAGTTGAACCCGGATCTGCGTGTCCGTGTGCGAACATTAATCACGATTCATTATTATTGAAAGGAGGTTCCGGTTGAGATCAATGGCCGCATCTTATTTCATCATTATTGACTTGAATAATGAGAGTAGGGAAGCGACGGCACCGTCAAGTGCTCGTTCGACCGCTTTTCCCGAGCGCTTTATTCTTCCCGCTAGGCTTCGCAGTCGGTGCTGTGAGTTTGTCTTCCTTCCAAAAGTTTAAGGTTTAATACAGTCAAAGAGACTGAAATTCATGAGTTCACATGGCAGCATATGCAGACACAAAACCATTCACCCTTTCATTCATATAGATGCAGTAATCTTGTTTATCGTGGGGGTAACAATCAAGAACCACCCGCAATAAACGAAAATCGGTAGCGACCATATTTTTACACTGCTGCTGACTCCCAGATATCCTCCTTCTTTATGAGAAGAGAATAAAAATAAGAACAACGTTATTTATCCTGAAGGAAATTGTTGTGCCAGAGTTTCAAGTAAACCATAACAATAATAGATAATAGTAGGAAATTGTATAAATTGTATAAAAAAAAAATATATATATATTTATGTACCGGACCAAACATTCGTAGATACCATAATGGCAACCTACAGCTACAAAGCTTTTCCGTTGCTTTAACATGTCAAGAAGTTGCACTTTTTCTGAAAGATTCAGCGTCAGACAACTTAGAAGGTGAAGAATGCTTGGGTGTCACGGTTAAAGAAACAAAAACTTTTACGGATAATTTACGCAAACACAACACTGCAGAGGAACGCTATGAGTAGCGATCGCACGTGGATATACAAAACGGACAAGGCGATGCTAAATGGCTGAATGCATGCTATGCTCAGTAGATGTAGAGTATGATTGCTGAGCCAGACCACTATTCTCTGGCTGGTCGCTACCCTAGAAATTTTTTCCATAAAAAAATTGAAATAATATATATAAAAAAAAAACATGACAAGAGCAAAAACCTGTGCTATAGCAAAAATCCATGATATAAATTGAATAAAAAGTTCCACGATGCAGTGAGGCTGCAAAAGCTGAACGGTCTTTCTTGCTGTGCCGCCAAACTTGGGAAATTAATTAATTAATACACGCACGAGGCATATCGATGTCTCTATACCTTATTATCCAATACATAGTCGTTGTCTTCTTCTTTTCCTTTCCTTTCGGCTTTTCCCTTCAGGGCTCGCTGTGGCGGCTCCGAACCTCCTCCATCTAAACCTATTCCCTGTATCCTCCTCTCTCAACCAACTATTCCAACTCACTTCATTTCCTCTCTCACTACATCTATAAATCTTCTTTTTTCCAGACTTTCTGGTCTTCCTCTAGAGCTCCTGTCCAGCAGCTCCAATTCCAGCATCCGTCTACCAATATATTCACTATCCCTCCTCTGTACATGACCTTACCAACTCATTCTGGCTTCTCTGACCTCTCTGAAACATCTAACATGTGAAATCCCTCTGATGGACTCATTTCTGATCCTATCCATCCTTCGCAACATCTTCATCTCTGCGACCTCCAGCTCTTCCTCCTGTATTTTCGTCATTGTGACTCTTTCGAGACCATACAGCATCGCTGGTCACACTACTTTCTTGTATACTGTTCCTTTCATTCTTGTTGATAATCTTCTTTTGCATAGCACTCCTGACACTTTTCTCCACCCATTCCATCCTGCTTGAACCTGTTCCTTTACCTGTTTTCTACACTCTCCATTGCTCTGGACTGTTCACCCTATTTGTTCCGACTCAATACATAGTAAGATATTTTTCACAAGTCCCTCACAGGATGCCTCAAGTCTATTCAAGGCCAAGAATACTAAATAAAAGCTGTGACATTGCCAGCGCTTAGTTCTATGGAAACTGAAAGAAACTGCAGTCGCTATGACTGTTGAAGGAAATGCCCTTTGCCCCTCCGAAACAATTCCAAACAAGATTGACGTAAATTGTGTTGCAAAAGTCGAGCTGTAAATGACATTGTCGAGAAAGAATGATACAAAAAAAAAAAAAACCCCGTTTCTGTTTTCGAAGTCAAACGTCAAGTACTTTCACTGTTTGGTTTCTTTGATAAACCAATATGCAACGACTGCAACATTCAGCAGCTCTGGGATATGATAATAAACAGCCAAAGACAAGCACTTTTCCCCCTTTTCAAAAAAGAAAAAAAAAAAAAAAAACTTATGGACAATACTTTTCCTCAAAGTTGTTGGCAAAAGTGCGAACCAATCTTCCGCATTTAGGCAAAATGTTCCCCCCGGGTCACATGTTCATAAAGCTCTCTCCTCCGTTCCTTCTTAGGAAATTGCCTTGTGGGCTGTGGGACCGATATGTCAATAAATGCCTTCAAAATACATTTCCGATTCCGACTGTCCCCCGAGCTGCCTCCCTGGCAAACCGCCACCGGTTTCCTGAATTAGTTTGTTAAAACCTCCAGCCGCCGCACGGTTCAACGGAGGTTCCTCCTGTTATTTTGATAGTGAACTGAAAACTATTTGTTTTATTTTTGAAAAAGAGAGCAAGCCAAGTAAGCACATTACGTTATTTCAGTGTGTAAAGTAATGTTAGATATTATTATTTTTTTTAATAGAGACTTTCCAAATGTGCAGATGTTTGAATGGGATATGTGTGTTTACAGAACTATATGTCGGTATTGTTTGATCTCCTGAGCTGAACTTTCAGAGGCCTCACAAACCCAAAGGGCACGCCCCATACTGGATTTCGTCAATACGACCATCTGCGCTCCACAAAACGACGTCATATTGGAGCTTTTCACCGGCAGAGTTTCTCTGTGGTCGCTGGGGAAACACAACCAAATAATGCTGGAAGGTCACGGTCACTCCAGATGTGTCCGGTGACATTGATTAAGCTTATAAGAAAAGCCTTCTACCGCGGTCAAAATTTTTAAGAGAGAGCAACTTCAAAATTTAAGGACGGCTGTGACACTTTATTTAAAACTCAATAATATCCCGTCATGAGCCCCCGTTTGAGCCATCAGCCCTCCAGACGAACCGGTGAGTCACGTCTGTCAGCCGTCTCCAAAGACAACTCTTCATCAGTGACTTTGCCAGATATGATTATTATCTAAAGAGCCGGGAATGATCATTACTGCGAAAAAAAAAAACCTGTGCAGGCACCAAATACCCTCCGACTGCCGGCAGTATTTCAAAACAAACAATTCTCTTTACTCTCCGAAGAAGAAAGAAAATGATGTAATAAATTAACAGGGAAAAGAAACAAATATTTTCAAACGAGAATGCAATTAAAACTATATTTTCCAAGATAACCAAGGAGACGGATCCTTCTAATCACTCCGTCACACTTCATCCGTCCCGCTAATTGCCCACCTAATCTCAAAACCTTCCAGCCACATGAAACATTTTTACTGTTTCAGTTAAAGGCTCGTGAAGTTTTTCCCCCGTAGCCAAGAAATAAATAAAGAAATTAAAAAAAAGCTGTCTTGCAAAAAAAAAAAAAAAAAAAAATTGCAGCTTCGTCTTCCTTGAAGGGATTTTTTTAGTTTTCTTTGAGTTCCCTGTAACCTTGTTGTCCTCAGTACCACGAAGCGAAGCTATGGAGATCGACAAGAGGACATGTCGCGATCGAGCTATCATCCATGAAATCCCCGCCGAAACCCATCCGTCTGGGAGATCACGCGTCAAAGCCGGGACTCGGGGTTGACGCACGAGAAGGGCCGAGGGAAGACAATCCCCTACCTCGGAAAACCGGCAGAGCTGAAAGAATCTGTGCTAAACTGCTCACTACTGAAATCCCTGCTAAAGTTCCAACACAAGCGGGCCGTAGAGTTCGGAAGGGAAAAACTACACGGCGTTTGCATCTGGTAAACGTGACCTCTGAGGTAGATGACAAAGAAGTGGAAAAAAGAGGGAACCTTCAGGGACTGGGACTGATAGGAGGGGTTGCAAAATATCCTGCACTTCATCAGAGGGGGAACAAATACACACAGCAGTGATCCTTCAGTATGTAAGCTGTTTTTGGTTGGTTGTTTGAAAGAGAAAGTAAGGATCTTCATTCAATTTTGGTACAGCCAAGAAATTCTGGATGTAAACCCCAAGACAGCAACTGCGTCTCTTGGAACTCAAAGGGACTCAAACACCATGATTTATACCGCTTATCCTTGGGCAAGAGGTGGGGTTCACCCTTTACCAGTGGGTCACAGGGGCCACGTATAGAGAAATAGAACTTTTCACTCTCATTCACATGTTTCGGCAATATAGGGTCTCCAATTGACCCACCTCATGTTATACGACTGTACGAGCACACCAGCCCCTGTTGGAAACCAAACCAGGGACGTCCTCTTATGAGGTGGAAGCTCAAAGTAGGATACAAGTGTGCTGCACATGGGTAAACCAGATACATGGTCACAATGTTTTGAAACCACAGCAGCTTTTCAGCTACTGAAAAGAGTGGGGTTATTACAGTAACTAGCAAAACAAATCACTAACACTCAGTCAGCAACACAAGAGCGTTTTTTTTTTTTTTTTTTTTTTTTTTCTGCCAGGTCATTTTTATTAGAATTTCATTTCATCCAAACCACAACCTCTGAACCCACTTGCCGTCTAAATGTGAAATGTGGTTTATGTTACAGTTTATTGTTATTCATTTTTTATTATTATTTTTTTTTTTATTATTCTATGAATTTTCTATGATCGACCTCTGAAGGAACAATCAAATACTTTATCTTCAGTGAATCTTCCTGGAGTGCACAATATTTAAGGAAATGGCTGATTGGAGATGGCCAATTGGTCATGGACACAAATATAGAAATGTAATTTAATTTGTTCAGTTTGTTCCAATCCAACACTTTTATTAATCTATTTATTTTTATTTTGATTAGATTAATTTTCGGTGATCGATCTCTAAAGGAACAATCTAATACTAATACTCCAGTGAACCTCCAGAGAATGTGCAAGAAAATGCTGATTACAGATGCCCCAGGATTGGTGGTGGGCATAAAAATGGATATGTAAGTTCATTATTATTAAAAAAAATAACACAAAGTTCACTCAACAGAAAGTTCCTTTCAAAATTTTCTGGGGAAAAAAAAAATATATAGGGAGAATTTTTGATTTCTTAGGGGTATATCTTTATTCAAGGTTAACATGGAGATATTGTATTAAATATTTAGTTGACTGCTAATGAAAAAAGAAAGAGAAAAGCAGACTTTCAAATTTTAGAGGGTTTTTCATACGGCCTTGATCCCAATAAGGATCGGTTACATCAGCCTCTTATCCATACATCAGTTTAATGTATAGATAAGAGGCAAAATCTGCACTGGACGAGCACAAATTTTTTCAAGAGTCAAGCTTGGTACTCCTGAGAACCATATCAGTGTTTGAAAATATGTGATACAACCATTTTGAAGCCAGCTGCTGGATCACTGGGAGAGGAAATAGAGGATAGCGTTCGGGGATAAGACTGCTGAGGCCATGCCGGGGTAAACCAGAGGGCAGGGGAAGCAAGTTCAGGCACGGAATAGTTTGATCCAGATAATTAATAACAAACCTAATAATTGGACAGCTTGTGTTTGAGATGAATCCAAGGATCCTCTGAGAGAATCCGCAGGGGTTTCAGTTGTCCCTTCGTAAAAGAGGCCGCGATGCTATGTGTATTTGTTACAGCATTGAAATAATATATTTAAAATAATTTAGTCAGCTTAAGCTCTTTCAAGAGAAAAACGCTCAATATCATGTCCATCCGGAGCAGTTAGACATTAAATAGCAGACAAATTGGCAAATGTTGGGGTGGGGGGGGTATCACAGGTGGCACCAGCAGAGGGATTTTGCGGCTAAAAGGAAGGCATTAGCAGTCGGTGCACACTGAGAATTATGAGATGTAGGGGGAGGGGGGGGGGATGCAAAGAACAAGTAATAATGAGCAGACTGAAGATTGGGTGCACTAATCTCAGCGGTGCGCTCATCATTACAGAAAATCATCCGGCAGGTCTTTGCGATTGCCGCTCCGAGGCCGAAACAGCAGAGCGTATTATTTTAACACGCGGGAAATATAATGTGTGCCCATGGCAGAGAATATTGACGGCACAGCAGCGGAACAGAGGGGAAGTTTGTAAAGAAAACTTCAATGTATTTTAGGATACAGAAGCTGATGTTTACTTACATTAGGCTTTTCAAATGTGTTGGCACTTGAACACTAAAGACCATTTTACTAAATTACGATACAAGGATATAAGGGGAAGAAAAGCCAAGCATACCATAAAGGACATGGCCTACCATAAAAAGTTCATTTTGAAACTTATACCGTGGCCGCACCCCAAACAAAACACAAACAGTGCAACTTCAAATATGCTCTTGTAAAGTCACCAGTCAGGGCAGAAACGCCAAAGGGATTTTTTATTTTTTTTTATTTTTTTTTCTAAACCCACTGTTTGGTTAGCAACGCGTTGCATATGGATAATAGGAAGATTAGCAAGCTGGCCTGAAATGCCGGAGCGTGTCACTGGCTCATAAAAGTGAAAGAGGAGCGTTGGCAGGCAGTCAGAAAGGTCATTTGAGGTGCTCAGATCGGGAAAACCATTTATTTACTGATGAATTAATGATGGTAGATGTCCCTCTCAAGAGCTTCTGTTGGGATATCAGATAATGGATGGCTGTTCGAAAACAGAACAAGGTGAGGAGTGATGACTGGATGTTGTAGACAACGGGTGAAGGACAATCGGAACTCATGGCACCTCTTCTTTTCCTCTCGGCCGCTCCCTTCACCGTGAATCATCTCCATCCATCTAACCCTATTCATTGCATCCTTTTCTCTCACATCAACTAGCTTCATGTCCCCTTTCCCTCCATCCATAAATCTCTGTTCTTCCTCTAGGCCTCCTGCCTCCTGCCAACCTCAGCATCCTTCTCCCCGCATCTTCATAATTACTGTCGAACCATCTCAGTGTGACTTTTATTCAAGAACATGTAAAATGTCCCTCTGATTGACTCATTTGCTGATCCCCTCTCTCAAAGAGAACCTCGACATCTTCATCTGTGCTACTTCTCTGCTTGCGTTTTTTTTTTTCCTCAATGCCTCCAAACCATCAAACCATACAAACAGAGCTCACAGCAGAATCACGCGATAAAAATAAATAAATAAATAAATAAATAGATAAATAACAATGATTAAAAAAAATACAAGTGAAAACATTCTTTCGTAAAATCAGGTGTATTTATATATATTTTTTTTTTTCTATTGCATGCACTACAGGTAATGACAATTAATCTGGTAATCTGGATTGGCGTTACTGGTGAAAAACACTTACCACTCACATAGACATACATACAAACATACACGCATACACATGTGTACATAAATATACATATATAAATACATGTATATTGATATAGACGTATGTACATATATATACAAACACACACACATACATACAGATACACACACAGAAACAAAACTTCATGTCGCATCTCCTGGCTGGTGCCAGGCTTTTGACAAACATCAATATTTCTTCTCTCCCTTCACTCCCCCAGCCCATTTCTTCTTGAGGTATGGCTCTAAAAAAAGCAAGAAACCAAAAAAAAAAAAAAAAAAAAGGAAAAAAAAAATTGTACCCTGATGGTTTCATTTAGACTCCCCACTTTATAGGGGGACTGAACTGCAGCGGCGGTCGTCTTTTTCCTGACTCTCCACTGAATCATGTTGCCCTGCTTCCTCCTGTTCCACATCCCGCTCTGGGTGGTCCAGATTGCCGTGCGCAATGTCCAAAAATATCTTATAAAAGATCGCATGTCAAAAGAACGAACACCCCCCGCAAGAACGTCGACCTTATAGGATGCCACGCGCTAACATACATTTTGATAAATACCGTACACCTTGACTGTAAAAGAAAACTCGACTAACTTAAAATACCTGAGATCCTAGATAGTGTGACGTGTTGTGCAGGAGAGTCTTCAATGGCCTCAGAACTTCACTGGCCTCCTCAAGCTAAACATTTGAAAGCCCCACTGTTTATGTGGGTGTCCTGTGATGCACTAACCCGGTCCTGCACAGATTATTGCAGGACAGAATATTGAAGCGCCTTGAACGAGAGTGTTGGCCTTATCAGTCACAACCTGAGGTTGCACGTTTTTTAACTTAGACGTTGATAACAGAGCACATTTCCTGAACAAGTGATTCCTCTCCTCTCTTTGCCAGTTGGAATCCTTGCTTGCCACAACAGAAAACAACGTGACATCGATGCAGTTCTATTTATCGTGTCCCTCATGTTCTCGAACCTTTTGTCTTCTGAACCCTCATAAAAGGACATAATCACCGCTCTCAGACAGAGAACTTAGGGCTAAAAACTGCCTAGCTTAAATTTCATTCAAGTAACTGCCCTCCTCCTGGGGAAGCTTTTCCCTTTGCATTCCCACAAGCAATACCAAGGTAGGGACCACCATCCGGATAACGGTCGGTCCCTCAAGCCCCACAATCAGAAATAAATCACCTGGAAGAGGAAGAAGACATGAAGTTGCTTCAGCAATCTTATTTGGTGTTTTAGTAATACTAACCATGAACTATGAGTGGTGTGAGTTTTGGTTGTTTTTCATTTTTTCGATTTTAACCCTGCACCACGTGAGAACCCTGGGCTAACTTATTTTGGATTATTTGGAAATCTCTCTGTGGCAGATCAGCGGACCTACAACCTTTTCACAGTCCTTTTCTGGCCGGTTCTGCCTGTTTTTTGGTGAGAAAACAGCTGACAGGTAACTGCCGTTTAGAAAAATTAAAGGTATCTGATAATGGGCGTGGCTTATCAGTTCTACCAATCAGCAACATTATAGGAGATCCTATGGATCCGAAAAAAAAGAAAATGCCTGCGAGCCAGAGCTAAACTGGCTCTAGAAACCGAGGCTATGGTTTCCAGTTGCTATGCGCTCTGAATGCATGAAATAAAAATCTGCCTAGTTCCTGAAGGATCCAGGAGCTGCAAAAGAGTTCCTGCAGCTCCTGGAACTTGGAAGTGGCTATGATATTAGTCAAGTTAACTGAAAGTCCCTTACCAGTAAAGGGACTAAAAGGTAAATAATCCAAAATGAAAACAAGGATGGAAATGAGTTGAGCAGCAGCCAAGCAATGTTGTAAATGTTATTTATGCTGCAAAAGGTATGCTCCATGATTTTAATGTTAACGGGGGTGGTTAATGTGCGCCGTCCGGGAAAACCGCTACGCTTTCACTAATGCTCTCGACAGCTCCCCTGTGCGCTCTAAACAACAATATCCGCTTCGCAAAACGGCCCCGGCTCAACCTGGCTGCCACTTCTGAAGGGATGGGATTTCCACGAGATCTCGCCGATCTTCAGAGGGAAATTAACAGAAGATGAATTGACAGGTAAAAGGATTCACGCGAATCAGTCATACTAGGTGGAGCAACACAACCTCAATTCATCTCCTTTATCATTTTTGCCTTAAATCAACTGTTGCATCTGAACCAGCCACAACGCAGTATGTGAGCAGAAGCACAGGCACTAGGAAGCCCGTGGTGAAGATTTTTTTTTTTTTTGCCTCAAAGATTGAGACGAATGAGGAAACCAGGATTGGTAAGAAACCCTGATTACGACTTCTATTACACTGCCTCTGAACTGTGCCTCTTTTTCTTGACTGCGTTGTGAATCACTGTGGGATAGGATTACAGGGACGAGTGATGACAGATTGCTACACAGATACCCGGGCCGATAAGTGCCCAGAAAGCTCCCCTCCTTCCTCCGTCTCGCACCTCTCTCTCCGTGTCTCCATAGGTTTGCATCATTCCCCCACTAATCCCTCTCTTATCCACATTTTTAGTCTGCCTTTGAGCATAATGTTCCCGGCGATAAGCCACCTCGCAACAGTCAGGAGCTACACCTTGGCATTTTGCTCTACAACACGGATGCGGGATAAAGCGGCATGCCCGTATACGATTACGCACGGTAAACGGCATAAAACCTGAGAGGCAGGCTCACAAATGCGACCACCTGTCCAACCCTGCTGCGGCATCTCAGTGGAGGATGAGTGAAAATTAAAAAGGAAGCATCCCGTTTATTTAGAAAAAAAAAAATCGTGTTTATTCTGTTCAGTCCCGATTTCATGGCTGTTTATTATCCAATCGAGCACTTACAACACAGATGTAAGAACAATATAAGGGCATTTTTTTTTTTCCGAGATGCACGAGTGGCCTTCTGGAATGAGTGCTAAAAAGGCAGCTAATGGGCCGATTGATTTTGGACCTGATGTCGCGCTAAAGTGTAAGGACAGCTAAGTCACAGAGATTTACTCGTCCAGCGCGAGAAGGCGCAGACTTTACAGAAACGGAGCAGTTGCGAAGATGAGTAAATCTACCGCAAAACCAACGAGGGTCTTTGACACGAGAAATAACGAGTACGTAAAACCAGCCAAGATCGATGTTAATAATCATACTTAGCAAAATATATCAATCAAATGACATGCTGAACAACCGTGTCGCTCTTCAGCAGGCTTGTGACCAGAAGAAAAGATCGAGTACGTCGATTTATGGCATTAAACCTGCTGTTTGATGGGAAAATAAACAACGGCAGATTATTTCCCGCCCTATCAATTTCCAGCTGTAGTGGCTCTCTATGAAGCCGCAATCAGATACCGACAAGGTGGAAAACATAATTATAAGTAGTGGCGGGAGCTTTGGGGCTCTGAGGCTGTTATAAGGCTGTGTTTGATATTAATTTATTATGATAATTTAGCTGCCGTACTCCCTTTGCTAAAGCCCAGCTGAACACACACTCATATTCACACAATAGTTTGAGTGTTTGCTTTCCCCCAGCCAGTGCTCTTGCAAAGAAAAAGCCAAGGTGCAGATAAAACCTTTTTTTCTTTTTTAAATCCGCATTTAGATCGGATAAATAGCTGACCACTGAATATTATCTGGGCGGTCAGAGGTTAGCGCTTCTGCCTCACGCCAATATGGTACCTGGTTCGATTCCAGCACAAGCCTTTCTGTGTGGAGTCTGGTTTCCTACCACAGTCCAAAAATATGTAAGGGGTTAATTGGAGAGCCTAAAGTGCTCGGATGTGTGAATGAAAGGATGAATGGTTTTACAGCAGAACATCAGCTTAAGAATTGAATTTGTTCTTTGACTCAGTTCATGAACCCAAGTGTTTGGGGAACCAAATAATTTTGTTTCCAGTGAAATCGATGTCAATCCTCCCAATCTGTTCTCCGAATACTGTAACATTATGCAAGCTTTTGAAACTTTTTGATGGGTTTATTTTGGCAAAAATACAGAAAGGAATTACCGTAATTTCCTGACTATTGAGCGCACCTCAATATAAGCCTCACCGGCAAGCCAATCGCTATCTCGGTCTTCCTCCTGCGTACTAAAACCGTCAAAGTCGTCTTCTTCAGTGTCGGAGTTGAACAGACTCAGAATTTCCCGGTCATTTCATCGGTCCTATGTGACTAAGATAAATGTTTTAGCGGCGTGAAGCTCGTTAGCACCCCGCCCCCAAAAAAGTCCATATATTAGCCGCATCATTGTTTACGTGAAATAAGTCGCGGCTTATCGTCCAGAAATTACAGTACCTTAATTATTACTTTATTTCTGATGTTCTTTCTCTTCTTGCAAACATTAGCATGCAAAATTAACAGCTTCTAGCATGTGAGACCCTCGCTAACTCTATCTCCAGCCAGCTGTCTTTCACTAATCCATAATAAAAATAAGTTTATTATTTCTTCTAAGACTTGAGAACTTTGCTTTGTTAATATAGTCACCCCTTTAGCCACATCAGCCGTTTTTAGCGCATCTTTGTTCTTAAGGATTGTACAGATAGTTGAGCTAGCATTGTCGGAGTGCTTGGCCAGATGTGGAACACGAACACACTCAAGTTTAGCACTTATTTCCTTCTTCAAATTGTCTGTCATTCTTAAATTCTTCTTAGCACCACTTGCACTTTTAACTTTTTGGGGTCTGTAATCAGGGCTTACTTACTTAAAAAAAAAAAAAAAAAAAAAAAAAAAGCCCAGAAAAGCGTTATAACACAGAGAACACAGCGAGGGATATAAACAACATGGAGTCCCATTCACGACTGCCGCTACACTACAACGGCACAAACGCGGACAGCCCAATAGTTTATTTCTTTGTGTCGTGCACCGAGACTTGTTCGCAGGTTGATTCAAAAGTCGATCGAACGCTCATTCATAGTCCGATTTGTTCATGATTTGGGGCTTTCGTAAGGCGAGGTTCTACCGTATGTCTCGATATGTAGCCCTGTGACCAACTTACCCAATAACAGGTAGGACAGGCTCCAAGCAACCCCACGACCCTGAATGCAAGTTAAGTTGTATGAAAAATCAATAAATGGATTATTATATCAAAATAAATTAATGACTGGCTATAGAAAGCACTATGAAAAAGAGGAGTTTTTGTGTCCCTATGGGAGCCGTGTTGTCGGGGGGCATCGGCCCCTAGTAAGGTCTCCAATGACTAAAGAGCGTCTAGGTGAGGCTCCTGTCTAAGAAGCATTCAGAGGCAGCCTGGTGATTAATAACAAGAGGAGAGAGACCAGGAAACCCTTGCCTGGAGAAGCTAACCTGCTGGAGGCTGGACCTCGGCCAAAGGGTTTGGTTTGGCATGGTGGAATGAAATGACTCGGAGTCATCATCCGGTCACGCCGTTAGGTTACCTGGCCGAATCTGTCCCCCCGCACGGCGACCCGGTTCAAGGGGAGGTTCAGTGTTAACTCCCTGGCAGCGATGGAGCCACAGCTCGCGCAGGAGGTGAGGCAGTACCAGCTGGAAATGGAGAACAAGCCTGGACACCCGTCTTTTTTGGCATTGGTACTGCATCACCACCAAAGAAGCCCAGTGAACATGCCAAACCGACCATCTTTAACTGTTTCCATGCCAGACCAACCGTCGTTTCACTTTTGCCTCTCTTGTATTACACAGATAGTCTGGAACAAGATGTTACCTCACTTAAAAAAAAAAAAAAAAAATATATATATATATATATATATATATACACACACGTATATTTATATATGCAAAAATTTTACACCGTAAAACATAGCCAAGGACCATTACGACTCACTGACTTTCTGATGGTATTTTAAACCCAAGGACAGACATAATATTGATTCTGCAAACATAAAAATATATGAAATTACAGCAGAAACCGCCCACGTGCCTGGATTATCACCCGATTTGCAATGGGGAAAAAAAAATGGACATCACTGTCGACCATCCTCACGGCGGGCTGAGGGCCGACAGCTCATGTTATTATTACTGCATATTTCTGTCACCGCTCTCCAATGACAGATGAATCTTCACATGAGTGAAGGTGTAACGGAGAATTGACAGGGAGCTTGGGGGGGGGGTGGCTGTAGAAACGGCTGGATAAGAACACGGGTTGAGAACTGACAGCTCATTTGAAGACTTCTCCGTGACCACGGAGACCATCAATCCCCGGAGATCTGCGTCCAAAACCGATGGACTCCTCCAACTAATTACTAACGACTGCGGTTAACGGCAGATCCGCAGCTGACAGTCACATAACTTCCCCCGACACCGTTAATGTCATACCTGATGCATTTTACCTTCTCTCCGCTATTGCTATGCATGACACTAACGGTTTCAATAACAACCCAGGCATCAAGTCAGAATTAAAAGTTGGTGAATTATCGCCTCTCCCTGGAGGAGGGACCCTCTATAGAACCACTCACATGACCCCAATGGGTAGGAGCAACCACATGGACGTATGCACACACACATACACACACACACACACAACAATAATATAACCATCATGAAGGATCTCGCGACTGTGTTGCCAAATACGCATCTTTAAACAAATAAAACACGCGCAGACGACGGAGCGTCCGCCTCATGTTTGATCAGCAGCCCCTCTAACAACAGCCATTACACTAATTACACAACGCTCAGACAAAAGGTGCGTGTGCGTGCGTGTGTGTGGAGCCAAAAAGCAAACACTGATCAAATTGATGACTGACGATGTAACAGACGCAGAGGCTAATGAATGGAAGGATGATCAGCAGCGGAAGGGAGCGGAAGTGGGCTATTGTGAAACGACGCACGTGCAGCGCGAGGATACAGTTTCGGAAGATGGAGATCCTGCAAGCACGCATGCACACGCGCGCACACACACACACACACACACGTGAGGCAGAACCGCTAAGCTCCAGAGTACAAACGATATTGTGATCTTTATTTGGGTGTGTTTACGTTGATAGTCATGTGATGTTTTCAACAATTCGATTAATTTGCTCCGAATTTATTTTTCTATTTTTATTTCATAAATGTATTTACTTTTATTCGAGAACTCATCTGTTTTGTTATGTCCATTAAAAATATAACCAAATCAAATTATTCCCTTCAGTCTTCAAAGGGACAATAAGCTGAGCCGCCCACATAGTTACAACATTATTAATAGTTTAATTACTTTGTGTAATGAATGGATATATATTAAGATCATAACTCATTACAATAAGTGAATTGAACTTCTCCTTGTGTGCCTTCATGTATTTATTTGTGCTTGTCTTCCTTTGCCCAGTAGCTTTTAAAACCCACCTGGTGCTCACATTTATTGCATCCAAACCACTGAAATAATTGCAAATGATCGTAACCTCATTCATTGTCAATACTGCTTATCCTGCACTCAGGGTGGCTGGGAGGGGAGAGGAGGGTCTATCCCAACAGTAACTAAGCGAGGGGGCAGTTTCAACCTGGACCTGTCGCCAGTCCATCACAGAGACATAAAATCATTCACTCTCTCATTCCAAAATCATATAAAGACATACTACCATTCACCTTCTCATTCAAAACTCCGGCTAATTTAGGGTCTCCAGTGAACCTCCTGCATGTTTTTGGACTCTGGGAGGAAACCGGCACAGACACAGGAGGGCATTCAAAGTCAACACAGAAAGATTCCCTGCTGGAATTGAACCAGGAACCTTACTTGCGGCGAGGCGGGGGTGCTAACCGCTAACCGCAGCACCACCTCAACATAAGCCAAACCTGAATTATGTATGTGTAATTCACATGATGCATATGGAACCGGAGGGGAGGCCGCAGCCCAGCGAGGGGAATGATGGATCGTATGCGGCACTTAATGTAAAAACCATGTTTTTTCAGGATGCGTGTTTTCTAACAATGTCATAAAGCCGGTGAAAATAAAAGGTCATTTTCTGTCAAAACCGGTTTCAATACAGTAGCCGAGAGACAAACACAGGAAGTCACTGTATATTGAGAATATGACTGCACCGTATTGAACGAGCGTGTGTGAGTGTGTGTGTGTGTGTGGGGGGGATCAAGCAATAAGTAGAAAAAAATATATAAAGCAAGGGCTGTGTTATCCTCTGAGGAGGGGTTGCAGCTTTATCAGTTCCAAAAGTGAAGAACGGGACGTTTTTTTTTTTTTTTTAGATATATTTTGAAAAAAAAAAAATATATATGCTTTTTTTTTCCCCAAACATCAGCACATTCAGGAAATTAAAGCAAGGCAATATGTCAACTTCTTCCTCTTAACACAACATACATTTTATCACCGCGGCACGCCACACATACCAATAAGAGACCAAGGGGCTAAACATGATGAATTCCTCGCTCCTCGCACCGTAAATCCGGGGGATGCAGATGAATTCTCGGTTACACGACTCAGGCGATCGACAAAGTGTTTCCAACGAGGCCGTCGAGGTGTTCGGCTCGACCGCGACTTACGGCCTCTCTTGAAGTCCGGGGTACAAATCAGGAGAGCTTGTCGTCGCCCAGCAGCAGCAACACCCCTCCTTCACACTCACACTCACGCAAACACACACATGTTCTTACCTGAAACAGAAAAGAAATAAAGGGAGAAAACTGTCAGTGAAAGATTATCAATTCTTTTTTTTTCAAAATACAATTTGATAAAATCAAGGAATCTGTCTTTCAGCTGCAAAATATGCTATCATTTGCATTTTCGGTAATTGCATACAAATTATTCATGAGGTAAACACGCCAAATTAAAAGCGCAATTAGCACGTCTGTGTGAGAAAAAAATCAATGATTTACATACATATATATATATATATATATATATATATATATATATATATATATATACACACACATATACTTTGAGTGCTCTTCACTTTTTTTTCTGTCTTGAAATAAATAAAAAACATGAATCACAACAAATACCTCTCATAAATCACACATCTTAACATAGCATATGTGCAAACAAGACAAATGGTGCTTTCAGGGAAATTTGAATTTCCAATTTCTTATACTAACTTGTTATAACTGCTTTGAATGGGGAGGGCGAGTGCACAGTTGATGGGAGGACGAGGAGGGAGTAAAATACAAGCAGTCATTCCTTCCCCTCACGATGACAAAAGTTACATTTTACTCTCCAGCCTGGATCCATTTTGAAATTATCCAAGAGGTTATGGAAATTGTTATAAATTAACTTATGAAAATTGATTTCTTGATGTGTGTTACTGCTAGAGTTGGGCTGCAGCACGTAGCTTTTGCATCCACCGCCGAATCTTGCTCACAGGGGGATGCAGCTTTTTGAGTTATTAAATTTGTGAGAAGGGATGAGAACTGAAAGAGGGATACGGGATGTAGGAAAAAAAAAAATCTTTGATTTATATTTTAGGTAGCGTCTGAGCTCCCCGATGAGAAAAACACTGGATTTTTCGAGAAAATAAACCACATTATTGACTCCGGTGTGGAGGAAAGCCCCTCTTGACTCAACCCGCCATCAACAACAACTTTTTTTTCTGTAGAAAACACCACCGCTGCCTCCTCTCGGCAGCTTGAGATCAATTAATAGTCGCCACGTTAATAAAATGACTCACAACACGGATAATTACTCACATAAAGAAGAAATACCAGGAGCTGTAGTACAACATACGATGAGTCTTTTAATGGAATAACAGGTTTAGTTGCAGCTTAATATGTTCAAACAAGAAAATATAGAAATATAACTATATAACAACTGGTAAAATTTTATGTAAATTGATATAAGCATTGATCATTTAAACACTGGCAAGCAAATTCCGATGGCAAACGTGAACAAATGACAAAACTAAAATTCCAGACCAGTCAGACACTAATATTCGTGACGGGAGCTTTTGTGTGACGAAGAGAAATAAAAAAATAAAATAAAATAAAACCCTTTCCGGGGGCGTGAAAATCATCCCTTAGAAAGACTGGCGCATGATGCATCAGGATATAAAATTCTGCGATTTTCTCCAGATCCTCGCTTTTTTACGGTCTTATTTTCAAATCCCCTTGTTTAGACAAAATACCTGACTATAAGAGAAAGTCATTCATCCCCCCAAGCTTTTATGCGGGATGTTAAACCGTTCAGCTGGAGAGTTCAAAAAGGCAAGGCAAGTCGTGGGGTGCGGCGAAGACAACAACTCAGCGGCTGGTGAGAGCTGATTTATAGATCTGATCTTTACTGGCACGATCAAAATGAATCAAGGAGCAAATCAAATGCTGCGTTCAGGGGCCCGCAATGAAGATCAGAGAGCGCTCACAACAGGGATTAGAAACAGAGTGGCGGAGGAGGAGGAGTTTGAAGAGGTCCAAACTGGAGATGGACGATTTAAATGATCTCCACTGAGTCAAGTGCGGCGGGACAGAACAACAAAGACTGATGTCGTGCAACAAGACGTGTGCTGTAACCATAGCGGCTCATATTCTCAGCCCAATATTACTGTCTAGAATTAGTCTTCCGTCTGGCACTCGATTCGAAAGCGATCATGTACTCCCCGTGTCTGCCTGTCTTTCCTCCGGGTTCTCCAGTTCCCTCCCAAAGTCCAAAAACAAGCCTTAGGTTCATTGGATGACCCAGATGTGTGTAAAATGTTGGGTAAATGTTTGCACAACTGTATAATGTGTGTCAAAGAGGGGGAATTGTTGTATATTTCTATATGATGTGAGAATGAAAAGGTGAATCTGTACGTCTCTAAATTAGATGTGAATGAAAAGGTGAATGGTTGATGTCCCCATATGACGTTTTAATGAGTGAATGAATGGTCGTTTGTCTCTAAATGTGGCGCTGTGATGGACTGGTGACCGATCCGGGGCAAACCTGCCTCTCAACCACAAAGACAGCAGGAATAGACAATGAATGGATGAATGAATGAATAAAAGTGCTCTATATCTGCATTTGTGTTTTCAAAGACCCTTTACAGTGGTGCAGAAAATCCGATGTTTAATGTTTTTGTATATGAAATGAGCAATCTGAGACGTGATTCGTTTCTATGCTTGTCAGCTCATTCACTCATCGGTTTGTGTGAAATACTATTTCCCGGTGTCGTGACACACCATCTTGCATCAACAAATGAGACGGTACATTAAGGGGGTTTGTAAAGTTTGTCACTCTGTGACTTATTCATAAGCTCGCTGATGCAAAGAAAGTGTAATTTTCCTTGGTGAGGTCGATCAGTGTCTAAGCCGTGATGGCGTGCGTGCGTGTGTGTCTGTGTGTGTGTGTGTGTGTGTAAGAGACTGCAGGGTTTGCGTTGCACTCAACATACGATCTATTATGTCAAGTTGCACTCAGAAATATCTGATGAGGGACAAGATGCTAAAACATTTATTGAGAGGCTGTTCCACACACAGACTATTTGTTAAGCAATTAATCCATAAATTGATTTGTTCATGCATCTACTTATTTCTTTATTTTGTTTAATCAGTGTCTGAAACTTGAATATTGTTTTTTTCTTCTTCATTTATTGATTTAGTTTTATTTAATCATCTGTCAATTCATTATTTTGTGTATTAATTTCTTCATTTATTTTGCGCTTTTTAAACCACCACTTTCACATTAGAATACAAGAAACTAGATAAAAAAAAAGAACAGTCAGTTGTTGGGAAAAAATATTCAGGAAAGAAAAGAAATAGGCAAAAATCCCTGGGTGATGAATATATTCCTACAAAGTTATTCCCCTTTATAATACATCAGAACGCAGGTAAAAAAAAAAAAAAAAAAAAAAAAAACAGAAAAAAAAAAAACCTCAGATATGTCTCCACAAAAAGATTGTGACAAAGCTCCCTTTATCTCCTGCCTTCAGTCAGGAGTGAAATCCAATTGTAGTGAAACTGAGTGAGTAAACATGAAACCTCACCTCAGCCTTTCTGGTTATCACCTTAATGCACAAAGGGGACATGCTATGGGGCATGAAAGGATGAGCAGGCAGCAGAATTCTGTAAAGCTACACTTTTCCAACTCAAGATTTGCTCTATAATGATACTCCTAGCCCACAGCTGCAACCTGTAAGTTTCCTGCCGTGACATCACCCCGGTGATGTACTCTGCGGACAAGCCTCTGCATCCGAATGCACGGGGGTTTCTCCAGTCGTTCGCCAAGTGGGGTCCAAAAATCTCAAAAAAAAAAAAAAAAAAAATGCAAAAGAACTGCTCCTCCCTCGGTCACCTGACAAATGTTTATTTCCTAATCTGGTATTTTGCGCTTTTACAACCTTACTGTTTGATATCCCCTTTATACTAGATAATATTCACCCATTCACACACTGACAGCTGCAGAGCCTCAACGCATGGCGCTAACTGGACCATCAGAGACATCAGTGTCTTGGCCAAGGAAATTACGGCATGCGAAGGATTCTGATTTGACAGATTGGACAGACGCTCGCCCAACTGAGCCACGGGGAAAGGGTAACTGCTACAAGCTCAAGATGTAAAGTCCCATGATTTTCAATTGGATAACGCATCCCTGACGCCACTCATACATTATATACACACTGTATTATGTAGAGTTTGAGTAAAAACGCACACATCAGAGCGCAGAAATGTTATAAATAATAAAATGTTAAGCGGCAAGACTTTAGATGTTCTTCCAAGATGTTACATACATATTTTAGTCACATGGTATCATCAGTCTGGGACTGGTATGCTGGACAAAAGCGGGAGAAACTTAAAAAGACATCATTCTACAAAAAAAAAAAAAAAAAAAAAAAAAAAAAAAAAAAACTCCAGACCCCGTCTCTGACACGGGATAAGATCTTATTCTCCATCCCGACGAGGAGTCTGGCGATGACATTATCCGAGTTCGCCCCTTTTTCCCTCTTCTCTTCTATTCAGAAAGTACACTTTCAGCTGCCTCCTGTGGTTGAGCTGATATGTGACAGCTACCTCTGTTCTCTGGAGACAAGGCTGACACTGAAAATGCAGAAAATATAGGAAAAAAAAATAAAACCATGTGTTGGGGGAGGGGTTTTCCTGCCGCAGACCAAACCGAATCAATCTCAGCGTGCTTTTCGGTTGCAGAAATGCGGAATCGCCACTGAAACAAACGTCCACGTTTAGCGTCCATGCTTTCTGAAAGCAGAGCTGCAGTTTTTATGATTTTACGCAGTTTTCACCCCTTTAGATCCAGATCTCAAATCCGACGTCTCGCGACGGCGGCGGCTCACTCCACGGACCGCCGGCTCCCGACGTAACTTAACGCTTTGACTCCCTCATCAGTAAAAAAATAAGGACATAATCTGTGTCAAAAAGAGATTAAACGAAACAGAATTCTACACGTACGGCCCAATATCAGAAGCATTTTCAGAACGGATTAGCTGTAAGACTGACAGGATTAATAAAAACGTGACGTTTGGGTGTATTTAATGGCGGAACACTTAGGCCGGGCAAATAGGTTTAATCCCCTAATCCTATAATATATTTCGACTCTTAAAGAAAACAAATAAGCAGTCGCTCGATGATACAAACAGGGAGCACCCTCAGCACACAAATCCAGGGCTTAGAGCCAAAGAAGCAACGGTGAAATGTCGGGCAAATGAGCGCGTGCCCTTTGGGCAACAACCAGTGCTCTTTGTATTTCTTGTTATTTCTTCTAATTGTATTTTTCATCTGAGGTTTTGTTCTTTGATACACCTTCAAGCAGTCGGAGAGAGATCACCTCCTGAGGGGAGACCACACACACACACACACACACACACACAAACACACACTCATCAGCCATGTTCTCAGGTGGGATGTACCAAAGCATCTATAATGATAAAGTAAAAGCAACACATTGCATGTTCATCTGTGGTTACAAAGAGCTGAGATAAAGAAGGTGGAGTAATTTAAGTGGGTTACAGTCCAGAGCGATGGGGAATGTTGAAAAGACGTGAAGAGACGCACCGGAGCAGGTTGCAACACAGAATATCAGCCAAAATGAAAACGAAGGTGTAGAAGACCAACAATGTTGTATGGTTTGGAGACAAGCTGCACTGAGGAAAAGACCGGCAGCAGAACTGGAGGTAGCAGAGATGAAGATGTTAAAGTTCTCTTTGGGAGTGAGGAGAGTGGACAGGATCAGGACTGAGCCAATCACATGTTAGATGTGCTGGATGTGCTAACCCTAACCCAAGTCGTACTGAGATGGTTTGGACTTGTATAGAGGAGGGACGGAGAAGATCTGGATGGGAAGATCTGAGGTTGAAAATGCCAGGCAAGAGATCTAGAGGAGGACCAAAGAGGAGATTTACAATTTATGTGAGAGGACATGAAGTCAGTTGGTGTGAGAAAGGACGATACAGAGATTAGGGTCCGATGGAGGGAGATTAGTTACCACGGCGACCCTTGAAGGGAGCTGCCGAGAAAAAAAAAAAAAAAAAAAAAAAAAAAAAAAAAGAAGAAAAAGATGCTCTTCAGCTGAATTTATTGCATGGGGACATTCGGAAAGTGGACTATTGTTCTTCTCACATTCTCCTGGACTCCTGACTAATCAGAAAAACATGGACAGCCAACACGGGCGCTAATGTAGTTCATTTTGGAGCCAGAACCTTTTCAGGCTTTTCTGATATGACAATGCAGGGTTAAAAGAGGGATCATTTCATTAACGGATAACTTCACCAAAGCATATTTCACATTATTTTTCAACTCAACTGGGTTCCATGTTATCTTATCCACTGGCCAAATGCAGGGAGTTTGCTATTACCAATCAGATGCAACTCTCGGACTCAACTCGACCTCTGGATGACCGTCTGCTGGCCTGCAGAAATGTGCTCCGATCCATTAATGCCAGGCTTCCCAATTAACATTACAACTACTTTCACAATTAACTGTAATATTACTTTAACCATGGGATCATACATTTTTATCTGTTGCATTAATAAAAAAATAAAAAATAAAAAATGAACTTTCATTGTCAACCTCCATTTGATTTATAATCATATTCATCCAACATTGCACTTATGCAAATTTGGCTAAGGGCCTTCAAAATAAAGAGTTATCATTTTCATTCGATTCAGCAAAATGTGGTCATAAATATCAGTTTTAAATTATAACAAAGTAGTCAGGGAATGTGTTCGCCAAAAAAAAAGGACTTTGGAATTACTATTCATTTGAACACTAGGAATACGATGGGCTGAAAATATGACTGAATCCAGATATTTTAATCAGTAAGGGGTGGGTGTGTAACCCTTAAAATGAAATCATTATTTCTGGTTATTTTAAATTCACCAAAAACCATAAGGCATTTACAGATGTGCTCTTTTGCAGTGCTACCAATAGTTACAGGAGTATTAGGGAAATTAAAAAAAAAAAAAAAAATATATATATATATATATATTTACATACAAACACAGACGCATAATATATAAATGAATTAAAGAATTGATGAATAAATGAATAAATGAAATGTATGAATAAATAAATATGCATAAGTAAAGAAAAATAGATAAATAATCAGCATTTTTAGTCCTACTTAGTGCACATCTGGTCACTATACTGCTTGAATAAATGAATAACTTAATTGATTCCCAAAAGTGATTGAATATGTAAAACAGATTTGGGAAGAATAACTTATAGCCACAAAGGACAAACCATTCTTCATGCTGAACTTCCACTCGGTCAAGGTTTTAAAGATGCTATATGCTCCTTTCCTCACTGAATTGATAATTTCACATCTCCAAATTGGACAGCAATCTTACTAGCATTAGTCTAACCTCTTCTGGTTACCTTAACAAGTTAGCAACCTCATGGTTTTTGGAATCACAGAAAAAAAGAAAGAACATATCCAGGTAAATAAGATTAATTAGGGGTGGCACCTTGGCACAGTGGCTAGCGCTTTGCCTCACTGAAAGAGGGTGGGTTTGGGTTCCCACCAGGCTTTAAGGCTCCAACTGACAGTCCAAAACCATGCAGTAGGTTCACAAAGACCCTAAATCGACAAAATATGTGAATGCATTATATATATGGTCCTGTGATCGACCGACAACCGATCCAGGGTTGTACCCTGCCTCTCATCCAATGACAATTGGGATAGGCTAGGGTCTCCTGATGACCCTGGACGTAAGATAAGTGGTAAAGATAATGAAAGAATGGAACTTAAATTGTATTCTACCAAAAAACATCTCATAGTAGGATGTCTACACTCCACCCATAGAGCTTGAACTCTGGCTCCGGTAAAGAGAACCCGGGTTTGTCCAGCTCTTCCGCAGGAATCCTGAGGTGGTCAAAGGCCAGGGACGGTCGCTATAGCAATTCCAGGGCCTTCCCAGTAGCCATCTCCAGGTGGGACGTGCCTGGAACGTCTCACCGGGTAGGCGTCCAGGAGGCATACCTCCCAGATGCCCGAGCCACCTGATTTGGCACATCTGGATTTGGAGGAGCGACGGCTCAACGGCTCAGCTGTGAGCCCCTCCCAGAGGACCGAGCTTCTCAGGCGATGTCTGAGGGAGAGCCGAGACACCCAGCTGAGGAAAAATTCATCTCAACTAAAACATGTGAACGACAAAAGCCGGATTCATCGCCTCCACCTGCTGGACAATCGAACACCTGGAAGTGAAGCCAGTGCTCAAAATTCTGTCCCTCCTTTCCCCTCGAGCAGATCATGAGAGAACCCCAGATCTAAAAATAACTGTCGAGGGCTGACAGCATAGCTTTAGCAGATTATTTTTCAAATAAAAGGATGGGTACGTGTCTGTGAAGACTCCCAGGTATCCAGGTCATGGTCAATCACTGTCAAATCCTATCACAGAGAAATGGACTTAGTGTCTCTGAAGGGGAGAAACTAAGTCCAGATACCACGAAAAAAATTTGTACAGGCTGCCAAAAATTCTGAATTACATTCAGGGAAAGACCCATGACGGACTAAGCATTGCAAACATTAGATCACTCATGAGAAGAACAACAAAAAAACGCATTTCAACATTCATTGATCCTCAATCTTTGGAGCTGCATTTTGAATCCTTCAAGAAGAAGCGCTTCGTATTAGAGTCAGTGAAAACAAATTTGTAACAGCAAACGTTTAAATAGTCACAGCTTCAACAATCACTGTAGAATAACTCATTTCCAAGTAGCTCGGTATTTTTTATATGCTCATTTAACATTGACTGCAAATTGTAAAATGCATATTTGATAGTTCCTTTATTTCAAAATTGCAGTGAGAACAGTACCATTGGAAAAATATGTGCAAATAAATCTGACAACATATTTCTTATTTTATTAGCCACCAAAAATCTATCAAAACTGCAAGAAATATTTACCCAGTATGTTTAATTTATTCATTCATTCATTTATTTACGGTACATCGATGTCGTCTGTGTGCCAGCTGTGCATCCCCCAGTGGGACTCCTGCATATCCATGCATATAAAAAACAATAAAATTAATTGACTAATTATTTTTCGAAAATTAAAGAGACATGCCAATCAAACACAAGAGATTCCCAGCACTGTTCATGTCGTCGCCGGAGTTAATCATCGTGAAAACGTTCTGCCTTGTGCCTCGGTAGTACACCCACTGTTTTCCAGTCATTAATTTCCCAAATTAGATGGTAGAGGGTTACCATGTAGCTTCTGCCTCAATCAAAACACACAACCTGTGGTCATGGAGGCTTAAATCTTTTTATTTACCTATCGTTATCGACATACAATGTGTAAGGACTGCTGCAAATGCTGCCGTTCTTGCCCTTCTTTTCATTCATTATCTATACCGGTCTTCAGTTGACCAACAGCATGTTTTTGGACTGCAGGAGGCCGAACTGGCTGCCTCGTTCGCTAATATAAGCAAACGCAACAGACATCGTGGCCTCCAGAGAGCGCCACAAATCAGGAAAACCAAAAAAAAAAATAAAACACTTTCTATATAAGTATATTAAAACTTATCAGTGCTATTTAGTATTAAAGCTAAAAAGCTGATTCAAATGCAAAGCAATTCCCAATTAATTTCAATGCAAATGATAGGACCAAATAAGTCTCCCCAAGCCCGCTCCTCTTCCTCTGGCTGGTTTACGCCTACAACAACAAGTATTATTATTTATTCCCTGATTTAAAGGACTTAAATTTTTTCGCAAGGGTATTTGTATTGCATTAGAGATTTTTTGGCTTTTGTTAAGCATGTAAATTAGGACAAAAGGTATGAAAGACAATGGCAAAAACAATGCTGTTCAATTTCTTTTATAAAAATATGTAAAAAAAAAAATGATGGATGGGAGCACCTTACAAAATCTCGCCCAGGGCACCACATTGGGCGGGGCTGGAGAACCAGCGGATATCGAACCAGTCGAAATCAAATAGAACCTTGTCGCTGGGAGGCCAAACTGCCAACGTACCACGCTGTACCGTTTCCTCACTTCTATAAATACATAATGTTTAAAAAAAATGGTATTTTCCAAAGTCCAAGCAGTCTTATTAGCAGCCGCTTGACAATCGCGGAAGCACTTGGAGCATTGGGTTAGATTTCCCGTTAATCAGATCGGGCCGGTTCACAAAGCCATTATGACACGCCCTTTCTATTTCCTGTTACCTTCCCTTAAGTGTCAATCCAAGAAGAAGAACACAAAAGGACAACGCGGGCCTGGGTGAGCAATCACTCGACATTGCAAATAATGTGCTTAAACTGGCATTGAGAAATATCATATGGGGTCACTGATGCTTCTGAGAGAACGACAGCAATGAATCACGGGTGATGCCAATCCCGTTATTAAAGATGTGAAGACATCACAAACGACGTGCCTAAAAAGCCGAGAGCTGAAAACGGCGGAGCTCTACTCCTCGGGTGTCAACGAAAGCTTATTTCTAGTTTCACCACCCTCCTTCCCCGCCGTGTCAAAATCCTCTTCCGACAAAGAGACGAGACGTTCGTGTTTTGCATATTTCAATTGTCAAGAGTTTCCCCAATTCACGCAGGCTGAATTCCCTGATCACCGGAAGATGTCAGACCCACTGAAGCAAAACTTTACAGCAAATTATCTGTTTAAGGCTGCAGATGGGGGAGAGCATGATGAGGACTTCTTTTCTGTTTTTCAGAAAGCGAATGTGAATACAAGTCAAAAAAAAAAAAAAAAAAAAAAAAAAAAAAAAAAAAAAATAGGAAGAATGAAAACATGGCAGAAAATAGCCTCATTATAGATTGTGACAGAAAAAAGGAAAAAAAAAAATGCAATGAGACCATTGTTTGCCTCGTGGCAAAGAATTCCATATTGTGTTTCCAATAAAATGTCACACAGCAACATCCCATTCTTTTTTAGATAACGAGACTGCAAGAGGTGTCAGATGACAGCAAGGAAAAAAAAAAAAAGTTTTCCAAGACGGCTGTTGAAGCGTAGCGGACGTCATCTAGCGATCGCTTTTTGAAATTGTCAGGTGCGAAAGTAGGAGGATTCAGAAAGTCCGCAGATGGAGAAGATGTGGAGTCCGAGCCGATAGGCGAAGTCAGCGCCAAGTGAAGGCCTCCGTTCACACAAATTGAACGTGACATTTGATTTACGGAGCGACGGACCCAAAGCGGTGAGGGAGGTTGTCTCACAACAAATGAGAGTTTAAATTTTCATTTTTGACACAATTTCATTCATAGTCAGGTTAACATTCAGCAAACCGATGTCCTTGCAAGCACAACCCCTCTGAAAAAAAAAAACCTACTGTATCATAATCAACTCAGCTCTTCACAAAACTCGAATGTATTCCTTTGACACTGAATTTAATCCAAATTAAAATATAAAGTAAAACTTACAGTAGTGCCTTGACTTACGTGATAAATGGTTTTGTTTCCGGGATCGCATATCAAATTGAACTTCCCCACTACAATGAATTAAAATGAAAAATCATAATACTTAATTAAATGAAAAGCAAAGTAATAGACTTGTGTGTATCTACCTTGATGATTGGAGGAGGTTTGGGGAGATTTTTATTCAGTGCTCTATTGCTTAAGTTAACTTACTCACTAAACACTTGATTCTAGAATGTATTGCTTAATTTAACTAGCACGCTTTGTTACACTTAATTTAGCAACATAGTAAACGGTGGTGCTCTTTATAAAAATGATCAAACCATTCCAAACGGGCTTTGAATGACTCTGCTGCACCAAACCTCCGTAAATGTTTGCTTCCTCCTCACAGATGACGCACTGTATTTCACCAACAACAACTTCTGTGTCTCTTCATAGACAAGTCAACAACACACACATCTAACTCATGTTTATCCATGATAGTTGCTCAGCTATGTAGTGGCAGGCGGCATGTCCAATTTTTATTTTTTACTTTTTAACTGCATGAAAAGCAGGAGCCATGTCAATGTCAAACATGCGTCCAACTCCCTCACAACTTGGATCTCGGCCTGTATTACAATGAATAAAAATGTTTTTTTAAAAAATGAAAATAAAAATCAATATATAAATAAATAAAAATGCATTTAAAAAAATATAATAAAAAAAAAATTGATATGAGCGACGGCCCATATCTCGAAAAACTTGCAAGTTGGTGCACTCGTAAGTCGAGGCTCCACTGTTTGGTAAAATGATATTTATCAGCTGAACCTATAGCGTTGGACATTGTCAGTTGAATGTCACTTAAAAAAAAAAAAAAGAAAACAAGACAAAGAAAGGACATGAGTTGATTAACTTATGCTGCATAAAAAGTAAAAGTATCAACTGGAATAAAAGACGGCTTGAGAGACAGGAAGCCTTGCTAGGGGTTGCAGAGATGAAGATGATGAGGTTCTCAATGGGATGGGGGTCAGGTATGAGTCTATCAGGAGGAACGCGCATTTTAGATGTTCTGGAGATGAAGTCTGTGATGGTTTGGAAATGAACACAGGAGAGAGAGTGAAGATCTGGGTAGAAGAATGCTGACTTGGACAGAAAACCTCTAGAAGAAGGAGGAATTTAGACCGGCAAAAGATGGAGGCAGAAATGGAGAAGCAGAGGTGAAGACGTTGATGCTTTCTTTGCGAGCCAGGAGGACGGAGGGAAAGAGCAATGACTCTACTAGAAGGACAGGACTTGTTAGATGTTCTGGAGATAAAGTAAGGCTGTGAAGGCTTGGAAATGGACAGACGAGGGATGGTCGGTAGAAGGATGCTTAGGTTGGAACTCTCGTGCAGGAGGACTCGAGAAGACCGGAGACGAGATGAAGTATGTTGGCGTGAGAGAAGAGGATGCAGAGGAGAGGGTTAGTCGGAGGCAGGAGATTGGCTCTGCAGACCAAAGGAAACCAAGATGAAGTCAATTAGCCTCTTAAAAAAACCAAAGCTGGGATTTAACCCAAGAGATACTTGGCAACCCTTTCCAATAAACTAACACCCGGCCCAGTTCCCTCGTCTCAGCTGGACAGAGTGAAAGGGCAGGAGCTCATTAGAACCCCTCAAACAGAACACCCTGCATGTCGACGTATGGACATCCTTGAAAATTCTATATTCTAAGATTCAAAGAGGACTGCGTGTCAGCTTCCAACATCCCGCATACGTTTCAAACTGATTCGATGTGATGTGATTTTTAGAGGGTTGAGATGATCCCTTTTCTTGCACTACGAGGATCTAAGCCCGATCACACTCGACCTTTAAACCAACTGCCGATGCCTCGTGCATCAACTCTGGCCGAGCCGCGACATTTTAATAATGCATCTCCTGAAAACGGCCTTTCAGACCAAATTAAGAAAAGTTTGGACCGTCTTGATATTTTTAGATGTTTTCAAACAAGAAGCCCGGCTGAAAAAACGTGAAATCCCGGGCTTTTTAGGAACATGCTGTTGAGAAAAGATAAGGTATTCACTCATTAGTCCTGTGGGGGGGGTTGGAGGATGCTGCAGATGGAACTTGTTTCTCCAGCTGCTGCAGCAGCTGGAACTCTAAGGAAGACGAAAGAGAGAGACAAGAAAAGAAGAAGAGGGTGCTGAAGCGGACGGGGAACTCAGTAGCAAATATGAAGCTTTCTCTTCAAAGATACCAGCGAAAGAAAAACCTAGAAGAGAGACTCTTAACATCACGGGGTCTTACAGCATTAGCCGTCTTCAAGTACACCCATTTGCAAAAACGTCGAAATCAAGCATCCGCATTTTTCGAGATCAGTGCAAGGAGGCAGGGACGGTAACAATATCATCATTTATCATCGGAAATGTAAAATTATTTCTGTGATGACTTGCTGGAAAATTACCAAAAATTAACTCGCCCCAGTGCAAAAATTATACCGGTCATTTAAACTGACCTGGTAGGACGCCAAAGAAACAGAACCCCACATTCAACCTATACAGAAATGTATGACACACACACACACATACTTTTAATACACTTTTAGCCACATCTGCATCATGACTAATGGAAAATTCTTGGAAGAGGCCGCCACTCAGTTTAGTGTTGAGCAGCTGAAAATACACTGCACTTTCACAAAAAAAAAAAGAATATGTAAAATTATGGATAGACTGAAAGGCAGCTTTATCCTTAGTATAAACAACATTCTACGGTCGCAGATCCTTTCGGTGAAAGCACACACACACACACACAAACACACATAACCACACACACAAACACACACACAGCAGGTGTGTTTGCTGCTGTAACAGAGGGCCTTGGGTCGTAATCCACAGGAACAAACGCCTGGATTTTTCTTTCCATACATATAAAAATATAGAAATTGGTGTGAACAAGCGCCGCGGTATCAGAATATATGTGCAGCCGTAATGCAATATACGGATCAATCGACTGGAAACTGTGTACCCAAGATCCTGTCGCATGCGTGCAAGTGCAGAGGCTGCTGGTGTTTGTGACAAACTCGGGCCGTAAACCGCAAGACAGCTTTATCTTCAATGTCTCTTTTGGACAAAGTCATCCGCCAAGAAAGATGCGAAATGTAGTGCAGGTCAGCAAACGTACCTGGACGGCTGTTAAACAGACAAAGCCAAAGCTAAGCCTGAATTCAAGCCAATTCAAAATAGAGCTACTGGGAGGAGATGGTGGCTGATTAATTTTCTTTGTTCCTTTTTTTTTTTTTTTTTTCACAAATTAAGTAGCATGGAAGAAAAAATAAAAATTTAAAAAAATGAAAAAAAAAATTCTAATCATGGGATATATGAATAATACACTCGACTGCATCGCACAACGTCAGTTAAATGATCGCAAGTTAATCTTGGTTTTGTGGAAAAATTGTCGTCGTGCCTTTCACACATTTTTGTTTGATTACCAAAAACAAAGACGGAGGGCAGAGAAGAAGCTGAGGCCTCCGCTCAGCTTTTGTAACACCGTGAGTGCCTGCCTTCCACCAGCTGCTCTGCTTCCATCAATAGAGCGTGGGGTGAGGACCTGCACTCCGCAGACGGTGTGGACATTCACACCCCTGCTGTGTGTGTCTGTGTATGTGTGTGTGTGTGTGTGTGTGTGTTTGTGTTGTTAAACAAAGGGTATGTGTAGTAGAATACGCACTTAGAATTCTGGATGGAAAACGAAGACGGCTTCATTTCTCTACATTGGAATTGACATGAATTCAGCAAAGAAATATAAATTCACGATCCTTGGATTTTTCATCACACGCTAATTTTTACCGAAGTTTCACCGTTACGATAGGACTCATTGGGGACAATACCGGAGGAGAGAAATGACGATCAACTCCGTCTCGTGCTCATTGTTGTCACTTCGATGGGGGTCAGCGTTTCGTATTGAGCCGAAGTCTGAGCGTGTGAGACTGCCGCCACTGTTATTCTGTTTGTCACACACGATGTAGAATAAATAGAAATGGGGAGAGAAATGTCATCAAATCAAAAGAGCATAAAATCTGTGGTGAAGGAGAGTGAGACAATAAGAATGGGAGCGAAGAAGTGTTAAGCGGAGGGAAACGGCGAGAAAGAAGGTGTGGGAGTTTTATTTTTCAAAATAATGAGAGCAAAGTTAGTAGAGGGATAAAGAGAAAACCCGCTGAAAAGAATTTTGCGTGAGAGCGGCAATGAGAATCTCAACCATAGAGCTTATTGTTAAACTGTTTTGTTCGGAGCCTCCAGAGGAGATCAGTCCGTGTCCAATAGTAAAATAAAGAAATAGGAAAAGAAAAAAAAAAAAAAACACTGACGGCATTTTTTTTTGTTTTTTTTTTCATCAGTTGGTAACTACGAAGCGATGTTTTTCTCCGTATCAAACACTCAGCCAAACTCTATCTTGAGTTCTATTGTTATCGCAACCAAAGTAATGTTGGCAGCAACTTTCCTGCTTTATCATCTCAACCGAATCAAAATGCCTTAAAACCGTGATCAAAATGCATGAGGCTGTAACCAGTCCAGCCACCATCTGTAGCATTTTCAAATCAATGAAATAAAAATGTATTGAAATTAGAAAAAAATATGAATTCACTTTAATGAAATTGAATATGGTAATCTCATAAAGCAAGAAATAAAACCCCTAAAAAATGCAAATGAGAAATTCCAGACAGGTGTATGTTTGGGTTTGGGGGGTCCAAAATATAATCCATAAAAAATATACTCTTAATGATGATATAATGATGCGTTTATTTCTTATTTATCCATCAAAAGTGTATTCCAAACCTTAAGAAATAATAGCAAGTTTTGAATATATTTTATTATATTGTTATAATAATGCATTCTGCACAATGCATATTGCCCATCCCACCAAACCTGGAGTAAAAAAAGGGACAAAGTGTCAGCAAATCAAGTTAGAAATTGACACCGAACAAAACAAAACAAAAAAAAAAATCAATGACAACTTGTTGATTATGTAAGAGAGGCATTACATATTGAAGAGACATGGAAAAGTCTCCCCGGAGGACCGATTTTCTGGCCACGTTTATTTGTAAAGTACACGTTTTGAAGCAGAGTAAATGTCGGGAAGAGACAGTGTGATGCACCGTATACCATGTGGTCTATTTGCCAACGACCTGGTAGAAATGATAAGGTTGGGATGGAGACTAACTGGCGCGCACAGCAGTTCAAAACCGCAAACCGTCGTCAATGGATGCGGGAGATATACTAGCTGTCTGTTGTGTTCACAGTGTACTCCATATGGCATGGCAGGGAACCAAGAATAAATCCCAGATGCACATAAAACTGCTGAAACATAAAAACCTGGAACTAAATTCTTCGAGAAAATGTCCCACAAGGACGTAAATCCGCGATAAAACCCACACTCGAGTTCAGCGACTGAACACGTCGTATGTTCTGATCAGGCAAAACTGTCAATACAGGAAGAGAGTTTGAAAATGTTCAAGTACTTTTATGACTTCTAGAAGAACAAACTTATTTCACTGGAAGTAAGGAATTGAATTATTTAATATAAGGAGAAATTCATAAAATTAGGTGTCAATGTCTAATAATTGGTGATATCAATAATGTAAGAACTAAGGTACTGTTCTTAATGTCTTTTTTTTTTTTTTAACCAATATCTATTATTAATGATATTACATTATCAGATATAACATCACCACATTTACAACTTTTTATTTATTTATTTATATATTTCTATATATAATATTTTAACCCATTATGTTATCGGTGCTTTATTTGATATCACGTTAAACAACATGAAAATCATGAATTAAAATTAAAAATTAAATTAAAAAAGGTGTCCTTGTGTTTTCAAAGCCTCTTTACACTAGATTGCAGTCGCCCATCACACACCGATGGCGGCAGAGCTGCCACGCAAGGCGCTAAATGAGCCATCGGCAACAACCTTGGGTTCCATGCTTTCGCCCAAGGACAAGCCGGGGATCTATCCGGCAACCCCCCGATTGGAGAGGTGCCCGCTCACCCAACTGAGTCACAGTCATTCAGGCAAAAATGCGAGTTGCCAGCCACCAAACAGCTTTTGCATTCATGACCTTCAGAGCGCCGGTTCCTCGTACAAAGACAAAAAAAAAAAAAAAAAAAAAGAAATACGCACATCTCAACAACAACATTAAAATGCCCCAGTTTTGAAAACAAAAGGAAAACAAGAGTTGGTGGTAAAAGTCGCTGTCAAGACACAACATCCACACAGAGATCAAGTAAACAGATATACTTGATACACCTGAAAAACTATCAGACGGTGTCAGCCAATGTTAATTAAGAAATTATTTACCTCGGCACAGACAGCTGGAATGACTCAGTGACGAAGACGGTGAGCGATATTGGCGATGTTTCAATATGAAAACTAAATTGCGCAATGATGGCATTTGATGGCATTCAGAGCTACAATTCATCTTAGCGGAGATGGATACGGACACATCCGAGAGGCAGAGCTCTAACTTACATCTGTATTATGAATTGTCTGAGAGGCGCCGAAGGTTAAACCCTTAATTTTACCCCGCTGACCCCGATCCCTTCCCCCCTCCCTCCTCAACCCGCGGCCGGGTATCGATTCCGGACACCTCGTCTGCTTTCTGTGGCTGCAAACAGAAGATGCCTCTCTTCCTCTCCCCGTTAATGCCATCACCGTCCTATATATGACCACGCCGCCTGGTTCCTCCTAAGACTGCAGTGATTTCTATTTTATCCTCCCGTCTTTTACATGTCGCACATACACGTTGTAAAGAACGAGGGAATCCTCGGCTTTGCGAAGCATGCTGTCATTCCAGGGCGAGGGTGAACCCATCGTCACTGGATCGGCGTCCCCTGAGATCCGCACTCTATGCCGGTCGTGCCACGCACGCTTAATCACCCGAAGTGCACGGGCAGACAAAGCCAGACGTTCTCTCATAGGATTCGACTCAACGTCCCTTTCGGCTTCATGTTTTGAGATCATTTTAAGACCCTTTCACACTGTAGAAACTTTTCGCAACCTTTTCAAGAACTAGGCCATTTTTTTTCATGCTTTCGGGAAGGGAAACTGGAAACATGCAAGGGAACTGGAACCTCCAGTTTCTATAGCCATTGTAGCTCCTACTTCAAGGCTGAGTTTCCAGTTTCTACAGTTCCAAAGGAGAATAGGTGCTTGATGGAACCCCAAACCAATGCCCATCACTAGATACTTCCTGCGCACTGCGGAGTGCCATTTTTTATAAACTACTGCGGTCACTGGTCAGCGGTTTTCTTGCTACAAAATGCATAGCACCAACGAGAAATGGGCCGACGAAGAGGCCCGAGCCCTTCCGTCCGGCTACATCACAGAGCGATCTCCAAGGCTCCCAGTGGAACAGAAACATATTTGTGAAAATAAGAACAGAGATAGGGAACAGCAAGTTTCCTCACACAAAAAAAGCACAGCAAGGAGGAAATAAAATCACTTTAACCACTCCAACAGTCCAGGGTTACTATTCCCGCCATGCAGAACATGAACGCTGCTGCACGATCCCTCTGCATGCTTTACTTGTCGTCTTCATGTTTTGGTTCGTGGTAGTTTGTTTTTGAGCGTGGCGCTCTCGGTGCAGATGGTGGCTAACTTCCATATGTGTTCCCTTACTGCCTGCACCAATGCCAAACTAAAAATGCTACCTTGGAGGAGGAGTTCTTAGAGCGAAATTCGAGGTGGAAGGTCTTCAAAGTTTTTGTCTGAAAGCGGCCATTGTTCAACTCTAGCTAGGATGGTCTGAAAACATTCCCATAAAACCATTTAATATCCTAGATGATGTTATGCTCGGGCCTGGTGTTGATTTCATTTATTCCAAACCTGACTGACAGGAGTGCTAAAGCCATCTTTATAGAGTGGCGTTTGGCAGTCACTCCAAATAAGGCTTGTCTTTTGAATGTTTTCCCTTAAAATCTGTCAGTAAACAATTGGAGTTTCTGGCTTTCAACTCGGGAAACTGTAACGGACGTGATGTAAAGTAGTGCAATAGGTGGTACAGTCTGAGGCGGCGACTGCTGGTGTGCCTCCTGCTCAGTCGTAGTTCTTATGAAAGCTGCCAAACACCAATAGACAGGTGGCATTAAGCCGGATTCGCCAAAGCCTATTTCTGTCAGTTTTAGAAGATCTCTATAGCTCAACTTAATCTTTCTCCAAATTAGCATGTCCCCCTCACCAACCAAAACTCCCAAAAACCAGATCAATCATCTCCAAATTAACCCTTTTAGCTAACGGTCCCAACAAGTATGAAAGGTTGTTCAGAATATAATCCCTGCAATGAGTAACGTCAAAATCTCTAAACTCCAGATTCTTTCGTCAGATTTAACCTGATTGACTGCATTCACACAGTCACTTATAAGTGACCTACTGGCGATGTAGTGGCCATTTAGAGACTTTTTTTTAATAACTTGTATTGGTAGATTTTGAATTGAAATATGAGCGATGCTTGATTTCGGCTACCCTGCATCGTGAAAGAACACCACTTTTGGCGCAGGATCGGAATACTTAAGCCGATCAAACCTTTTCATTTAGCTACGCCACCATTTAACTTTTAACAAAATTCTGCAGAGCTCTCAGCACAAATAAAAAAAAAAAAAAAAAAAAAAAAAAAACGCCTGCATTCATCGATCAAAGAAAAATCTGCTCTGCTGACATTTTTCAAAGAGCACTTCACTGCCTGGTTCGATGTTGGGATATGTTTCCAACATCAAAAAAACCTGCTCTCCTCCAAAATAGCAACAGGTTATTTGTTTGTTGTTATCATTTTCTGTGGTTTGCCCTCTAGTTTTGTCCTCCTCTTCTGTTAAGAACAGCCCATGATTCCCCTTCATAGAATAAATGAAGATGGAGAAGTTGTCATTACACCAATGGGAGCCCTGGAAGTCCCCTTGTGGCATCGCAGGCCAGTTTGGACCTCTTCATTGGTCCATTTCTTGCTGGCTCTATCCTTTTTTTTTCGCAAGAAAACCGCCAATCAGTGACCACAATGGTTTTGTTTTGCATTTTATTCATTTATTTATGTAAATGGTGGCCCACCGTGCGCAAGAAGTATCTGGAAATGGGCATGGCGACTGACCTCTACCAATCACCAACTACCTACGTGACATAGCTCCTATGGAACCGTAAAAAGACCCTGCCTTGATGTTGGCGTTCAGAACACGGACGCCCAGTTCCTATGCGGTCCATGTGCAAGAAGACATAAACCACTTCCTGAAAGCATTCTACAAACTGCAAAAAGTTGCGACAGTGCGAAATTGGGTTTACATGTCTGTAGAGCTCTTGGTGGAAGCTGCTGTTCTTTTCACACTGAAAGCAGATCAAAAAAAAAAAAAAAACCCTGACTGTCGCAACCCTGCTCTTGCAGGGTTCCAACAGCGTTCGGATACTGTATCTCCGTATTCTCAAGCCATGGAACAGGGAAAGACACGGACCGAATATCACCTGATTTGTCTTTTCAAAGGTTCCTCCAGCTGTAAGAGTATCTGAACATTTGTAGATCCATTCTTGGAACCAGTGAAAAAAAAAAAAAAAATAGAGGAAAAACAAAATAAGGAATGACACATGAAGAAGAGGTTGACTCAGCGGGCCACCGGTCTGTTGGTCAGTTTCAACGCCGCCTCTGCAAAATGGCAGTGTTTAACAACTGATGTAAATTCCTTGAGATTCATCAAATGTCCCCCAAACTTGTTTATTTTCTATATAAAAACCTTTGTTATCCAGATTGATGATGTAGAATCACATGTTGTGCTAATAACACTGGTTTACTTTACTCTGTGCCCTGTTAATCTCTTCATGCATGTTATGATCTGCTATGGAACTGTGAAGAAACTCAAACAGCGCCCTTTTGGTATTCTGTCTTCGAATCATGTGACTTGCGTTTAAAACAGCTGATCTCCGCTTCGTCCACGCAGGCGTTCACATCCCGAGCTGAACATTTCCTTCTGGAGCTTCTCTGGACTCTTAACTTCCCCATCGACCTCGGCTCTGACCCCTGACTGAGCATTTCAGTGATTTCATTGTTCAGATTTTATTACCTTCAATTCCCGGACAAGCAGAAATTGTGGAGAATTTAGAGATAACCGCGAGAGTCCCTGATGCCAGATAGTGTCTTGGAGACGGCCGTGACTCAACATTGACGCAGCATCTCAAAAGTAGAATATATACACACCAGCTGCGGGACAATTTTAGATAAACTTCAAATCCTTCAGCTTGTCAGACCAGGTCCGGCTTATTTGAAACGGGTAAGATGCTGCTGGGTGAGAGGACAGGTTTGGGTCCGAAGCAGCCCCTTCCCCACCAAAGCTCAGTTGAGAATGAAAATTCAGCCAGATTCAGAAGGCCGGAAGAGCCGATTCTCCGGCAGCACAAAAAAAGCATCGAATGGCGAATTGGTTGAAGCTCAAACACCTGGGTCTGGAGTCCCGATGTGCTGCTGCTTGTCAGTGTTCCACCTTAAAGGGTGGCCCTGTTTTGATGTTTCAAAAATGCACCTGGTGTGTTCTGCAGAGGCCTTTAAGGGGAAAACAAAAGAAAACCAGCGTGATGGTAGAAAGCAGACTGTAAAATGATAAGGAAAAAAAAGGTTTCAGATCGAGTGGAACAGTACTCCTCGATGAATTTGACCACTGTAGCTATCGTTCTCTTGACTACGACAACAGGAGGTTGGTGAAATTGATCCTCAGATTGATATTGAGCTGAAAACAAGACTTTTTTTTTTTAACAAAACACATCCGCCGAATGAATCCCATGAAGCCACTGCTGCGAATACGAGACTACTTCAAATACCGCAGTATTTGAAAGCTTGGACAAACTTTTATTATTCAGACTATCCACTTTTCTCTAAGGACCCGGGATGATGCCATCAATAATAAAACCGCAGATTTTTTTTTTTTTTTTTTTTTTTAATTTAATAAGTATTTATGTTGATTTTCTATAAAAAAAAAAAATAAATAAATAAAAAAAGAACTGTCGAGTGTAAAATCAAATGTTTAGCAGTGCAGAGCGGCAGCTTCCAAGTGACTGCTGGGAACATTAAGCTTAGTGTTAATGGGGTGTCCCTATTTCACCTTGTTGTCTTACAGCAGAAACAAAAGATGTAATTAAGAGGAGCTTAATGAGGCTCTGGGGAATCGTATTTTGAGATGCTGAGCAAAGTTACATAGAAGAAACAATTTCCTTCCTTTGTTTCTTTCTTGTTTTTTTTTTTTTTCGTCTCCTCCACTCCCGTTCAAATCCAGCTTCAAATCCAAAACGCTACTGCGTTATTGTTCAGTCTACATTTAGTTGTTTGTTTTTTTTTGTTTTTCAGCACCACTCTGCCATTTCTTGTCTCTGTCTTCATCCAAAAAAAAATACAAATTACAATTATACAAAAAAAAAAAAATTACAAATTTATAAAATTACAAAATACAAATTAATGTTATTTATTTCTTTAAAGAATTCTAATATTCACAACAACACTGACAATAATATTGATAATAATAATAATAAGACAATGGCGCAATGCAATATGGATAGCCTCAAAAATCTCTGTTTCAATTCCAACAGGGGGCCTTTCTATGTAGAGATTGCATGATCTCTTGCACTTTTCTCGGGGAGAACATAGAACAATAAAGCATCCCTTCATATTGTTATGAACAGACAGCATCATATTAATAATCTGTTCTAATTAAATCTAGCTCAGTTTCAAATTAAAGATCTGATGCATTTAATTTTCCAGACTGTAAACTCTTTTTTTTTCGGAATCACAGTTATTTCCCTAAATGTAATTATCGCTCAACGATCCGCTCCACTGTTTTGCTTGACTGGGAGAAGCCCGACGAACGCGACGCGGACGCTCCGAAAGCCGACCGGCGCTTAATCTATACGAAAGCAGATCGACGCACAACACAGGTGGCGTAAACGCGCTTGTGTTGACTCTGCATTGCATTAATAAACAATTACAAATCAGCATCTCAGCCTGCTCCCCTGCTAAAGGAGGTCCTCTACTCTTTTTTTTGTCTTTTCTTTTCTTTTTTCCGAACATTAACTGTTTACGTCAGGCACTCATTACTCTTCAGATAACAAGCAGCACGGCGGAGCGCTTGTTTTCCACCATTAACTGGATCAAAACAAGCAACGGGCCGACTCCGCTTGCAGGCCAACTCTGCGGCCCGCTCTATTCTTTCTCTGATAAAAAAAAAAAAAAAAAGAGCTGTCGCATTTTAGATTATGATGAAATGATTTCATTGTTCCAAGCCAGGCTTCGCCGCCTTCCCACAGATGTTGTCGGAACATTACGTCTCCAGACGCTGCTCACGCCGATGCAGGGTCAACAGAAACAAAAGCATTTTGTTTCAAAATGATTCTTTATAGCAGGTGCCCCCTTTGGTTTGGGCAGCAGAAGGAAAATAATATTTTCATTGATAAAGATGTGTTTTGATGAAATATTGAATAATATATTTAATAATATTGTTTCCAACAGTGACTGAAAGTGTTTTTTTTTTTTACGCTTTTTAAATTTCAATTATTGATGGATTCATTATGTTTTACATGGATCATACCACTATTGCACCAGGGTTACGGGGGGCAGGATGCTATCCCAGTTGCCCCCTGGGGCGAAAGGCGGGGTTCACCCTGGACCGGCTGCCTGTCAATCACGGGGCTTTATATAGACATTCAACCATTCACTCGTGCATCACACGAATTGGCATTTTTTTAGGGTCTCCAATTGACCTACTGTATGTTTTGGACTGTGGGGGAAAACAGAAGAACCTGTGGGGAAACCCAGTCAGACACTGGGGAGAAGGTGCAAACCCCACTTTGATAGGCCTCCAATGTCGGGATCTATCCAGGGACCTCCTTGCCTTGAGGGAGAAGTGCTCACCACTGCTAATTACAGAAAAGATATGAGGTTCCCTGCATCTGAGCTGCAGTCGGACTTATGCATTACTTGTGAAAGATGCTAGAAATTGAGCAAGGGGGGTGGGCTGGACAAGTCCTGGGAGCGGCTGTAGTGTGAAATGAGAAGAGAGGGGAGTCCCCCCTCCGAACCCCCTCACATCCACTCTAACATACAACTGTTCAGCAGTTGTTAGCCGTCTGTCTGCGGCGGTGTTCCCTCTCCAGGTGAGGGTTCTTTGAAGCTTCAGTTCAATGTGAGCGTTTCCCCCCCCTGCCTCCCCCATGGAGTTCCGCACAGCTTTTTCCAAGGTGTCTGATTTCCATCCTCGGTCGGCTAATTTTAGCAAACCTTTTAACAAAGAAGCGGCACAACTCCTCCTCCTCTCCTGATCGGGAATAAATTATGAAATGCTGCTTACCAAATATATTAAGGCTCATCTGATACAGACTATAACAATTATCAACATCAGCAGCTCCTGGAGTGCAGGAGAAAATGAATGGATTGATTGTAGAGCCGAGAGCAAATAACCATTTTGTGTTAAAAGAAACGCGACAACGAAACATCTAATCTGCTGGCTTGAATAATGATCCAGCTCTGGGATGAGGATGAAGGTTTTCTTCTCTGTTTCCCTTTCATGTTTTAGCCAACACAAGAGTAACATTTGAGCGTCGAATTTAAAAAAATCCCTTTGGACCAATTTTCAATTAAACCAATAAAACCAAATTCAATGAATTCTATCATATATTATTGTCACTGTGTAAATATTCATCCTTTCATTCAGATACTGTAGAACCTCAGTTTGTTCTCAGACTCGAAATGTTCGTGAGCCAAATCATTTTTTTCCCTTTGAATCATCGTAAATCCCATTGACCTGTTCTCCAGCCCCGAAAACATACTGCACTCTTCAAAAACTTTTTTATGGGTTATTTGTTGAAAAAAAACAAAAAAAAAACAGAAAGGAATTAAAGATAACCTTAATTATGATTGTATTTCTGTTGTTCTGTGTCTTCTTGCGGCACTTTTACTCCAAAGTAAAGCCTTCTCGCATGTGAGACCCTCACTAATGCTATCTCCAGCAAGCTCTCGCTCATTAATCCAAATTAACAATTAGTTTTCTACTTTTTCTACTGACCTAAGACGTTTGCTTCGTTGATTTAGTCACATCAGGCGTCTTTCGCACATGTTTACTCTTCAGTATTGCACAACTCCTTGTGCTTGGCAAGATCACAACACAAACATCATTCTCACATTTAGCAATTATTTCCTTCTGTAATTCTGAACTCCTTCTTAACACCACTAGCACTAGGGCCTTTTTTTTTGGGAGCCATACCGAGGGCGAACTTACTACAAAAATCATTTAAACAATGACAACAATGAACGATGTAAACAAGAGCATGCACGACTGCCGCTATGCTACAACGCCACAATGGGGAAAGCCAACATGTTAGTTTGTTTGTGTTCGTGCAACAAGGCTTGTTCGCAGCTCGATTCAGAATTTGAACAAAAATTCTGTTCGTCGGCCGATTTGTTTGTGATTAAGGGAGTTTGTTAGCCGAGGTTCTACTGCACTGTCCACACTGCTTATCCTACACATGGGCTGCATGCCTATCCCTGCACTCATTTGGCGAGAGTTGGGGTTCACCCTGAACCGGTCGTCGGTCGATCACAGGACCAGATATAGAGACATGCAACCTTTCACTCTCTCTTTCAAACAGACGCACAAAAGTTCACCCCCTCGTTCATTTGTCAAATAGAGAATTACAACCATTCAGCCTCTCAATCTGACCCCCGGCCGATTCACGGTCTCCTATGAGCAAAGTGTTTTCAAATTGTGGGAGGAAACCAGTGAACCCAGAGGAAACCCACACGTGATAACTCCGACAGACGAAGGCTTCCTGTTGGAATCGAACCGGAGAGCATCTTTCTGCTAGCGACTGCGCCCTTTTGTAAATGTGATCCCTGTAAATATGAGGGGGGACGTAGCTCAGGCAATTGAAGCGATCATCTTGGAGCCAAGAGGCAGCTAACTGGATTGAAAGCTGACAATAAACTTGGACGATAAACTCTTAACCTGAAGTCAGGCTTACATGAAACATACAGATCAACTGGAGACCCTAAATCCGGGATCGGCAACCCTCGGCTTCATCCTTACACTGCGGCTCCATGTGGCTTGGGAGAGTAAATTATAAGTATTTAATTGAAGCATATTTTATTTGTGTTCCTTTTTTTAATTTCAGCTCTAGATTGGAAGATTATTGTGATCTTGAAATATTAAAATAAAATAATATATATTATTTTTCGACGCTTAAAATAAATGTCACACTCGCGGAAGCCGGTTCACCTGCCAAAACGCCATCAGTTTGTTGAGACTTTCAACCCCAGGTGGGCAAAGTATAGTTGTTTTATACAATGTGTAAAGGTAAGAAAAAGCAATATATACCGTGATACCTTCATTTTAGACGTCAAAAAGTAATTGCGGCTCCCAGTGTTTTCTTTTCTGTGGAAACCGGGTCCAAATGGCTCTTTGGGTGTTAAAGGTTTCCGACCCCTGCCCTAAACTGACTGGAGAGTGAGGGTGTCTCTATGGCGACCGGTCCAGGGTGAACGCCCCCCCCGGATGAGAAAATGAATGAATTGAACAGCATCAAGTGTGTGTGTTCCTGGAGACCTTCTCAATCACGCCTCATGATTGACCTCAAATGACCTCCAGTCCCCGGTTTCTGTCTGCGCGATTTTGGTAAAGCGCCGCGGGTCTGACCCGCAGGCGGACCGGTTGGCCGGCCATCCGCTGGCCTTTCACACCCGGCGTGAGATTCTTGTAACCGTCTGGCAGGAGTTGGCAGGGACGCCCCCCAACCCCGCAAAAAAAAAAAAAAAAATCTTGATTCTTCCAAAGCCTGCATATGCCTTTCAAAATTAACACTGCCCTCACAAAAGGCCAGGACACCCCTCCGAATGCAGACTTGTCAGAACAGAGCGCAGTTTTCCCATTTCGAGTCGGACCAGCTCGGGCCCAGAGAACGCCGCAGGGTTTCCCTGGACGCGCTCCATATATTTTTCTCGTGCTTTCGCATGACGGGATCTTAACTGGCGTTCATAAAAGCAGCATGAGGCGCATTTACTGACCACGGGTTATTCAAAAATCGCTCCCTTTCTCCTCTTTTGATGTTTCCACATTGTTTTTTTTTTTTTTTTGCATTTTTTCAACCACCGGAAGGCTGTCGTCGGCGGGCGCTCTACTTATCCAAATCTTCTTGACACATCCTGAATAAAAAATAAATTAAAAAAATGATAATAATTTCTTATTGGTCGCTTTGTCCAATCCAGTGAAACTCCCAGCCACAAAGACACGATTCCACACTCCAGCCCAAGTGATAGTCAGTGGCGAGCAATAACTTTTGGTCTCCCACGGATCCAGTCTACGTTCAGATACACTGACACGGTCGTGTCTGACCGAAAGTGTGTTTCCATCGGAGCAAAAGTTCTGTGTTCTTAAAAAAAAAAAAAAAAAAAAAATTCTCACAGCCAATCACCGTGTTACTTCCTTTAACTTTTTATTTACTTCCTGTTTTTGCTCCCTGCACAAACTTACTTTCAATGCATTCTTCTGTCTAAGCTACTGGTGGAACAAACACACACACACACATTTACTCCATTTCCAGCCTCACCCGGATGACCCGATGGCGATGTTTCAACTTCAGCTGATTTTCTTCACCGAGTCAAAAGTCAGCAGACACCCTCCACCACCACCACTACTACCACCACACACACACACACACACACAACTGTGTTGATGCCAGAGCCACTACATTACACTGAAGGTGCGTAATTCCCTTTGGTGCTGAAGCACTTACATTACTTTACCTCCTGACATTTAATTACACATGGGAAGATAGGGCTGTGTGAGTGTGTGCGTGCGTGCGTGTGTGAGTGGGCGTGTGTGTGTATGAGTGTGTATGTGTGTGTGTAGGAGGGACGGGTGCTGATTTCTCATCAGGTCAACGCTTCACTATTCGCACCATCATCCTCTGTAGTGATGGAACAAACAGTAAAGTAAAAATAAAAAAAAATCTCCTTCATTGCAATATCCATTAACAATGCTTTACACATGCGCGCGCACACGCACACTTCATGTTTAATGAGCATGTTTGCCATGGACTCGCCAACTGCACTCAACAGTTTGAGGGGGGTGGCACGAAAGGATGAATCGCTTTCATCCACTCGTGCACGTACACGCACACTGCGAGAGCGCATGTTTTGTTTTGCAGAGGCCGGCGGGGGTGGTGGGGGTGCAGGTGAACGCGGGGTTGACAGCGCACGCTTGAATCCACGCTACTCCTCAGCGAGCAGACCTTTCCTCCATGCACACGCACACGCACACGCCGCCGTCAGCTGGAAACTTTGTGTCACACCGTTGACAAACTCGACTTTTCCACGAGCGGGAGTCACTTGACGTACCTGCACAACTCGGGTCAGGGGCGCACGGACAGACGCGCGAATAAACATCCACGGAATATTTCATTTCCCCATTTTTTTTTTTTTTTTTTAACTCCACGGTTATTTTTTTCACGAGTGGGAAAAAATGTAACATAAGAAAGAAGAAAAAAAAAAAAAAAAAAGAATAAAAGATTCCCTTGCCTTGGAATCCAAAGAGGAAAGCCACGCCGGGGATCCACACGGTGTGTATCCAGAAGTGAGCCATGGCGTCCGCGGGATCAGCTGCGAAAAAAGCTCCGACCGACGCGGCTCCGACTCGAGCGGGGGTTTATTTCCAGAGGAAGAGGAGGATGAAGAGGAGGAGGAGGCGCTGCTGCAGCCGGAGCCAAGCGGAGGAATGAGAGCCCAGCCTGAGCGCCGGAGCGGGAGAGAACCGGGGGGGTGGTGGGTGGTGGGGGGGGGGGCTCCTCCGTCTGCAACCGCGCTTCTGCAGGCGTCAGCGACCTCTACCGAAACTCCCGTCAACTGTGCGTGCGTGTGTGTGCGCGCTGGCGTGCGTATGCGTGCGTGCGTGTGCACGTCCGTGGATCTGCGCGGAAACACCGTCGGTGCGTTCACGACGGTGCGTGAAAGACAGGGGGGATGAATTCCTGCAAAATCAATCACATCCCATCAATAACAATTTATTATTAGTATTATTTTATGTATTAAAAACATTATATATTATATTAAACTATTATTGTTATTATCATTTTATTTTTTATTTTTTTATCTATTTAATTTTAGCAGCTTTTGCATTTCACCTCAGGTAAGATTTGAGATTAAGATGAATGGTAATTAATGAACAAATAGATAAATAAGTAAGTAATGGGCATGATGGTGCTGCTGTTAACGCTTCCGTCTTGCAGCAAGACAGTTTCCGGTTCTATTCCAACAGACAGCTTCTCCCCTGAGGGGTTTGCAGGTTCTCCCCGTTTCTATGCGAGCTTCCTTTGGGTTCTCCAGTTTTTGTGCAGAAACATTGTTTACTGGAGACCCTAAACTGCCTAAATGTGTGAATAAATGAGTGAATGGTTGTACGTCTCCATGCGAAATGTGACCTCTGTGCCAGGTCGCCAAAACCGGGTTCTATTTCCAACCTGAATGTCATTTTCCATGTTTTTTTTTTTTCCAAAATCAGACATTGTGACCCTGCCATGGTTTGACTCCGGCATGAAAAACAAGGCTGGGTAAAGACGGGGGCATCACTCTCACTGGAGATCGGCGCATACAAGTGTGATGTTTTCACTCTAACCCTAACCCCCCCCACACACACACACACAGGTCCTTCACTGCACCTCATATTAGTTTAGATCTTTAGATCCTCGGCCAAGAATACAACACACATATGTGTATGTAAAGAAATAGAATTACAGATATTTTCACACACATATTTTCCTCTATTGCCCAGCTGGGATGCGCTCCACAGCATTCACCCAAACACGTTCACCCAAACACCCAAACACCCACAACCCTGAATGCAGGATAAACAGTATAGATAATAAGAAAATAAAGGAATGCGTGAATTATTGAATTAATGAAAGAATTAAACTCAACCCACCATTATTTCCTAATGTGCAGGACAAATGAGAAATACAAATGGAATGACGTTAGAGTGAAATTAGACATATAGCTATTTGAATTAGCCACTAATCGCACTTAGCCCCCCGGAAAAAAAAAAAAAAAAAAAAAAAAACGATGAAATGAATGTATGTATGTATGTATATGGCTCAGATATGTCTACTTGGTCCAGTGGTCACTTCTGACTTCCAACAACTGGTACTTCGGATCTTTGGTGACTGTATTCCACTTTTTATAAGTCGCTTTGGATAAAAGCGTCTGCCAAATGAATGTAATGTAATATAATGAATTGATTTAATGACAGCGAGAGTATATGTAATTATATGCATACTTTTATTTTTTTTGAATTATTAATTTTTTTGAATTTTCTCTGGTCTGTGGCAGCCTCAGAGGAGGCACGAGACAGCTGGCTCAGCTGGTGGAGCAATTGCCCCTCCAACAGAATGGTTGCCGGTTCAATTTCCTCCCTTAAAGGCTGCATCCTGAAGCGTGCTCAGGGAGGACAGCACCGCCGCCATCGATGCGTGAGTGTGCACGTGTTTGGGTGAACGCTGTCTAGCGTGAAGCCCCACAACCGCAAGGTGTGAAAGTGCAATACAAGTTCATCATAGCTGCACCTTCTGAAAGATTTTGGACTTTCTCAAGAAATCATCATCATCCACAGCGTTAAATAGATTAGAGAGTTAAATTCCAAGTCTCCTGAGTTGCCGTCGAGCACCGGGCGTCGTCAAACGTGATAAAAGCGGCACACAGCCCCCCCCCCCCCCCCCCCCTTCCCCCCGACCTCTCCGCCGCTTGACTCAAAGTGATGTCTTGTCAGCCGAAGGCTCATCACACGGGTCCGTTTCGAGTCACGAACTTGCTATGTTCAATCACCTACGTGACCTTTGAAAAGCAGGAGAAAAAAAAAAAAAAAAAAAAGAAAGTCCACCTGAGGCAAGCTTGCATGATTACGGGCAGCTCTTTAAAATAAAAGCTTTCGATCACTTTGGTTAACACATCCCCGGAACTGTATCACCTGATAATTATGAAATACAGCAAGCATAATAGTGTGCTACTGGAATGTGCCCGGGAGTAAACTTAAAGAAAAGGTCATGCCTCCTGAGCGAGATGGTTATCTGATGGCGGGGATTAAACCACCAAAATGCTGATCGGAAGGTCGACCAATCTACCGTCTGAGTCGCCCCTCGAAGGGTGAACTTACTTCACTGGGGTTGATTTACAGCTGACTTGATTTTAAAATCCCGTCCCAAAGGTGTCGCGCTGATGCTCATGCCGTGAATTCGATATTTGGTGATCGAGCCCCTTCGGACGTTACGCCATGCGGTGCACCGTGAGTTTCGTTCGGATTTGAGGAATATCGTGCTAATATCATTAAAATAGTCCTCTTGCTCGCAGCAACAGTCCGAATGCCTGCATCTTTTTTGCGCTGCTGTGCTTTCAACTTTAGTTTAATCAATCAAAACACACATTAGACAGCATGGAATTTGTTTATATAATTTACCTGTTCCCAGAATGTTTGGATTTGGGGAAAAAAATGTAAATAAAATAAATTTTAATAAATAAAAATAAAATAAATGTGTGTATATATACATATTTATACATACATATCTGTGTGTGTATATATATATATATATATGATTCATTTTAACCATTTCTACATTTTGAAATACCTTTACATTTGCTATATATATACCTATTTTCAATATAATATGTTAAAAAAAACAGTAACAAAGAAGGTGAAAATGTATTCAAAAGTTCATAACGGAGGAAGGCCAGGGTTGGCTATCATTGTTGGGAGCGGGGACTGAGTTGTCTTGAAAGCAAGTCTATTGGAGTGAAAATGCAAAAGAAATCAAACATGCAGATTATATGTAAATTGTAATTTTTTTTCATGCACGCTCCATGCTATCATGAATTATTCATGACCACACAATATGAAATCTACGCGTTCTTTGAAAGCAACCGTTCAAAGTATGTTTTTTAAGGCCCTTCAAAGTCAAATAACGGGTGCACAATGCAAATACCCGCCGTCTTGACGGCTGTCAGATTATATACGCGCATTAACACGTCACAAGTCATTCACAGGGACGAAAACTGCTAGAAAGAGAAAATGAAATGGGCCCTGACAAGCGGCTGCCCGCAAATATAGAAAAAAATTTATAAAACATAGATATAAAAACATAAAATGAATATGCATTACTTCCCACGAACAACTGTGCCATGAGCTAGTCCATCTGATACAGATGGCAATTCAAATATATATATATATATATATATATATATATATATATATATATATATATATATAAGGTTGTGATACTGCTTATTGTGATTAACTTATATTTATTGGAACATCAATTTTTTAATTGTCAGTCTATACTTCCTGATGGACTTTGGTGTAATTGTTGTTTATTTATTCATTCATGTATTTATCGTTGTATTATTTTCATTGAGCATTTTTTTCTTAATTTTATGTGTATGATTTAGCTGTCTTGTTTATTTATCTATTCATCATTCATTCATTTATTGCTTTTAGAAATAACTATTTTTTTTATACATTTATTTTTACTTTTTTTCAATTTACTGCAACAAGAGAAGTCCCCCACAAGCATAAAAAACCTCATACGATTATGTTTCCCCGCGAAGGAGAAACATTCGGATTCATCCCGCTGCGCGCAGTCCACTCGTATTTTACACTGAACACAAAAGTTCAAAGCTCCTGACCTCCAAGTGTCTTGATTCATAACTGATTCCCATCCCATAGTGTTTCCGTCCTCTAGCAAACCTTTGGATGTCAGCGCCCGCACGCGTCCCTCAAGCTAATGCTGGTAGATTTGGGAGCCGGACGGAGAAGATGTGAGATATGTTGCAATCTGATGAAGTGGGAATATGTGCAACAGTGAGAGAGAGAGAGCGAACGCCCTTCCTCGCTCCTCCTCGGGCCTCGTATCTCCAAGTCAGCCATCGCTCCTTGAAGCTGTCATCTGGAGGCGTTTCTACTCCAAAAAATTATTGCTACCCTCGATGCCTCGATAAGATGCTATCACTTTTCCTCCTTGATTTCTGCTTTGGGGTCCAACAGTTGACTGTTACTTTACTGATATTAAAAAAAAAAAAGTACCGTTTCTTTTTTCATTTAAAATGTTTACAATACAAGTCGGCCAAATTGTTGCATGTGTGGCAGGGATGGCGTTGACCTGCATGTTCAAATGAGCTTTGGGCCTGAAAACATTCACCAAAGACCACAGTGGCATCACACACACTCACACACACGCTTATTCAGTTAAAAAAAAAAAAAAAAAACAGTGCTGAGCTTCTGTGCATGCAAAATACTTATTAACCAATGAATACACATGGAGGTGTCTCTCTTTATTAGCAGAACCCGAACAAATTTTCCTTCCTGCTGCGATTTCATCTCCAGAGTACGGCTAAGTCGCCCAATTTCCTGCAACGCAGCGCTTGTTTTTCCAGGCAAACCCCCCCCAACACACACACACACACACTTATCATTGATACCATATATCATAAGCTAGCAATTAAGCTCCCCGTGATGCGTCACAAATTTGCACCGTCTGATTCCCGCCTTACAGAAGCACGGTCGCCGTCGCCATTGTCACGGGAACGACGCAATCAAATACAGCATGTATACCAGGGAACACATGTTGTGCACCAGATGTTTCTGCTCACCTGGCAGATGGGAGCTTTACCTCCAGGGGTGTGACGGCAGGGGCAGGAATCCCGGTGCATTTGTATATTTCCAGGAGAAACAGAGCCTGGGATATACCGTTCGTATTGTGTCGAGGAAATGTTAAATAGATAAGAAAAAAAAAAAAAAAAAAAACAGCCGTGTTTTAGTCGTCCGACATCTTGGTTGTCTCTGCGAAGGCCTTGTGTGAAGAGCGACGATGAGAGGATCACATGAGTGAACGTTTCCGTCATTTCCCGCTAATTGGGTATCGGGAAAGACTTCAGAAACGGTTCGTCATCTTGGGACCGGAGCATTGCAACACTCTTCTCTGCTGCGACCGTCGGCGGCGGATCACAGAGGGTAGAGTTTCAGAGACTCTGCGGTACTTTCACTCTGCCGCTAATGAGTCCTGAAGCTCCAGTTTCCCACGATGTTGGTCCCCGTCCTGAATAAAACGCTCAGCTATCTATTTCCGGTGACTTCCATCCCAGTGGTTTCCGTCACATCGGACCCCCGGCTGATTACCAAAGACTCTGCCGAGACAACTTGATTTATGACTGTTTTTTTGCACATTGTACTTGAGGCCTCCGACGACGACGCGGCCACTCTAGCTTGGCAACCGAAAGCGGGGAAGCTCCCCTCTAAAGATTTGTATTAATTACATTTTGCCTCAGACGGCGAGCCAAATCGCCGCAGAGCAGAGCGTTGCTTTTTTTTTTTTTTTTTTTTTTTTTTTATCCCGATCCAGTTAAAAACTGGGTTGGTCGGTGTCACCGAGATTCTCCTCGGCGGAGGGGACGGGATCCCCGTCGCTATCGGATGGCGGTGCTCGAAATCCATGCAGAGTATATATTTTCCCATTTGCTAAATCTGTTCGTTCAGCTTATTAACAGTCTGCAGAGTGGAAAAAAAAAAAAAAAAAATGACTGACAGCCAAATATCAACAGCAGCAGCTGGGACTGATGATGTCTGTTCACCCCATCTGGCATCATGACAATTATTATATATATATATATATTAAAAGCCATTAACATCACACTTCTGCTTTCCCTCTGCACTGCAGCCTTCCGTCTTTTTTCATGTTTTTATTTACCGCCGGTAACGTCAGCTTTTCTCCACATTGCGGTCCCTTTTCATCATTTGAAAACCTTACTTTCGGCGTGTTGAATTCGAATATTGCAGCGCCGCTATAAATGCTCCATTGTTAAAAAGTCTCTGGTGCAACACATATGTGCGTTGTATTTGGGATAATTCATAATTCATCTGTTTGTTTATCTGAGATGACTTTATGATATCTAATGTCTTCTGCAATACTCAATTTTGTGGATTTTGTGAAACCTTTTGCAAGGATCGAGAGATTTTTTTTTCGTATATCCATGAAGACAAAGGCACCAGGTTCTGCAGCTTACACACACTAAGAGGAATGAATTCCTTTAAAACTAATTGTGATGGCGCATTCATGTGGCTGATTGAAATGTCAGGTCTTGAAAATACTTAACTGAAAGCAACTAAATGCTATGATAAAGGTGACTTGGTGCATAAAAAAAAAAAAAAAAAAAAAAAAAAAAATTGTCACCGGCTTAAAATATTCATCTTGGTCATTATTTTGAGTTTTTCAGAAAACACAAAAAAACTGAGCTGTATGTTGAATCAGGATTTGGGCTAAAAAATCATTTTGGCCAAGAAATTACAATTTTTTTTAATAAGGGGATACACGGTAAGAAAGATATCCATTCAACTTGAGTGTAGTAGCTATAGTAACTTAAAATCATAAAGGAGCTTGCAAACGTTAGTATTGCTTGAATTTGACAAACTATATTTTATTTAATTAGCGCTATTTCTGGACTATAAGCCATTACTTTTTTCACACGCTTTGATCACTGTGGCTTAAACAATGATGCGGCTAATTTGTGAATTTTTGGGGGCTAACAAACTTCATGCCACCAAAACATTGAGCCTCATCACATCGGACCAATTAAAATACAATGAAATTCTGAGGCTTTTCAATTCTGACACTGAAGAAGACGTCTTTAATGGTTTTAGTGCACAGGAGGAAGAAGAAGACAGCAATCAGCTGGAGTAGGACAAAACAGGGATATAAAATGGATGGATGGATGGACTTTTCCTTGTGTTATTTATTATTAATACAATAAAATTATCAATTTTTCATCAGCTGTGTTACAGGCACTGTTCAGAAACAAAACATTTCCAGCATGTATTTGTGGATGTTACGGGTATGTAAGTATTGTAAAAAATATTTCTGTGTAAATGTGTCATGCTACAATGTGGACACCTGCAGCTTATAGACAAGTGCGGCCTATATATGCACACGTATATTTATTTAGCAATTTTTAGTCGGCGCAGATTATATTCAGGTGTGCTCAATAGTCCAGAAATGATGGTCATTCATTCATTCATTTGCGATTCATACTGACACAATTATTTATTATTTCATCTAATTTAAATGTATCCATTTTATTTTCTTCTACTTGTTTATTTTTAATGTCATTTGATGTAGTTTTTTTTTTTTTAATTTAATTTAAAAAAAGTCACTTTTTTTATCTTTATCTTTATTTAATCCAAAGCACGTGTTGCACCAATTAAGTCCATGGAGGGCCAGTTCAGCTTCTGCCATTTGGAAGAGCACTCGGTCCAACCGTGCCAGGTGCCTGAGTACCATGAGGTCATCCTCAGGCCCTCCATTAATTCATGGGTGTGTTTTGGGAAAAAAAAAAAAAAAAGAAAACACAGGTAAAAAACAGATTAACCTATTTAGAGGTTGGCTCTCATGCCCTTTAAGTGGCAGGTTGGGTGGTGATGCCAGTGCCCCGCTGGCTGAGCAAATGGGGGCGCGTTCAACAAGCAGGAAGTTCCTAGCAGGTTTGCAAAAGCTAATGAATACAAACAAAACACAAGACAATGAAAATTCAGTTCTCAATCAAAAATGAGCCAAATCCCTTAATTTCCACTCATCACACACACACACACATCCACACATGCTTTCAAACTTGCGGACTATTCTGTCTGATCAACCCGCGGCAGTGTTACCTTGACGACCTATTGTGCCCAAAATGCAGCCTGCAGTTTTTCTATTGAGATCATACTCGTGGCCTTCAATGCAACTTTCATTTAGCTGGTTCAAAACTGGGGTCCGGCCATTTTCCTTCTTCTTCTTCTTATCCTTTCGGCTTCAAACCTACTGCCATGTTTGACTTATAACGCAAGACTTTATCTACAACCAAATTACAGAACCGGAGAGGCTTTTAAGCTGTTTTCTCTTTCCTGTTTTCCAATCTCATCGTAGAGCTTCTGCGTTTAAAATCATCAGAACTTCTCGATCTGTGAGTTTCAGAAAAAGGCGTCCTCTCCAGCCATAAAGCATCTTCTGTTGTTTTGTGAAGGATTTGTTTTTTTTGTTTTTTTTTTCTTGCACTGGGGAAAGAATTCCGCAATCATCAAGTAAAGTGTTTCAGACCAGATTTTGTTATCGATGCTTCCACTTTCTTCCTTTCGTTTTCATAAAATAACGAATTCTTCATTTGGTCATTCCTAAACTTCTTCTAGCCATTTCTCTGATTGCTTTCTTGTTTTTTTTTTTTTCCCCACTTAACAATGTGGCCTTTATTTCTTTCAAATAAATCACAGTGGAGTAGAGAGGCAACAATACAAAAATAAAGATTCTGTCGAAATTGTTACACACAAAACAGCACTATTAACTACTTGAATCACAATTCAGAAAGAAATGCTGAAGACCAATTGGAGGGTTTAGAAGCATTTTAGGGCTCTGAAGATCCAAAACGACACCCGTTTCCAATATGCAACTTCACATCTATGACGCAGTTTCCCCTCAACTGGATTTAATATTATTTTTATTGCACGTGTATGTGCATAATCAAGCCTTGGGATACGGTGGGTTGTTTGAATCGCCCTCCCTTCTTGAACAGCGTGCGGTAAAAGGAGAAACCTCTCTTGAGAATTCTATAGTTGAGTCTCTGTAGGCTTGTTAGTACATTTCGCTTTATCCCCTGTCAGGCAGAGCTCGCGCCGACATGAAGTCGCTGATACAAACCGCCGCTTCTACCAACACGTCTGGTAGTAGACGTTAAATAATGATCCTCTGAGCTCTTCAATCAGCAACTTTCTTGCCTTTGCATGCGTTGTATGCTGGCGCGCACATAAAGACGCAAATCTGACGCACTTAGGTTTTGGCATCAGTGTGCAGCCAGAGAATCGGTGCTGGATGGTTTCCAGGAAAGAAATAAAGTAATATTTGCAGGGATTGGCTGCTGCAACAATCTGAAGAGTGTTGTGACTGGTTGGGAAATATCATGTAATAACTCTGTACTTATAGATACATACAGGTACATGTGTGCACACACAGATGCTAGTACTCAAGACGCGCAGGATATGATAAAGGTCACTGTTTAAAGTACCTGATGGACACTCCTATTGTTACACATTGAACATTTTTTTTTTCATTTAATTTGTTAGTGTTCTTATTCTTTTAACTAGTAGATATCATTATATTTTATTACATCTTAATTTAACAGCTAAGATAGGCTCCAACATCCCCCACAATCCCGAGTGCAGGCGATGGATAGATGGATTTATCTTATTTTATTTTATTCTATTTTATTTTATTTATCTATGGTTTGTTTGGTTTTATAGATAAAACAAACTGAGGGCTGGCTTATATTTTATTTTATTTTATCTTATTTTATTTTATTTTATTTAACCATATTTTGTTTGGTTTAAAGATTAAACTCGCCAAGGGCTACATTTTTATTTCAGTGCGTATTTATTTTTTCATTTTTTTAAGAACAATTGCATTTAGTAATTCATGTTCTTTCTGCCGTAACAGCTGCTGCGGCAACAGATTGTGCCCAAATGCTTGGTGTGCACATGAAGTAACCCATACAGCACTCGCATCGACGTCATTACACTGCAGCAAATAAACATGTCTGTCTACATTGGATGTATCTGCGAAGAACATTGTGTCAAGCTGACATGTCGTGCCTGGCTTTGGGAAATTTGTACTTTTTTTTCCTTCTTCATTTCAAATTTCATCAGGGTTGACTTCAAATATATGTTGGGAAACTGCAAAACAATTTACTCCTAAACATTCTGTTCAAGAGAAATTAATGCCTCAGCTCTTGTTTTCGGATGGATTATTACGTGAAGAGAAAGCGTAGTTATGTTGTAACAGCATCGGATCACAACCACTTTTCTGTAGAAATTTCATGCACATTTTTTTAAATGCACAAAACTATGAGAAATCGGCGCATTCATTCATTCACCTGTACCTAACATTGCTGAGGTAGAAGTGCTAACGGCTAGTTAAGACATCAATATTCAATTTTTCTTATGCTTAAGTTCATTTTAAAATGAAAAGTAGCTACTGTCCGGTAGAAGGTCAGAAGTGAAAAACAAAAAAACTAACAAAAAAAAAAAGGTTAGTTTTTTTTCCCGAGGATAAAGTAATAAAAAAGAATAAAAAAAAAAAATCACCAAAAAACTCACTTGTGAGATTTTCAAGAAACAAGTGCCTCTCCTCCGCCCAGGCGCAGGCGTAGTTGCACCGTAAGAGGGTGGGATACCCCTCCTCCAAGCTGCTGCATAGCATAAAACTGACTTGAGACTTCCTGTCAGCTTTTTTCCCACTTCAGAATCCCAAATATATCAAATCTAAACTCTGAACCACTTCAGAAGGCTTCTGACGCTGATTTCCAAGAAACAGTTACTACTGATGGGCGGCACGGTGGCGCAGTGGTAAGCGATTGGCTACTGTCCGGTAGAAGGTCAGAAGTGGAAATAAAAATAAGACAGAATGTTGCATTTTTTTCCTGAAGACAAAATAATAAAAATAAAAAAAATAATACTAAAAAACTCTCTTGTGAGATTTGAGAAACAAGTGCCTCTCCTCCGCATTAGTTATCTCACCTTGAGGCTGCTCTTATTTTCCGCCTTCTCATTCCCACACCTGGGCATTTAGGGTCCCCAGTTAACCTCCTGCATGTTTTTTGGACAGGCAGAGGAAACTGGAGACTGGACATACGCAACTGTATATGTGCATGCTCTTGCTGCAGTACTCGGATATAATAAATTACATATACATATATAAACAAAAAAAACACAAAAGTAACCTCGCTACGTGGCAACATCATGCAACTAGACCCCAACTTTCACCCTCTTCTATCAAATACCCTCCAGTCACTAAACCTCCAAAAATCCCCTTCCATAGATCCATTACGGGAATGCAAATATACACCATTTGAGTTTCTAACATGATGAATAAATACTCAGAAAAATAAATGGTGTTTAATTCTGAGCATCAAAAGTATTCACCCATCCAACAGTTGTTTCTTTATTTTTATTTTGACCGGAAAAACGTCATAGAAGTTCTGCGAACCCCGGACACCTTCCTCCTGTTTGGCCTACATGTCAAAATATATGTGTGCTGTAGATCATAAGTCATAAAGTAATCCAGGGCTGATCTCAACACGGGGGAATAGGAGGCACAACACAGAAATACTTGTTCTCCTCTATATTTACAACATAATAAAGGATGTACAAAAGTGCGGCGCACCATGATGTACAACGCTGCAATCAGAAGCCAATTTATTTGTTACCGAAGCGCGATACAACAACACCCGTGATAAATCTTTCCCTCAGGAGGATTAAAATGTCAAGTTTTCGCTTTGCCTCTCTATTTCAAACTTGAGAAAACAAACAAATAAATAAATAAATAAATAAATAAAAATAAGAAACGTCGATGCCACATATTTTAATTCTGTCATTACTTACTGGCCACTGTGCCTGGTACATCTTTTTTTCAGTCAATTAAAAAAAAAAAAAAAAAGTGAAAACAATGCAAAAGTTATTTCACTCTTTGTAAACAGCACGAATGTGTGGATTCATATTTTGAAACTAGTTTGATACCATCCATCCATCCATCCATCCATCCATACATACATCCATACATCCATACATCCATACATCCATACATCCATACATGCATCCCTGATATTATTTCTCCATTTTTAATTAGTATCCAGTTTAATGGTGAGCCCATAAATTTCCGTGGCAGCACTAAATTTATTCAAAATATTTATGTGAACCTCCATCTAATGGGTGGTTGATGATGATTGACGTTTAGAAAAAGCACCATAGGATTCACTTCATTCTTATACATATACTAATGCCTAAAACACACCCATCTACCCTGACTTGCGATAAGAAAATGATTTATCTGTATCCAGTTGTCTTTAGCCAGGCTTGTCTGTTTGTCTGCATCCTTTCAACCAAACCATTTTTTTCTTTTTTCTTTTTTTTTTTTTCATCTCTGTGTGTCCATGCCCTGTTGTGTGCGTGTGTGTTCAGAATCAGCTGTTTGCACTTTTTTGCCCAAATATCACAGTGATTAGATGCTGGGGAATCATCTGTCTGCAAACTGACAAGTCGGGCCCGCGTTGCGTGCCCAGGCGGCGATAATTACACACCCCCTCGACGCAATCGTGTCGGGTCGTGTGAAACGTGGTGAGATGGACTCCTCGCCCCTGCTTGGTTCCACTCCGCTGGCTCCACTGAATCATAATAAGGGACCTTTGCAACAAGAGGGGTGTTGACATATGGCGCCTGACTGTGTTGGGGACATCACATGGGGTGTAGTGTGGGCTGTGGGGTTGAACCCAGAACGCAGGGGGAAGAAGAATTAAAATGCATTATTATTATTTTTAAGTTCGCATGATATTTCATCACTTGTTATTATATAATGTTATATATGCCCGGCAGCAGCAGCAGCTCCCTGTGATGAAACAAACGTGCGTTGCTTCAACACCGCGATGAGTCTGCTGAGGCGCAGGCGTAGTTGAAAAGAGGGTGGGATACCCCTCCTCCAAGCTGCTGCATAGCATAAAACCGACATGAGACTTCCTGTCAGTTTTTTTTTTTTTTCCGACTTCAGCATCCCAAATGTATCAAATCTAAACTCTGAACCACTTCAGAAGGCTTCTGACGCTGATTTCCAAGAAACAGTTACTACTGATGGGCGGCACGGTGGCACAGTGGTAAGTGATTGGCTACTGTCCGGTAGAAGGTCAGAAGGGAAAAAAAAAGAAAAAATTATGTTTAAATTTTTCCTGATGATAGAATAATAATAAAAAAAAAAATATATATATTACCAAAAAACTCTCCTGTGAGATTTTCAAGAAACAAGTGCCTCTCCACCTCCAAAGTTATCTCACCTTGAGGCTGCTCTTATTTCGGCATTTTCATTCCCACACCTGGGCAATTTAGGGTCCCCATTGAACCTCCTGCATGCTTTTTGGACAGTGGGAGGAAACTGGAGACTGGACATACGCGATTATATATGCTTATGCTCTTGCTGCATTACTTGGATATAATAAGTTACGTATACAAACAAAAAAACACAAAAGTGACTTCACTATGTGCCAACATCATGCAACTAGACCCCAACGTTCACCCTCTTTTATCAAATAGCATCCAGTCACTAAAACCTCCAAAAATCCCCTTTCCATAGATCCACGACAGGAATGCAAATATACATCATTTGAGATTCTAACATGATGAATAAATACACAAAAAAATAAATGACTTAAATACACAGCATTGCTAAACATCTGCAGGTAAAAACATCTTCCAACCCTTGCTGTTCGAGAAGGTGCTCATGTTACCTTTGTTTCTTTGGTGTTTAATTCTGAGCATCACAAGCATTCACCCATCCAGTACTCGTTGTTTAATTTTTTTTTGAGCGGGAAAATGTCACAGAAGTTCTGTGATCCCCGGACCCCTTCCTCTTGTTTGGTCTACATGTCAAAATACATGTGTGCTGAAGATCATAAGTCATAAAGTGCAGCAGCTCCTTGTGATCAAACAAACGTGCGTTGCTTCAACGCCGCGACGAGTCTGCTGAGGCGCAGGCGTGGTTGAAAAGAGGGTGGGATACCCTTCCTCCAAGCTGCTGCATAGCATAAACCAAATCCAAGTTCCCAACCACTTCGGAGGCTTCTGATGCTGATTTCCAAGAAACAGTTTCAACAGATGGGCGGCACGGTGGCGTAGTGGTGAGCAATTTGATCTCAAGAGGACCTTTCTGTGTGGATTTTGCATGTCTGCGTGGGTTTCGTCCATGTTTACAGAACCAACATTACCCGCGACCCTGAGTAGGATAAGCGTCACACGATGAATGAATGGTAATCAAGTGGTAATCTTATGGTAATCAAGACTCAAGATTTTTTATTGTCTTTATGCAGACATAATTTTGTTGAGAGCTCCTGGCTATGCATAAAAAATAAATAAATAAAAAGAGTACAAGCATGAGGAAATACAATATATATGCCTATTTGTGTATTTTATTTTATTTATTTTTTTGCCTATTTGTATATTTTATATGTATTGTTTATTTGTATTGTCTTCCCGGGACTACAGATGGCAATCAGCTATGAGCTACAATCTGGTGCAATCATCTCTGCTTCTGTGCTTAATGTAATTGTACACTGTCCTAATAAACTTTTTAAACTAAACTAAACATTGTAATATATGGTAGGTCAGGAAATGTAATTTGGGTGTACAATTTCGCCTACAGTGGCGTCTGGTTTGATGGCGTCTTCTACTTTAGCACAAACTGTCAAGTCTCTTCCAGGCTCCTCCAAGGCAAATGTTAGAATCCTCCAACACAGAGAGGTTATCTTTAGAGCGAAAAGAAGCAAAACAAGCAAGGTCTGTGACCAACGAAGCCGTATGACAGCCATGTTCACCGTCTTAAGTTTGCCCTTTGCTTGGTTTTTCCAAAACAATCTGGAGGCCGGGAAACGAGTCCATCATCTCGGAGTTTCCTTTCGAGCCGATTCTGTGATGTCGCCATCTTGGCTTCATGGACGAAGGATGACGACGGAGCGTGAGATTCCCATATTCGAAGAAGTGCGTAATCCACAATGGCTCGGCTTGTAATTCCAACCTTACTCCAACCTCGGTAACGGAACACAGCATGATTCGTGAAGTTGAAAACCCAGAATCCCGCGAGCCGGTGTCTTCGCAGCGTGCATGCAACAGCTCAGTGTACTCAATGAAATTTGTATCAGGAAGAAAACAAGCCGAGGCAACCCTTAAAAAACTCCCCCCCGATTACACAGACATCGTATACTGACTTTAACACTGACGTGAAAATTAGAGTGTTGCTCCTTTAGTTTGCGTGCTGCAAAAACCCGGGTCTGGTTTGACGGTAAAGGGTGAAGAGGGTACTCGTAGATTCCCCCCCTTCATTTAGAGCCATGAACAAAAACATGCACTTCTGTTTGTGCTATTCTGAGAAAATGTGTGTGTAAAATATGACGGCTAATAGCGGCCCGGAAGGGGTTTGAAGTACCTTAAGTGCAATTCAGTGTCACCGTGCGTTGTCACTGTGCGGACATCGCATTATAGCTTGATGGACACGTGGTATGATGGATGAGCGCCGCGCTGTAGGGGGAGGGAGAGCGTGCATCGACATCATTAAGAGGAGCCCGAGGTGACATCATCTCGGATATATGAACGCTTTGCACAACTTTCTGCTTCACAGAATCAACTGTGATGTCCGGATTTACGTTGTTTTTTTTTTTTAAACCGCTATATATTTCATTTCTATCATTCTAAGAAAAAAAAACGGACCAGCATACGTGTAATCCGGTACTCTCTGGCCCGGCCTGGCTTCATCAGTCATAGGATTGATCATGCCGCATTTGCCTGGACTGAGTGGCGGCTGTGATTTTGCGGTCTAAAAACACCTGGTGAATAGTCCGCCTTGCCCCGCTCCGCAATGGCGGCGATGTCGTCTGTGACATCATCACAGCGAGATTTCCGCACTGTGATAATGGCATTGTTCATTTTGTTGTGCTCTGTGACATAAAGTAAAGTGGCTGTGACTGTAAAGAACGTAATCTGTAAATGGCTTTCCCTCCCTGCGGAGGGGCCCGGCGCCGCGGACGATTGGTGAGCGTGAGGGTCGCGCTCGAGAGGCGAGGAGACGGGCGGGGAACAACGGCGGCGAGATGGATTTAATCAGGGAGATATTCAACTCCACACCTCCGAATGCTCCTCCATCCACCGGATTAGAACTGAACGCCCATCCTCACCAAGTAGGACTTAATAGCGGAGACTACAATGGGATCCCTGCGCTTGGAGAAGGCTCGGTGCACCATCCAATGATGCCCCCCCCCAACTTCAACCACGTCCAGCTGCATCCTCAGTACATGCAGCCTGTTTACATGAACAGCCAGGCCGGGGCCTCCATCTACAGCCAGTATTTGCCCTATCAGATGATCACTCACAATGTCCCGGGAGCGGCGGCCGTTAGCCACCCGGCTGCCCCGTCGCTAGTTTACAATCCGCCCATGATGCTGCCGGGGACGCAGTACCTACGCCCAGTCGGGGTGGTCAACGCGGGGATGGCGTACAGCTTCACGGCTCCGCCCTCTACCGCCCCTCCCAAAAACACCTCCAAGCCATACTCAAAGAAGAGAAGCTGGAAGAAGTCTGGAAACAAGCAGGACAAGGACCACCCTTATGTCAAAAAGCCTCGGAACGCTTACATCTGTTTCGTGGATGAGCAGAGGCAGAACGTAGCGGCTGAGCTGAACAATACGAACAACTCTGTGGTGAACGCGGTGTTGGGGCAGAGGTGGAGGAGTATGTCGGGCGAAGAGCAGGTGAAATATTACAAGCAAGCTGAGGCGGAGAGGCAGCTGCACACACAGCAGCATCCCAACTGGTCGTGCAAAGAAAACTACGGGAAAAAGAGGAGAAGGAGCTGCAAAGGCCCAGCGGTGGCGGCGGCGGCGACAGCGACTGCGTCTGTGTCCCAACCTCAAGACGACCGGCAGCCCGAGCACACTCGCGTGACCTCAGGCCCGACACACGCATTGGACAGTGACAGGTGTCTGTCTCGGACCGAGTTCCTGCCGTGTGACAGCCTGCACCCGCCGCAGGCATATAAGTTGATCCCAAACGCTTATCTGCTGGAGTCGCTAAATGCGGCCACAGCGATGGCCGGCGCCGGCGCCGCCAACTCACGGACACAAAGTCTGCCGCCAGACTCCCTCATACAGTCACGCAGAGTCGAAGAACAGTTACCGGGGATTATCGAGAATCTTGACTTTATGGCGCCCACTGAAAGGGCGCAGCTGCTGTTTACTCTCTCTCCTCCACCCCCTTGTTCAGAACCTAGCTATCGCAATTGATGGCATGTGAGTGTAAGTGTATGTTCAGTAAAATGCTACTCTTCCATTCATCGCTTCTGGTTTGAGGTTAGAGGAGAACCACATCTCCGCTTGTCACGATCGGGACTTTGTTCTGACAAAGGGACGAGGCAGATTTCCATCTGCGGGGAGAGGAGAAACGCTGGAAAGGAAAGTAGCTCGGATTCACCACTCCACAAGTCTTCCACGAAGAACTGAAAAATCCAGCAAAAAAGACATTTGCTTTGATTCTCCGGATTTTTTGGAGCACTAAATCCGTTCTAGAAATGGGTTAGGCAATCTAAGAGCGGAGTTTTCCCTCCTGTGTGGAGTGACATGTTGCCCACTGTGGACTTCGGCTCAGTCAGGTAAGCCCGTTTAAGATGATAAACAGCTCCCTCATCACTGAACAGTTGCTTGTAGCTTGACACCATTTAAGACTTGTTTAAGTTTTTTTTTGTTTTTTTTTACCCAAAACCATCTATTTCGGAATATGATATTAATTGGAGTATTTTTTTTTCTTGTGTGTTGACAGTAAGTTTGCTAGATACGTCCAGTGCAATGCTGCCCGGAGGGTGGGCGGTGCTTCGGCTCAGACTGCAGCCCAGAGACTGGATAGCAGCCAATATTCCAACCGGTTTCATGCTACAGGCGGTGCTACAGTGCAATAATACTACTGTGATTTCTATTTCTTATGGATTTTTCGTTTTTCTTTGTTTTGCTTTCAAAACACGAATGGCAATTACGAAGATATCTACCGGCATTATTAAATCGTCGCAAAGCGCGCATTTAGACGTATGCCTGGTGTAAACAGATTGCATTCTGTGAATGCTCCACAGGTCATTAGCCAGTATAATTAAAGTGCTATTTGTTCCGTGTTTCCAACTCGTAATGCTACATCAAACAATCTCTGATTGGTTAATGTGTAGCCAGCTTAGTCCAGAGGAGGGACTCTGCCGTGTGGCCTCGGTCAAGCCCCTTTAGAAATCTTACAAAAGGAAAACTTAGACGAAAAAAAGGTGCGACGAAGCGAGGACCGATTCGCTCCATATTTGGATTTGTGATGCCAGGCTTTCACATTCGCATTGACAGTGCAAGCAGTGTGCTTCCCCTTCGTGGGCTTCCCCTCTCACAGGGGGTGCTCAGCCCGGGCTGATGACAGATGTTGACTATCAGGGAGTCTGGCTTCTTCTGACCCAAAGAGGCCGGCTCGACTGACCTGTTTATATTCTGCTGGATTGTTTTATTTGAATTTAGGTTGACAAAGGCTAATTGCATCTGTCAGGCGAAAGGTATTGAAAATGTGTCTTGCTGCAGGAGGTGACAGCTGACTTGTCGCAGACAAAGGAAAATAAAATGCTTTTTTTTCGCATTTTAGCAAACTGAAGGTGTGCAGCATTGTGCTGTTTTTTTCTTTTTCTTTTTTTTAGAGGTAAAAGCAAAAAAACAAAAAACAAAAAAACTAAACACACATCTTTGCGTTTATGTTCTGTCTTGTGCTGCTTTCTTTTCATGTTATCATGAACAGGAAGTTTGATTTTGGTGTTTTCAGATAATGGCAGACACAAGTTAATGCATTCATTCATTGTCTATGCCGCTTATCCTGCACACAGGCTGGATCCTATCCAAGCTGTCATTGGGCAAGAGGGGTGGTTGGACCTGGACCGGTTGCCAGTCAATCACAAAGCCACATATAGGGTTATACAACAATTCACTGTCAGTGACACATCAGGTCAATTTAGGGTCCAATGTGGAGAACATGCAAATAACCACTGTGCCACTCTGCTGACCCACCTGAAAGTCAAAACATGAGCACAACAGCATTCTCGTGGCTGTGCAGGGGTCCTACTACATCAACGCAGCTGGATTGTTTTCTTTTGGATCCAAGATGGCGGCTGCCTCTTGTCATCCCGTGCATTAAAACAAATGTGGTCAACACAGTCTTGTACTTTGATATTTGTATTGTGCGTTACTTGCCTCATGGAAATTGCAACATGTTAGCATTAAACGGATTTCAGTTGTGAATTTAACATTTGCGGCTACCAATCATGCACCTTGTCATCAGGCCACTGCTGTGCCATGAACGCGTGAGGGAAAGGAAGAATGATGCTTAAAGAATTCTTTGACTTCTGCAGCATTAGTTACAGGTCCCGGACACCAGTAGGCGCAATGAATTAAAATCCAGATGTTGAGGGCAATTGCTGTTGAATGGCCACCTCAGAAACTCGGAAAACAGGATGTGTCAATTTAAATGAATGTGTATAAATGCGCAAGTGGAATTTATTAGAACAAACCAGCCCAAGCATAGACCTCTGAGCTTCTGCAATTATGATATAGTATCTATCTCTGCAGCAGGGTCAAGCCAGGTCAAGCTATATTGCACCTTAGCACAAGTACCTACATCATTACCTATGGTGAGGCACCACAGCGGAAAACAATTTGCGGTGCAAACAGTTTTACCTCCTATAATTTCACTAAGTTATTCCACCCAAAGGCATGCTGAGAATAGCTTAGGGGGCTGTTTGAATAATAGCATGTTTAGGAACAAGAAGAGAGGGGCTTTGTTGGATACAACATTGAGGTCCAGAATGCGGCATAACACAGAAAAGCCAGAAATGCTGCATGGAGAAACTGTGCACAAAAAGGGGATTGTGTTTGCCATGATTTCTTTTGATTAAAAGACAACATTTTTTTTTTTTTTTCAATTTGGTGCTCAAGCTTGGAACTCACTTTACCAGCCAAGACAAATGTGTGAGACCAGCAAAATTACCGACAACTGCCTTTTTTTTTTTCAGATTGTAGGCTATCAACCAGTAAAACAGTGAGGCGTATCATTATGAACGCAGAAATATGGATCCGCCACACAGTTGAGAAAAAGAACAATTGGAAATTTTCAACTGTACCACCAACAGCGGCTAACCCCCTTTTCCACTGTTTATACCTCCTGCACCTCAAATGCACAAAGTTGCACTCAAAGGAACCACATCACATTTATAACACTGGGATTTCTGGTATTTATTTAACAACCGCAGTACTGAAAAACACCCCAAAACAAAACAACAACAAAACAGCATCTAAAAAGGATTAAGAGATGAATCCCTCTAATCCACCCTAGGCAAACTTTTGTTATTTCTTTATCTTTCTCCATAATTTTTCCTTTTAAATATGGGGATATTATGATACCAAACCACAGAAAATGAGCTGCTCCCTCTGTGAGATGTAACCTTATGGTGGGGGGTTTGCATGTCCCAGTGATCTTGGAAGCTATGATGTCGGGGGCTTTATGCCCTTGGAAGGCTCACCCAGGGCAAACAGGTCCCAGGTGAAGGACCAGACAAAGTGGGGCTCAGAAGACCTCCCATGAAGAAGACAATCATTGGACTCAGTTCTCCCTTGCCCGTACAGAGGTAACCGGGGCCCCCCCTGGAATCGGGTCTGGGGACAGGGCTTGGTGGTGAGCGCCTGGTGGTTGGGTGTTCACCCATGGGCCTCGGCCAGGCACAGCCCGAAGGAACTCCCCTGGGCTCACCACCCACAGGAAGGGCCAATGGCGTTGGGTGCAGTGTGAGCCGGGCAGTAGTCAAAGTGGGGGACCTCGGCGGTCTGATCCTCGGGTGCAGAAGCTGGCGCTTGGAACATGGAATGTCACCTCTCTGGCGGGGAGAGGTGACATTCCAGCTAGATATAATCGGACTCGCCTTGACGCGCAATGTGGGGTCTGGAACCAGGCTGCTCGAGTGGGGTCGAGGAAAGGCACCAGGCAGGTGTGGGCATATTGGTTGCCTCCTGTTTCCACGTCTGCACGTTGGTGTTCAACCCGGTGGACGAAAGGGTACCCTCCCTCCGTCCTCAGGTGGGTGAACAGGTTCTGACAGTTGTTTGTGACTACCCACAGTTTAACCAGTTTAACCACCCTTCTTTGAGCCCCTAGAGGGGCTGCTAGAGGGCTTTGCGACCATGGACTCCCTATTTATACTGGGATACTTTAAAGCTTACGTGGGCAACGACAGTGCGACTTGGAAGGGAGTGATTGGGAGGAAGGCCCCCCCCCCGGTCTGAACCCGAGCGGTGTTTCGTTAGTGGACTTCTGTGCTCGTCACATATTGTCAATAGCAAACTATGTTCAGGCATGAAGGTGTCCGTATGTGCACTTGGCACTAACACACCTTAGGCCACAGTTCTTTGATCGACCTTGTGGTGGTATCGTCGGACTTGCGGCCGCATGTACTGGACACTCAGGTGAAGACAAGGCCGGAGTTGTCAACTGATCACCACATGGTGGCTCCAATGGTGGGGGAGGATGCCGGTCAGACCTGGCAGATCCAAACGTAATGTGTGCGTCCTCTGGGAGCGTCTGGCAGAGTCCCCTGCCAGGAAGAGTTTCAACTCCCACCTCTGGCAGAACTACAAACATGTCCCAAGGGAGGCAGGGGACAGTGAGTCCCAATGGACCATGTTCGATACCTCCATCGTCGAGGCAGCAGACTGGAGTTGAGGCCATAAGGCGGTTGGTGCCTCTCAAGGTGACAACCCTCAAACTGAAGCTGTCAAACTGAAGAAGCAATCCTATCAAGCCTTTCTAGCCTATGGGGCTCTGGAGGCAGCTAACAGGTACTGGCAGACCAAGCAGCATTCTGTTTCTGTGGTTGCCGAGACAAAAACTCGAGCATGGGAGGAGTTTGGGGAGACCATGGAAAAAGACTGGGTGTCGAGGAGATTCTGGTCCACCATCCGGCGGCTGATATGAGGGTAGCGGTACTATGTGAACACTGTGTACAGTGGGAGCGGGGTGTTGCTGACCCCAACTCGAGATGTTGTAGAACAGTGGTAGGACTACCTCAGTGACCTCCTCAACTACGGTGAAACGCCTTCCAATGAGAAAGCAGAGCTGAGGGAATCTGGAGCAGACACACCTATTTTCGGGTCTGAAGTTGCTGAAGCAGTCAAAAAGCTCCAGTTCAAATATCTCGGGATCCTGTTCACGAGTGAGGGAAGGACGGAGCGGGAGATCGACAGGCGGATCGGTGCGGCATCTGCAGCGATGCGGACTCTGTACCGGTCTGTCATATTGAAGAGCGAGCTGAGCTAATGTCCCCCCAGAGGAGCTGGACCATGTGGATGTGGAGAGGGAGGTCTGGGCCTCACTGCTCCGGCTGCTGTCTCCGCGACCTGACTCCGGATGAATGGATGGATGCAAGCCACAGGAAGTACTTACGACAGTATTATGTTACCGCTGGCATCCGTACTTGTCCAGTGCATTAAATGTAAAGACTGACTGACTAATGAATTTAAAAGCCAGGAGTATAATGGAACAGAACAAACCATATAACATTCATAATACCTTTAGAGAGCAGCTAATGTTCGCAAAGAATAATACCATATAATCTTCAAATGAAGGGATGCATTATCCTGAGGATTTACACAGGACTGGTGTGAATATACAAAACTAATAGTCTGAGATCAATGACCTCCTTACCAACTATTCCGACACTTATTGAAGCTTCAGAAAGCCACTATTCACTCTTCTACTGGCAGAGAAATCACAGCGAATCACCTTAAACACATCATAAACCAGATCTTGAGACCGAATGTTTTAACAGTTCACATATATGAGGTGATGAAACTACTCTCAGCAATGAAATAACTGCAGATGTGATGTTAACATGTGTATAATAACCTGCTCATAGTTTGCCCATAGTTTTTCCCAGCAATGGGAAATCAGTAGCATTAGCCTGACACATTCGGTCATTTACAAGATCGAGTAAAGGAACAGTTTAGTAAAGCACATGTTTACAAATGGAATTGATGACGGCCAAAATGGGCCAATCCATCGTATATATATATTTTTAAAAGGTAGAATGTTTAGGATCGTGTGACAAGGCACTTTTCGGAGACAGGTTGAAGTTGTCTGATCATTTATTGGCCAGGAGATGGGTTTGGGGATTTGCCAACAGAACTTGGAGTCTGGCATCGTGCACTGAGAATCTCCATACAGAGTAAATACTCAATTGTGTCTTTGTTTTAGTTTGGGACATTGCTTTATAATTTCATTTTCTTTTTTGAAAGACCTCGAAATCAAATAACGTCATCTACAAGTCGCTTTTTGCTCATTTTAGAAACAATCATTTTCTCGGCCACATTCCAATTGAAGTCTTAAATGGAATCACTGACGGCCAATTAACATTAATAAAATCTGACATTGCAAAATGCTTGCAGAATTCTAGGCTCTGCAGCAGTTATTGCCCCGAAATGTCAATTGTTCTCACGCTCTATGATAAATATTTAATTAGTCGTTATGAACTGGGTGATCTATCAAAGTCATATTGTGCCCTTTTCCCAGTGGAGTGGTAGACGACATTAAAAAGAATAAAAGTAACAAGGCCACAGATATACTGCACAGTTTAGTTGCTCGTAGGGTCGGTATTACATTTATTCGAATGACCAAGCCAATGACTCTGAATAGTCATCAGTGTCATCACACTTATGCGTTCAAATCTGATAAGTTTGAAATATACCTTCTTTCCACATCATTACCCTATAAAATTTAACTATGGACCGGGTCTAAAAATGATGCACTGGGACTCAAATTGATGTACCTTTTTGTCTCGTTAAGCATTCAGTTGCTACATAAAGCCATAAATCTTCCTCCCCTGTTGTGTTTACTGACTGAAAGATCAGACAGGACAGAAATACAAGAACAGGCATTTAGCTCAAAGATCAATAGCGCCCGGGGTCTTCCAGGTCAGGCAGGACCCCAGCTGCAAGCTGTGCAAAGATTCTCCCGAGACAGTTCGGCACAGAAAAACTGGGGTTAAGTTGCAGGTGGGACCGAAATACATGGAACACCACGACTGTGATGAATCACAAATTGCACAGGGATATCGTCTTGTTCAGAAAGTCCCGGGTAAGGGTCCGGGGCTCGTCGGGGTCCAGACTTCTCGCCGACAGGACACCATGCTGATTGACAAACAACTGGAGAACACAGTGGTTATTGATGTAGCTATGGCAACATCAGGAAGAAGGATCAAGAATGGCTGGAAAAAAGTCAAGGGCTCTAAGAGGAGCTAGCACCGGTATGGTGAGAACATGAATGCTAACGGGTGATGGCTCCCAGCCCACTGAGGTGGACATGTAGGGAAATGATTGGAAATAATGAACTAGTAGCTGTCTTTCCTGGGTTTGTCAATTGATGCGTGAAAGGCTAAAGAGGGAGCAAAATTCTAATGTGATGAATAAATCTGATTTAATTAACATACCCTGTTGGAAAGCATGCGAATGACACGGAAAGCCACCGGCTTTGAATTTGGAGAGCTACTGGCTGTCTGTGGTTCCCTGTGATTGAGTCGCGACCACCCCAGGGGTTGACGCCTGCCTGTCGCTTAACGTCAGTAAGGATCAGCTGCACGCCTACACAACAATATGTGTCGGACAAGTGATATTGACACATTTTTGATTTAACCTCAAAAATATCCCAGTTAAAGTAAAATACATACACTATATCTGTTGCACTTTCTTTTCCACACTATTTTAAACCTAAAGAAATTGATTGGCCGTTTCAGGACAGGTTTCCTCGAACACGGGACATTGCTGCGACCGAAGTGGACTTCATTTTCTCCACATAAGCCCGCTGAGGGAAGAGAAATCAATACTCTTTTGACGGCAATCTTGCATACATTCAATCGCAGCCTTTTGCGTTCTCTCCCTGTATTTCCTCGGGGGCTGAACTCTGGCCCAGCATAGATGCTTGTGTCCCATCCTTTTAAGCGAATCTCTTGAAGCTGAACAAATAATCACTCTGTAACCAACGCTTTTGCTTGGATTTGTAGATGTGAGATTTCATCGCGGGCAACATTGCTCTGTGATGCAGTTGGCTGTGCTGTTTCTTCCCTCTGGCAGGGAACCCGGTTTCTCTTTGTCTAACAGAATAAGAGATTGGTCTCTTGAATTTCCATACATGCATCCACTTTAGTGCTCATCCCGCCCAATGAGTCGCGGCGGACGACTGCCAATCCCAGCCAGAATTAGGCGAAGGGTCAATCGAAGGTTAAAATATGGACATAAAACCCATCCTGTATCCATCCGTTCATTATCTGAGCCACTTATCTTACGCACAGGGATGCAAGGAGGCTGGAGCCAATCCCAGATGGCGCTTGCTGAGAGGCGGCGGGTTGGACACCCTGGATTGCCTGCCAGTCGATCACAGAGCAGAATGTAGAGACATTATAACCATTCACTCTTTTATTCACGGTCCAGCCATTTGAGGGATTTAGGTGAAATATGTACAAATATATATATATGTATTTTTACATACATTTCACTTTATTTCTATTTGTTTCTTGTGATCTTTACTGTTTATTCATTTTTTTTATCCTTGTTTTCTTATCTTTTATTCTTCTTATTCTTATTTCTTGATCCTTCTTCACTTTATTCTGTGAGCAGGAGCTCATTGCTCCCTTGGGGATCAATAAAGTATTCTGATTCTGAGATAAATTCAAACAGTGAGACAAAAACCAGAGAGGAACCTTACAGGAATTGCAAGTAAAGTCTGAGGTCAGCCAGTGGCCTGCAGCTCAGAGAGGTCTTGCCATGAGATGACTTGCTAACCGCTACGCAAACCCAGATGGGATTTTGAAAACGATTTCTGGTCTGCTAGCCAAAAGCATTGAAATAAGACCGCCCCCCCCTTTCCCCGTCGTACTTGTCTGGGCTGGATTTGCTCTGCAGTTCAGTCCCCTCCACCATCACCGTCAAAAATTCATCCCACCCGTCATTTCAGACTATTTTAATGGAGCACGGCATTTCTGACATGCTAGAGCAATCTCACCGCTTTCAAGAGAAAGGTGTTGAGAAAGACGGGAAAGAATCCAAAGCAGCTTGTTCGGGCTTTGCGATGAAAAGAGTCCGGATGAACGGCATGTTCCCGCTTTCTGACAATATACCTATGTGAAAGTGGGGAAGAAGTATGATGTGTTTTCCTTGATTCACCCCCTCCCATCTTTAAGTACCTGAACGTGTCTACCTGGGTCTGAGGCGAACGACTCCCGAGCCCGAATAAAGACATTTATTATGCGAAATGTTAAGTGATGCGATGAAAATAGATAAGTAGATCTTTCGAGATTAATTTTGTCCTCCTGTCCCAAAATATTCCCCGCCTATTCTTGTCTTAGGAACAAATGTCTCAGTCCTGAAATAGTGTGGCGTTGGATAATTTTGCCATGATTTAATAGGTACAATAAGGAGTAAAAGCTGAGCACCAAGTGCCTGGGACCCAGAAATTTGTAGCAGGGTTCTTAAAAAGCCAAGAACAAATCATGTCTTCCAAGCACCAGTAATAAGAGCGATAAATCACAGAGTTTATTTATGAATTGATTAAAATAACACTTGTATTAATTCTGTTTTTTTTTTTTTTTTTTTTTCCTGCAGTCCTTTTTCCACTTTGTTGGGTTCTTTATAAATGTCTAGATGAATGTATCATGGCAATATCAGAGAATTTGTACTTTGCACGTATGCCGCTGTCATTTGTTTATCCCTTTATAAAAAAATTAAACTCGCAAAAAAGAAAAAAATGGGGTCAGTGTATTCAAACACACAAGGAGGCCTGGCTTCGGTTCAGTCACACCTCGTACTCACGTGAAGGTAAACAAAGATTGGACACGGAAACGTAGTTTGGGTGATTAAGTATTATTCCACATGAGCAAGGTGTTAGTGCAAAAAGACAAATAAATATGGATACTGCCATGTATACTTTCACGGTATGTATATATTTTACAAACAGTAGCATGTACGTAAGCTGTCCCTGTGGAGGTTCTGGCCTCCAGTGATCCGTATCCTCCTGCCGGAGGGGAAAAAGGAGGTTGTTTCCAGGTGTGATGGGTCTGCAGGGATGTCTACAAAAATCATCTGATTACTATATTGGAAAGCAACCAAAGAAAGCAAAGGTGTACTTTTTGCACAACCATAGTGAAAGGAACCTGCTCTCACTGGGAAGGAAACGGAGCAACCGTTTGGGGTTTCGGCGTTATTTGTAAAAGAACAAGCTCAACAGGAATGTGTTTTTCTCATACAGGCGGGATCCGCCAGTGGCCCTTCAACAGTCGCCACAAGATAATTTGATTCTGAGATGCTCTGAGCTTGAGTATAAAACTTCTGCACATTGGTAACATGAACACCGCTGCTAAAAAGTAACCAAGCGACAATTCAATCATATCCGGGAAAAGCTGGTTACCATCCCTGAACAAACACAACCTGGAAACGACTTTCAGTTGAATTTAAATCAATGCTTTTTCGTTTTTACAACTGTGATCATAGCAGTTTTTTTTAAATTTCATTTTCTTTCCATCTACCCTTTGACGGATTTAGCAAATAAAAGTTCATGCACAAGGAAAAGAAATGGTTTTATTCAAAAGAAATTCTTAAAAGGTAATAGCTGCGCTGTCTACGAATGAGAAGAGCAACAGGTTGGGGTATCGGAGCGGCCTTAAAAAAATAAATAGTATGTTGAATTACGATTTGTTTTAATACCTTAAGTACTTTCTGGAAATGGCGGTGCAGACAGAACAAGTGAATACAACATGCAAACTTGGCGTAGAAAGTTCCGTGATCTTGGTTTGACGCAAGCGTTGTCCCTGAACCACTGGGCACCTCAAGGCCCGAGCTAGTCAGTGGGTGAAAATGTTAATAGACTTTTAAGTCCCCGTTGCCGGTTGTCACCAGGGGCGCTGGAGTGTGCTAATCGGACAAATTACCAGAAAAGGTCACCGCCCGACGAGAAACATTTGATCATTATTCTAGCCATGACAGGGAAGTGACCAAAGCGAGGAGATATAAGTATTTCAGCGCAAGGCCTAGTCTGTCTCCGGATACAACCACTTGTTGATTTGCTCATTCTTTCTTTCGGATGGATGGATGGATGGATGGATGGATGGATGGATGGATGGATGGATGGATGGATGGATGGATGGATGGATGGATGGATGGATGGATAGATAGATAGATAGATAGATAGATAGATAGATAGATAGATAGATAGATAGATAGATAGATAGATAGATAGATAGATAGATAGATGGATAGATGGATAGATGGATAGATGGATAGATGGATAGATGGATGGATAGATAGATAGATAGATAGATAGATAGATAGATAGATAGATAGATAGATTACCATGTCATATAAATACACATATGTAGATAGATAGACAAATAGATATACAGAGGTAGATAGAAATATAGCTAGAGAGATACAGTACACATAGACATATAAAGTGTTGCTATATAAATGTATGTCTATATGTATGTATGTATAGACAAATGCATACATGCATACATAGAAAGCGCACATGTAGATAAAACATACAGTTCCAGTTTTTTGGAATGTGGAAGGAATGCAAGAGAGGATGGAGACTCTACAGAGAAAGCCCCCCATGGTGGTCCAACCGGGGACCTTTTGGCTGTGAGGCAGAACAGATTCGAAGAGCCAATGAAGAACCGCTCGCTCATCCAGCCGCGGTTACAGGAGACGAGAGGTGACGCATACCCACTGGCCTGCTAGCGGCTGGACTTTGGTCCATCACAAACCCGAAACTATAAAAACCCACTCACAACTTCTCCATCACTTAGAGCATCTGTATCAGGTGAGTCCGTAGGTTGTTGTTTTTGAACCTCCACACAGCACCTGTGCCGCTCCTCTATCTTGCCTTTGGGAAAGATTATGTCTATTTGCCTCCCCACTGTTCCCATCTTGCCCTAACCTGCTGTTACCGCAGCTGCTCCTTGTCCTCAGCCATGGCCAGAGGCTGTTCACACCAGTCAGTTGGTTTCACGAGTGAGAGTTTGTATATCTGTCAGCTGAAAACCCCTGGCAATATGTGTGTGTGTGTGTGTGTGCATTTTTTTTTTTTGTAGCGACATGGGTGTCTGATCTTGGCAGAGACACAAATCCTCACCAAGAAAAAAAAAAAAAAAAACTACAACTTTTCAACTGAGATAACTGTCAGTGGCATCAATTTGGATGGGGTTGAATACCATTTTGATTTTTATCTGCATGGACTGTGTTGAGTTTTGCCATCTGATTTATGGACCTCGAATAGCGATGATATGCTTTTTCCAGCTAATCATATGTAGTGTCAATCAATCCCGTCTCACTGAGACAACACGATTGCTTTTAAATCACCTGAAATGTGTGTTGAAGTGACGATACACACACAAACACACGCACAAAAAACAGACAACAATCCACCTTCCCTCTCTCCTTTTTCTAACTTCTGTGTTTTCAAAGGATGAAGGACTGTGACCTTCTGGTGTCAAAAAAGGGAGCCAACTTTTTGAGCCAGCAGATGGTTCACAGTGAGACTGTTGTCCTTAAATTCTGCATGATGGCTCGCGTCCACAAATGTGTATAAACACACAGACACACACACACGCAGACGCATGCACGCACACAAATACGGCTTTAATGCAATGCAACATTTTCTTAGCTGCTTTTGCTCTTTGTGTGCAGCTGCGGTCACACAGGAAAGGAACTTTGGAAAGAAAGTGTTGCCATTTGAATACAGACATTAAGAAAAAGCTGCATGTGCGTTGGTCATTTTAAGCAGATGAAATTCGAAATGGATTTGAACTCTTGATCCATCAGGGTGGCGGTTTTAGGGACCCTTTTGTAATAAATCCGGTTTGAAGCAGATGCGGGGCCTGTGAAATAAATCAGAAATAAACAACTATCATCTGCATGGTTTGGTGGAGATCTATCTCAAAGCATGGGGCTGGATGAACAGAAAAACACACACACAGACACACACCACACACACACGCTTTTTGGTCCACGATGAAATGGATTTTCCGTCCTGTATCGCAGCCAGGCTGCGAGTGCTTTAATCAGTCTGGAAGAAAACCGATACCAACTAAACTTGTCCTACACTCGTACTTGTACACCATCGGACTGTATGTGAAGTGTAATCTCCTGAAATGACTTTTTCAAGACTTAGAGAGAAATCAGTAAGATAAATAAATAAAATAGAAAAGAAAGAAAATACAATAAAATAAAAATAAAATAGGATAAAATCAAATAAAAAAAGATAAAATAAGATAGAATAAAATAACATAAATCTAAAAGGATAGAATGGTGGCATTGACAATCGCCGTCTCAAATGCTGGATTTTGGAGATGCCGCAGGTGGGTAGCCTATCGAGACGAGTCTGGCTGTTAACAAAACATTGCACCGGATTTCATTCAAATTGAAATTCACATATTACTCGGTATAGTTTCGGTTCGTAGTTGAGGCCATTACCTCCTTACAGGGAGACTTGCCTTTTAGTTTGAAATTTAATTTGAAACACTTTTGGAGGAATGCGTCACGAGCAGGCTTGTACTTCAACTTTCCTCAAGATGAACTTATGAAACGACCCTATTTCAGTGTTTGCGCTGCCACTCAGCCGTCAGGGAAGCTGTAAACGATGACGCCTTTGGCACTCTCAATAACCCAGGCAACTTTTTAGCTGACTTAAACTTCAATCAGGCACCACACAGGTGAAACTTTTGAGCTCCCTTTCACATAAAACACCTGTGAAGGGTCTCCTGTTTGGACAAAGAAGGTCATCGTTGCTAACTTGCAATACAGAGGTCTATTCAAAACTAAAGGTTGTGATGGAATGTTAGAATGAAAATAAGTTCCTAAATGAGTGAATAAATAATAACAAATAAATAGATATGTAAATGAACACAAATAATGATTGGACAAATAACAAAATATATAAAAATCAACTAATAATTGAATAAATAAATTAAATTAAATAAATAATTTCCATGTTGTTTCAAAGTATATAATATAATTGGCACACAAACGCTATATTTATACATATTTTCTCGTCCCTTTCAGGTGTACCAGCGATCCAGGATTTCGCCTTTTTTAAAGAGGAAGTTCTTCGAAGAACGACGGGCGAGAGTAGTACAGAGAGTCAATCTACGGGTTTATTTCATGACAGGAGGGAAGAATGCGAGTCCGTCAGAGGTGTCAGTTGTCTCCGGGCTGACAGAATGCAAATACAAATGAACGCAAATTAACCCGCACTGATGCGAACCTCAACGACTTGTTTGTAGTAAATAAAGAGGGGAAATCAAACCAGAAAAACCTTAAACCTGCCGCTGTGTCCACGGTCCCCAAATTACATTTTCAGATACCGTCCCAAGGTTTTAAGAATAAGTGTTTTCTGAATAAAAACAGTCCCAAAACAGACACGCAAAAAGTGCTTTGTACTTAAATCAACCGACATACAGCTTGATTTAACACATCTGTCTGGAGTGGGTTATGAAAAAGAGTCTTGTGGCACGAAAGCTGATGAATCAATTTCGGAATGATTTTAAGAGTGGATTTTTCCAGCAGAAACAAGACTGCCTTCAGGAGTTCAGCTGTTTATTAAATGTTCTTCAAGTCTGTTCCTGGTTCACAACAGTACATGAGAAGCTTTCAAAAAAAGTCCACATCAGACCCAGAATGATTTCCCCGGATCGATCATTTCCTTTATTTAGCGGGTAGAAAGAGGCAAATAGAGATATATTGTGATTACAACTTATCTATTTTACAACATATGAACAATCGTTCAACAATCGCTGTTTGTCTTTTTTTTTTCCATTTAAAGAGAAGATGAATGACTGTTTTACTCTTTGTAACTGAATGATCAAAACTTCATAATGACAGAGCCTTTATGGCTATAGCTATTTTGTCTAATGGCGCCTGTACTTTCCATCTATTTCACCCTGTAGCATCATCCACGGTGTCCGTGTCTGGACTGAGTATATGAATTTTACCAGACCCATTTGTCGAGGTAATTAAATAGATTCCCGTTTTATTTATATGTTTATTTTCATCTCCGAGCCACATAAAAACTCCAAAGAAAACCGCAGCCGGTTTCATTTTCGAGCACAGCGAGAGGCGAGTCAAAAGGGAGACCCCTCCCACCTCGGGTGCAAAGCAAAGAGCAAAGAGGCGCGCCGCTCGAGCTCAGCGTGTCAACCTGCTGAGAGCAGGAATGGCGGGCCGATAAGAGGCGCAGCTCTGCCTACACAGAGAGTCTAATGGGATTATCAATTCGGCTGCTTTGAAAACAGCCAAACGGAAAAAAGGCAACAGGCAGTTAGCCTCTTGATAATATTATTGATGTTATTGAACATATTCTTCGAATGAAAATGTTCACCGCCCTGGACCGGAATGCCAATCGGCCACCTGGATATTGCAGACATGCGGCAGAAGGACAAAATGATTCATGATTTCTCTGGGTGAAGTCGCTTTCTAACTGTAAACAGTGAAAGAGGTATAACTTTTTCCAGATTTTACTGGATTTTAATCATTCCCTTGTTTTGCTGGTCACGCCATTTGACGGCACAGATGAGAGGTGTTTTTGAAAATAGCGAGGTGGAGACCGCCTCTGGCACTGCCGCGCTCCATTTTTGGACATCTGAATGGATCCGCGATACGTTGCACGCCGTCTAATGGGCTACAAATACAAGACAGGTTGATGTACTTGCCAAGATTATTGCTTTGCTTTGTAAAGCCCATCAGTTGACTGGCACTGTTTATCTCATCCTTCCTCCAGTCTTCAAACTTTTTGGTTTGCCTTCTATAATTTCAGTTCTTTATTCACAACATGTTGCAAAAGTAACACATCAGCTGCATCGAAAATTCATGCTTGCCTCTCGGCTCCACATGCAGTTTGCTCTGCAGATGTTTTTTACTTAGCCTGTTCGTGATACGGAATGAAGCAAGCATGTTCATGACATAAATCTCCACACCTCACACAGCGTGTCGTGCACTGACAATAACATCTGTTTCTGATCATCCCTTTAGCTATATTTTTTTTTATCCCAGTTACGTCATCTTTGCACTTGGATAATCACCTTGTTACTTATAGAAATATTGCACTCTGCACTTTGTCTTGTCAAGTCATTGTTAACCTCCACATTCGTTCAATAAAGCTGGATTTATGAAAACAGGAATTCTGAAGGGGGGCCTCTGAGGTCCCAGAGGGCTCTTAGAGGTACGTCACGTCACATCACATGGCGGTAAGATGTTGTGACATCACAAAGGGGATTCTGACGAGACATTCCCGGACAGAAGAGCCCCCCGTCCGCCCCCGTCCCCCAATTCCCCTCCCAGCACTGTTTTGTGACATCACAGCTTCGCCCAAACAAACACCAGTCGCAGAGTGCAGGTATCAGCTGGTTGTGCTTCATTTTAGATCATAATTGATCATAATCATGTATTTGCAACTACATATGAATTCTTGTTCTTTCTTCTATCCGGATAATTTTGTATATTGTTTGCTTGTTTCTCGCACAATTTCTCCCTCGATCGTGTGACACCAATAGTCTCACACACTTCACCTTCTCTGTTCGCGATGTCTGAATGGCCCGGGCAATATTCCCAGAATCATCCACGAGTGGTTCCGGCTGATGCCTCGCTCTCGTTCCTACAAGAGACTCCGTGCACAAGTGACAACCGAGGCTCCACCTAAACGGAAAAACTGCCGAAGTGGAGAAACATCTAGTGTGTGTTGAGACCATATGACTTAAAATAAACACAGCTTTACTTCATTTTCCACCTTTTGTGCACGTCAATGAAAACTGAAGCTGGAAATGGGAAACAGCCTTGAGCTTCTGATATGACAACAAATGATTGTGACTGATATAAAATTTATTATTTTAAATCGCCTTCGATTCCAAGGGGGGTTTCCTGTGCAGAGTCCCCATGTTCTTGACTGGCAACCAGATACGCTAGAGAATAAAAAATGAATGAATATATGTATCACTGCATAAATAAAATATTTCATACTATCACCGACCTCTGCAAACCAATGTAATGGACACAAACCAAAGTGATGAGTGGGATGTACAAATCCTTCAAATTCACGCACAAGTGCGTGAAGGAAGTGGATTAGTGTATAATGTGAGATACATAATATTCAGCAGACGCAATCCCGGTGCATTTGTAGCATGGAGAGGATTAGCATCCACCTGCATGAGGAAAAATGCACTTCGTTGATAGTCACCGATCACATCCAGAGGAAGATTACAAGAGGACTGAACGCACGACGCAGCAAGGGATGATAGAACATCCCTTCTATCAGCAACCTATATTATTTTCTTTTTTTCCTTTTTTTTTTTCATTATCATGGAAAGGGTTTTACTTCATCTTCCAATAATTCATAAACACCAACGACTGACTTATTTAAATGTAAATGAACCATGGCAGAGGCAAATATTTGTAACAGCCGAACCATTAACAAGCAAGGACTGGAGAACATAGGGAAAGTATCACAATTCTATTTTACTTATTTTTTTTCTATCCATTTATCTCTCTTTCAGTGTAAATTCTCATGGATTGTTTCTAAATTCCTCTTTTAAGGCGGCGGAGGATGAATCGATCGGGACGCAGGGCTGCTCATCACAAATAACACCTTGGATGTAGAAATTGATTCCTCCAAGCATGGGAGATAACCACGCAGATGAAAAGGGACGATAGAAAACAGGCCTCTTCTTTTTGGATGTGATTTTTATTTAATCATTTATTTATTTTTCCTTTTGGAAGAACGCTTACTTCCTAAAAAAGCGTTCTACAGAGAGTGGGATTCACACAAAGGTCACATTTCGTTTCCCCTCCAGTCATCGAGCAAAGTTATCTCAATACTGGCTTTAAATTGTGACCCATCGCCAAATTAAAATAATAATAATAATAATAATAATTTTGTTAATTTTTGTTTCTAATCCTCAGTCATGAGAAAGAAAAAAAAAACAAAAAACTTCCACATTGGCTCTGGATTGTATTTCATTCATTCATTCATGCATTTCATTTTCAAAAGGAGACTATCCCAGCTGTCATTGGGAGAGAGATCAGGCCATCACAGGGGTCACATATTGTTGAGAGACATAAAATCTTCTACTCTCTCATTCACATGTTTGGACAGTTTAGGGTCTCTGATAAACCTGGACTGTGGGAAGAAGTCAGAGAACCCAGAACGCAGACACAGGGAGAACACCCACACAGAAAAGCCTGGCGGTGGAATCGAAAACACGGACCTTGCTGTAAAGGGGAGGCACTTTGCAACCAGGGGACGCCCTGCAGACCGAAGAAAAAAATCAATTCCGAGAACCCTGAATCGTGATGATTTTGAACTCGAAATCTTAATCTCACGGCTGGAGGCTCAGCTTCCAGATGTCTTTTACAGATGTTTTTTTTTTTTTTTTTTTTTTCTCCTTTCTTTTTTCCTGAACTCACAGAGGCTTCTTTGATACACTACCTGAACATGCTGGATGTGGCTCCGAATTAATGACCACTCCTGAAATTTCCATATTAATCTCGTTATCCAGTCTCCTCATTAGCAAATGAGTTTTAACTGAAATGCTTGATGCAAATCAATGTTTCTGACGTTTGTTGTTGGTCTCTTTGACGGCAAGACTATTTTCAAATACTGCCTATTGCAAAATCAGTGGTATGAGTGTGGAAAAGAGTTCAAGAAAACACATTCAAGCATGTTGGAACGACTGGGCTGTCGGGGTGATTTGTGATAAAAGAGTTTAAGCCAAAATGAAAGGAGAGGTGTAAAATCATTGGTGAGACGAGTGCTGCTATATGTTTTTTTTTTCTAGTCTATTCTATTTTGCGGCATTGAGGAGGAGACAGGAAACAGAGCTGGAGGAAGTGGAGATGAAGATGCTGAGGTTCTCTTTGGGAGTGATAAGGATGTAGAAGATCAGAAATGAGTGCTTCAGAGGGACAGGATAGGTTAGATGTTTTGGAGAAAAGGTCAAAGAGGGCACAGCCAGACAGAGGAAGGATAGTGAATATGTTGGTAAATGGATGCTGAGGTTGGAACTGCACGGCAGGAGGTCTAGAGGGAGAACGAGGAGAAGATTTATGGATGGATTGAAAGAGGACATGAAGTTGGTGTGAGAGAAGAGGATACAGAAAAGAGGGATGGATGGAGGAGGTTGATTCCCTGAGGGGAAAAGCCGAAAGGAAAATAAAACGTGGTTAGCGGTGTATCGTGCGACCGCTGCTCCCCAAGAAGGTCCCTGGTTTGATTCAGACTGGAGGCCTCTCTTCTGCTTGTGACTCAAAAAGCTTCTTCTAGGTTTTCCGCTTTCTCTACACGGCCCGAAAAACATCCAGTAGGTTCATCGAAGACTCCGAATGGCCCTGAGAGACTTAATGGGAGAGTGAATGTTTCTTTGTCTCTGCATGTGGCCCTGAGATCGCTCCTGGGTGAACCTGGCCTCACTGTCAAAGACAGCCAGGATCGGCTCAAGCATCGAGTGCAATATTCATACACTCGGCATCCAAAATACTGGACTCTTATAGTACCCTGCAATATTACCTGTTTTTTTGTGCATTACTGCTATTTTGAACTGAGAAAAACATCATGCTGGTATTGTACCATATACCATTATGGTAATACTAACTGACCTCTTGCAATAAACTAAACTAAAAAAAAAAAAAAAAAAAATGACCCCTACCCTCTATATTCAAATTACACATATTCATACACTTCAGTCGTTATGGCATCAAATGTCTGTCATCTTTTCACCTTACCAGCAGTTTATATCTGCATTCACTTAATGCTTTTTATCTTATAGTTTGTAACAGTTTAATGTAATGGTGCACTTTGCTGTTTGAATTGCTCTCAATTATTATTATTATTATCGTGTTTTTCTTTTCATGTCACCATGGGATTGTGAGAAACGTCTTCTTGATTCTTCTGTATGTCCAGTGGATGCAGAGAAATTGACAGTAAATCTGACTTTGACTTAAGAAAGGAATAGATTATGAATGACCGTATTCAGCCATTATTACAATTTAGTCCCAGCATAGTATGTGATGAAATAGAACAGAGGGTCGACGTACTTTGCCGTCAGTCCAGTGCCAGTTGTGCTTGTGGTGCAAGGAGAACAAATAGCAAAAAGCAAAAGTAAAAACCAGGAGGGCGTATTTCCATTGTAAAAATTAAGCCGAAAAAAAATTGTCTTGCAAACACCTTCCTCTCTGCACTCTTAGATGTCACCGATTTTCCGTTCACAGTCGACTGCTTTCCCATGTTGACAGGACAGACACTGCGGCTTTTTTTATTTTTATTTTTTTGAAATGCTTTCATCTAGTTTGGTTTCCAGTATTTTGTCGATGATTTTGAACCATCCCTTGCACTCGTCTTCCTCCGCCGCCCGCGGCCATCTGTCCTGCGTTGCTCTCCTCCTCCCTCTCCCCGGCCCCTCCGAATCCTGATTTATTTACCTGCTCGACATCAAACTCTACTCAGAACATTTAGTTTCTCGAAAGCTCTTGTTAGTTTTTTTATTTATTTTAATTCTTTCTTTATCTTCAGTCTGGAATATGTATCGAATGCAGCAGAGACTGGAGGCCCAGCTCAAATCTGGAGCACCTTTGGCGCTGCGCCTGGAGACCGTGCCTGCTCCAGGGGCCGCTTGCTGCGGGTGCGAGCAAATGAGTTGACCCTCAAAACTACAGCCAAAACACGTTATCTCACACTGCATGCGCAAACAAGTACACCTTCCCTGACTTTCTGCTGGGTGGCGCGGTGGTTCGCACTTCGTCTTCATAACAAAATGCTTCCTGCTTCAAACCTGAAGCCTTTCGCTTGGAGTCTCCAGGCTCTCCCTGTGTCTAAGTGGGTTTCCTCCAGTTTCTTCCAACAGTCCAAAAACATGCAGAAGGCTCTTTGGAGACTCTAAACAGTCCAGCTGGTGAATATAACTCCTATAGCAGGATGAGCGGTACAGATGGTGAACAAATGAATGAATGAATGAATTTAAACTGCACTCTGTAAAAAGAATCGGAATTATTCTTAGTGCCCTTTTTTAAGGCGAAAGTAAGTATTGTGTTGCTGTGAAAGTTTGTGCTAATATATCTCACACATTTCTAGTTTAAAGAATATGTCTGTTCATTGGTGAGACATGAACGTAAATCTAGGGATGGCAAATGTTTGATTTGTAGGGAAAAAAACATTTCATTTTGGAATTCATGTCATTGGAGGGCATCATATTCTGGTAATTTACCTCTGAAACTGATCAGATGTGCAGCAACATGCTCACATTCTCTGATCATAAACACGTGCACATGTTAAACATCTAAAAAAGATATTTCAAAAAGAGCTTTATTTACATACGTATGTATATTGTTGATGGCCCAAAGAAAAGTACAACTGGTGTTTATCGATAATTTGCTTTAAATCTTCACCACCATAAATCATGTACGTTTCCCATCACGTTCAGACTCATTCGAATGGGCTTTTGATGAAATCCAAAACAATGGCTCAGCTTGGCCTCATAATTAAGATGTAGCATCGGTCTGCCAACTTGTTCTAAATGCCCCGATTGATGATGAAACTTTAAGACTCGGACCTTCTCTTGTCCTTTAAACGGGACAAGAGAGGAAAAACACACTTTACTGTCAGAAAATCAGCCTTGCTTGAACAGGAGAAACTCGTCGCTGATTTGAGCAAAGAGCGGCCATTAGCGTCACGTGACCATCGGAAAATAAAGACAAATGGACTCAAATGCATGGAGATGGACTTGCGCACACACACACACACACACACACACAGAGCCGCCGAATGATTCATCACTCCGATTTATCCTCAACGTTGTCAAACGCGGTGAGTTCAGCGGCTCGCACCTTCGACCCCCCCTAAATCTTCCGCGAAATGACCCAATGAAGTTGTTTAATCGCGAGTGCGTCCCCTGTCCTCGGGAAACTTGAACGCTGACCTGAAAACACGCCGAGCAGTGAACCACAGAAACAATTCAGTGGACCAATAAAACACTCCGTTTGATGTGCTCTTGCCGCGAAATCCTGCAAATAACTGTACTGGTGGTTTATTATTATTAGTGGAATTCGGATGTATCCGGGGCAGACACGTAATCATATTCATCAAAGTGCACATGTAGGTGAAGGTCTCATTTTTCATGAAAGCTGAGGGCTTTTTTACACCACATCTAAACAAGAACACTGGGCGTCCTACTTCACTCCAACGCGGCAGTCAAAACATCTCATTAGTGCTTTGGGACTCTGTGATTCATTAAGGGAGATGTGACTAGATTAAGGATCCTTCAAAAATTGACCTTGTTGACAATCATCCCCCGCGATCCTCCCGCAACCCCGTCTCTCGCTGCGAACCCGGGAAGCAAACAAATCAGTCATTAAGATGACAACGTTTAATTTGTCCTAATTAATTGGATGAATCCTCCAGAAAAGGGCGTACAGGCAACCCCTGGTGAGCGAAATTACAGACGACAAGAATAAACATGTGTCGTGGCGGCGCGTTACAGAGACACCCCCTTTTTTCGGAATGAAGCGTCGATGCCTGAACACAGATGCATCATGGTGATAAAGCCTCTGATTATGTTGCTGGTAAGTTAAAGGGATAAAAACAAATATGACCCCTGGTGTACTTTTATGCCAAACAAAAGAATGGAAAGATTTGACTTATCAACAAATTAATCGGATGAATGTGCATTCAGTCTTCCTAACATTCATTATCTACTCTGCCAATCCCGTATTTAGGATTGCAGTATTTAAGACAAATTAAAATGACATATTATTATTATTGTTATTATTATTAAAAAGCCCCCAGTAGGAATTGAACCCGAGACTTCTTGCTGTCTACTGCGCTACCGTGCCACCCACAAAAATAATAATGAGCCTAACAAATCCTGTCTTGTTTATTTTACATCTCCCTTTTGATTATTTTCACGTTTCTGAATCTTAATCCTCCAGTCTATTATGCCGTAAATTATACAATTACAAGGAATGATTTCCCCTTTTCAGCCTTAATCAAAGGAAGTGCTCTTTCCACCTTGTGCTTTAAACGGTTTTGACTGGGAAATATAAGCAGACCACCTCTTTTCCCAGAACCAAGGTCAGACATTTAATTTTTCTGTCAAGAGAAATTTTCTGGGGGGGAAAGTCAATGGAGTTGGAGAGACGGTGGTTGTGCAATGAGTAAATGTATAAAGACAGAAAATGTTGCGACTACTTGGCAAAAATGTAAGTGTAATTTAAGAAGTACTGAAGTCTTTAGTTGATAACATTTATAAATTATACATCCTTACAGATTTTGGAAAAAAGACTTATGAATGGCACTGAATTATTTTCTTATGACTCATCTATACTATTCCTATATGGGCTAGGCTAAAAATGTAATAATTGGAAGCAAAGAATATAAAATAAACTCTTTAACTAAAGATTTACATGAATTTGCACTTGCATTAATAAACCATTTGAATGGATAAGCAGACCAGGTCAGGTAGCTAGAATAAGGTAACTATTGGTGCTACAATTATTATTAGAGTGAGATCATTTGTGCTTCATCCTCATCCTTCTCTCTCTCCGATCGAGGCAGAAGGCCACCAACATTGAGTTACGTTTTATCCAGCATTTTGGCGTTGCTAAAATGGCAGTAGTTTCCACGTCACAGTCGCCTAGCAACTGCTCATGGAGGTTTGGGTTTCTGAAAATCATTTTAAAGAATGTGATCAAGACATGAAGTGTTATATGGACCCAAAGAAAGAAAATCTGACTTGACTTATGGCACCCATACATTCTGAGACTTAGAAACTTTTTAGAGAAGACTCATGTAAAACTATGATCTTACACCAGCTCACATCTGAAGACTGGTTTTTAAAGTCTTAATTCTCAGCCTTGTCTCTTCTCGGTTGCGATATGTTGGAGAGTTGACACTGTACAGACCCGCCCGTCCGCTGCTCTTTCTGAATTGTCCATTCGGATCAGGATTTCTTTTGCCATTCTAGTTCATTCACACTGCAAATAAATAATTTCTACCACCAATACCATTCGGGTTATTGTTTGTCTACCAGGTTTCATTTTTCTGGTTCTATAAGTGTTCATTTATCGGTAGTTGAGCTGTATGACGTCACCTCAAGTACTGAAGGACTTGCGATGAAATCAAACACATTTAATATCGCTTCAGACCCAAGACTCAGAAAGGACTGATCTAAAGAACTGTAAGACTACCACTTCAAACTGACTGAGATGATGGCATTGCACTGCGACTCCGGTGAGACTCCAGTAAGACTCTTGAGTATTCCTTCCAACTTTCAATTTTAAGTCTGTGACTGTGAAAAGCGTTAGGGATAAGCCCAACATTACGCCAAATTAAGGTAAATATGTTGATGGCAAGGAACAGGAGGCCTTTAACCGTATGACAGTACCACATGAGTTTCATGCAACTTGTATGGTTTAGAATCTTGGCACAAGGCGTTCAATCGTATAGCAGAATATTCTGTAAAATAGAGACGTTTCTTTAGATATGCTTTACGAGACACAGCTATCTGCGTCTCCCCGGGAAGGACGTTTCTTTTATTTTTTTCTTCAATGCCAAACATCAGACCTAAAGAGCAGATGGTGTTTTCTTACCCCGATATTCTCATCGCATCTGTCTGAGCGGCTGATTGATCACTGCACGGCTTCTGCCACCAGTCCATTAACAAACATTCACGAGTCCTTTTGGAATTGATGCAGTTACAGTCTGGACAGCATCATTACTTAGTGGTGACATTTAATTACAAAAGCAGACAAGACAAGAGCAACAATATTCCTTGCCCGGTTCTCCCCCGGCCTCGCTCATTTATATCCCAGCCTTGCCTCTTTGACTCTTTCTCTGGTTTTCGGTCACAGTTTTGAGGGCGCCGGTGGCTCGGTGATACATCAGTGTCAGAGCGACCTGTCAGCTTCTGTCAAGGTAGACAGGATCCGCTGTGCGGTCGGCTGGACTCGACGCGAGCATTACAAACAGATCAGCTCCATCAGCGGAGTCGTTACCCGGACACGGCTTTCATAGATTGGGAAACAATGCAAGAGAAGTAGGTGTTAGAAACACAACAGCCGACTTATGGTTGCTTACTGGCATTATTAGACAAATTTATCCATCCTGACGCAACAAGCACGGTATGCCAAACAAGCCAGCGAACCTTACAGTAGGGTCAGTTAGGGTAAACTCAGTCCGGGCCATCATATGTTCAGTTTGGCTGTTTTCACACCTGGCCGCCAAACGGTACCTCTTCACTCGCATTTTCCGTACTTTGGGGCAAATTGGTTTTCGGGCAGGTGCAAAAGCAGCCGACACACTCAGAGAAGGCCTGGTGAATCACAACATCTTGAAGTGCTCTCGGTTTGGTTGAAACTGAACTCAGATAAAGTTAGAAGCCAGTGTTTAATAAAGTTTGATGAATTTTCTTGCAATCTGACTGCCTTTTCAACTGGCTTCAACCCAACTGCCCAATGAACTCTGGGGTGTTTTATTTTTAAAAAAGTCCACTTATTCGCTGCACATCCAGGCACTAAAAGACTGAATACATCACGGGTTTGACCAAAACTCGACAATGATTCACCGGCTTGTGGAGGGCACATCCCATCGTCTTCACTCTTGATCCAAGAGCGGGAAATCACACTCGATTGTGAGGCCAATACTGCAGCAAACACTGCTATTAATCTCCGAACTACAACTATAAATTTGCCAGCATGACAAGTGTCATCTATAGTGCAGAATCTGTTCGCACAGTGAATCAGGATGTCGTCTGTTCTGTTGGCTGTCGACGGCTACTTATACTCCAAGGATGAACGAGCTCTTTGTTACTTATCCCGGCTTAGTGTTAGAAACTGATGTCGGCTCTGTTGCAACACAAGCTTCCAGGGCAAAATAAGAGAAAATGTCATGCTGTTATACAGAAGGATACCTGAGAAGCATTTAGGTTCAAAAACGGATATCCAAGACCAGAATCACTTGAAAACAAGGAATTAAGGCTGGAAAATTATACTAACGAACAATGTTTTGCTATCAGCCAGAAGAAAATAGTGATGACTAGTCGCTGTGTTTTACACAGGCTATTCATGGACTACCTGCACTGAATGTTTACTCATCAACTCATGCATTCTCTATTGCACTTTTAATTTGCTGAATTGGAAAGTTTACATTTCCACTGCATCCTTCACTCCCTGTTCTTTATTGCGCTGTCGTGTATGTTGTGGTGTCCTTGCTAAGTTACTTATGGTCCTCTATGTTGCCAACACCTTGTTATACTGTCATCCACTGCAGAGAGTAACAAACTTCATTTCACTGGTTTCCTAAGCTTCCTAAAGATGCATATGACAATAAACACTATGAATTGCTGGTTCTTTGAGAGTCCTGGAGAAAATGATATACATGACAGGCTTTTTATTGATTAATTCATTAAATTAATTGTATATGATTGCATTCAATTGAACCAGATGTATTTATTTTATTTTATCTTATTTTACTTTATTTTATTTCATGTAAGAAAACTGAGTGAGACAGTTTGTTGACAAGAAAAAAATATGTTTCAAGGAGTGGGTTGTCCATTGCATTTGTAGCTGCGGGAAAATAAAATGTCAAGGAATCCAATGTACAGATATGACACAAAGTCTTCTGTGCGAATAGAATCTGCTCTATGAGGTACACACAGAAGTTCCTCACTATCTATAACACATAACATTATAACAACAGAAAGTCTGGGGAAAAAAAGAGACTTTTATCAATTATCAATCAACACAATTTTGTTTTTTTTTAATTAAAAAGTGTTTGTGGCTCCGTCCACAAAACAGATAACAGGATTAAAATTGTTGTACTAAAAGGGAAAAAAAAAAGATAAAGGAAAAAGGCCAGCGGGGAAAAGAATACACGAATAAAAGAAAGGAGAATGGAAAAGAAAGAAATAGAAGATAGCGCATGAACCTTGGTAGGCGTATGCGGTCTCAGTGTGTACTTACATTTTAATATGCACTTTGGGTTTTGTTCTGACAAAGCCACTGTAACTTAAAAATTAGAATGGTGGCAGATTAGATGAAATCCGCGAAGGCCTGACACGGAAGCTGAAATGACTGTTTGCTTGTCAGTCGGTATTCAGTTTGTTTACTCCCAAAGAGACGCGTGCTGTTGATACAATTTCCATTATTTCTGTGTCCATCAGCATTTGTTTCGCAGTTTGTCACAGTGACATTAATTCACAGGTACACAGCGTGGGAAAGTAAATTTACATTCTGACATGTTTGTCCTGGCTTGGAGGCCGGGTGATTGGTTTCATTTCAACGCGTCAGCATCAACGCAGACAGACAAGCAAATGAAGGCTCAGTCGGCGATACGTGTTTGTTGATTTTCCCTCAAAGATGGTAAATCAGACAAACAATCTGAGGATGATTCCTTCTTTGAAATTAGCATTGCGAGGTGTCACATGGACATAATAGAAACAGCAAAGCTAATTCAGAACAGAAAAAAGGAATATTGCGACGTTGTACAATCCAACGAACAGATTAACTCAATATTTATATTATATGGTATAATACACAATATTTTTGTCCATGTTCCTTGAAAACCTGCCCTGCTGAATGAATGCGCAGCTGTGGTCAGTTATGAATTGCAAATATTTTTTTTCCTCAGTTCCAGGGATATAATTAGGTGTTTCTTTTCTCCGAACCCTGTTGACGACTGAGGTTTGGTCCTGTCATGCGGGGGAGGGAGACCAGACAAAGGGCAAAAATTGCCGGCGCACGACAACACCAGAGAAGAAACCTCACCGAGTTACAAGGAAAGCGGACAATATCAACGAACACAGGGACACAAAGGAACATAACGGTGGCTGGAGGGAAAAAATAGCCAGACAGAGAAAGTCAGGATTGATCAAGCTGCAGGAAATGTATGAAACAGGATATGACCAATGTAAAACTATAATTTTAAAGAATAAAATAAGAAAAATAGAAATTGTAAACTCCTAATCTTGATCTGCAGAGGAAAAAAAAGGGAGGAGCCTGCAGCCTCAAGCCTTTAGATGGGGTCTAAGCCAGCATCAATTTCAAGAGTAAACAGAATGTCAGAGCCTATGAGTGGCTTCAAGAGGAAAACAAAACAAAAAAAAAGAGGGGAGGGGGTGGGGGCTGAGAAATGAATCATGATTGAAAACTCAAAAGTGAGAGAAATACAACTGTGAACTAAAGTCTGAGATTACGGTTGAAAAGTATGACAAAATACTTTTTAGCAGTCCTAAGTCCCTGAGATGTAAACGCTGCTAATTGTTTCTCGAACCCTGACAGATACCATATATTAGCTGATTGTTATAGAAATGTATGTTTTTTTTTTTATTTAATCTAATTTAATTTAAATTTAATCTAATTTAATTTAATTTAATTTAATTTAATTTAATTTTATTTTACTGCATGTATTTTTTAAGAAAAAACAAAAGAACCAATAAAGTCATTTGAGTTTACCACAATCCGTAATTTCTTTTTCTTGAATAATTTGCGTCTTCACCCTTGCTGTCCACCCGAGGGGACACCTTCTGCCATCTGATGCATCCATAACTCCAACAAGTCTCAATATCTGAATCAGAAAGGAAGTATTACCATCAAAGGACCCCGTATTTATGGATAGAATTGTACAACTGTATCATAGACTGTCCATGCATACAAAAAGCTGCACAACTATAAATATCTGTACATTTGTACAAAGGGCAGAGAGAAAACTGCACATTTTTGCAGTGTGCTGAACATTTATCCAAATGAATTATGAGCCGGATGGCTTTGGGAACGAAGGCTGCCCTCCCCTTCTGAGGCGAGCCATTCAGATACAGGGATCACTGACGTGGGATGAATCCTGAAGGATCCCGTTAGCTGTCCAAATTGGTTGGCCAATGGTTTCAGAGCAGTCGTTGGCGTAGCACGACTGGTCGTTTCAGGGTGATCAAGTGGAACCAGCGGGAGAAGGAGAGGGTCATGATGCTGTCAGTGGAGGAGCAGTAAAACATGGTCAGGATGGAATTGGTTCATGTCAAATGACCTCTGCTTCCTGAGCAGGTATTCATTTCCTGAGCAACTCCTCAGTGTTTTAGCAGAACTTTAAAGAGAGTGCCCAGGTATCCTTCACTGTTTCTACTTGTTCCCCCTGGATGGAGGTGGTGACCACCTCAGCCAGCTGCCTTTGTCTGCTGGAGAAGGTCACTACCATGTCCTTGGCCTGACTCACATTCAGCTTTGTGCAGGAAGTCCTGGATAGCTGAACCGCGGTGGACTGAGGGACTGAACAGCGGGGACAGGAGGACAGTGTCCTTTGCAATTTTCACCAGGCTGAAGTTTGGATGGGTGGACCTGAAGTTATATGATAGAGTCAGCAGCTTCTCAGCCGTCATTTTGGGTTGTACGATCTTGAAGGCAGAGGAGATATCCAGACTTAGTTGTGGGTGATTTCTGGATGTCAGTGATGAATATCTTAGCATGATCCAGAGGGTCAACCAAGGGTTCAGTTTCTCTCCTGATGTGAATTTTTAGGATTCTCTCCATGGCCTTCATCACTAGAGTGGTGAGAGCCAGGAGGTCCTTCAGGACTTTTGTGGTCCCCTTCTTTGGGATGGGAGTCACTGTTATCAGATGGCAGGTTCTCTTCTTAAGGACCTTTTTAAGACAACAAATATCAAGTTGTAATTCATAGTGAGGATGCCACTTTTTGAATAGTACACAATTAGATTATTATTTTTTTTTTCCAATCGTCCCTCTAGGATGATCCAATTCGATGCGCATTTGCATTCTCATAACACCCGCTTTGACCGGAAGGAGCCTCTTCCTCGTCAAACCTGTCAGAGGTGAGCATTTCCCACAGCTGGGTCCGACAAAAAAATATTGAATTATTAAAATCCAATTCCGAGTCTCTTATTTGGAACGAGGCCTCATTCAAAAAATGTATTCATTATGAATTTTGGTAAATATGACCTAAAATCCATTAAATAAGCCTCTGATAAACACAGTTGCTGGCAAGCAAAGGCAAAATATTTTGATTTTTTTAACTTCAACCCAGTCCACTTATCCCTTAGACAGATTAGAAGCTTCAAAGTGTCTGACGCACGGGTGTGTTCATTCATTATTAATTTCAAGACCTCCAAACTCAGCTTGGGTGTCACTATGAAAACTCGGATTTACATCTGTCCTTGATGTTTGTGGATTCGCTACCTGGTGAGGTCTGACAAAGAATATGCTTGCTTGAGAGCAAAGTGAATTTTTTTTTTTTTCTTCATGCTTTGTCTATACTTTGTACTGACTCTTTTATGTACTACTATTATTTCAATATTGTGTTTCAGTGCGATAGCGGTGCTATCCCACTCAGCAGCAGGATGTGTTTCAATGAAAGTCTCTGAAAGTCAGCTGAGGTAAAATCCAACTGTAGTTGGTCTCCCTTCAGGAAATCTCGTGTTTGGTTATTTCGTATCTCAAGCACGTCACACATCACCTCAAGGCTTATCCTCCCTCCTGCAGGTAATGATTGAAGTTCATCCTGCTAAGCTTGACAGATTATTAGGAACCCTTCTAATTAAACCAAGTAGAATCCAAAAGCACAAGAAGCTGCAACTTCAAAATTGACCATTAAAAACATCATCACCTTTCTTAATCAGATATTATTAACACCTAAATCTTTACAAAGTAATTATTCATTGTATGCTTGTGGTGTAGCCTAAGGTTTTTATCTTGTTGTGCCGAATAATAGAGCGAAAAATAGTATTTATTATCATTAGCATCATTAGCATTATTGTCTCCAAATTAATCGGGTGAAGAGTGCACTCTCTGCTTACATCAGTTGAAATAATGATGAAACAATTTCTTGAAATTAATGGGTGTGTACCTAAGACAGATATATTAGATTTATCAGGAAAAGTTCCTCATACTCAAAATGTATTCCACAAACGTTAACTTTTCTCTCATTTCCAGGCTGTTGATGGTGTCACCTTTTAAAGTTGCCTTTTTCAAAGTTGCTTGTTTCAAAGCGGGAGGGATCAACGTCAACCCGCTATTCCAGAAACTTTGGAATAGCATGACTCAAACTGATTCTACAGGGAGATGATACAGTATGTTCTGCGCCTCAATGCCAAAAGCTATTGATGACTACAAAAACAGAATGACTCAGAAATTGGTCTGTCAGGCGGTTTGCTCAAAAGATAGGAATTCAACATAGACCACGTGATCACAAAAATGGACACAAAAACCGACCATGAATCGCAGACCGTCTTCAATAATGTTTAATTGGTTTTGAAAGAACTGCATGATGCAAAAAAAAAAGATAAGCTATCTGGAGGCAAACATGGGGAGAAGGCTCAATGGAGCTTCTCCATTTGCAGACATGTATGCTCTTTGCAATACTCTTCTGAATCACTGTTTCGGGGTCATGTACGATGCCCCTCTTGCTCTGGTATCGCTCACCCATAAAACCATTGCCATCATGGAAAGTCCTGCCATAAATGGCTCAAATCCAAGGGACCCGCAGTCTGGATGCATTCATGACCCCCAAGATAGAGCCAGTTGCGTGTTGGACAAGAGGATCGGGCTCACAGAAGTACCATGAGGGAGTAGTTTCTGCCCTTTACCAGGAGGGAAGGGGAACATGCCAGTGACCAATCAGAATTTCTTTAAGAGAACACAACCTCCTCTCTGCAGCTCGATGTTTTGCTTCCATTTGTTGCTCCCATAGTTGTGCAGGGAGTGGACTCTGGCAGCATCATCAAGAAGTTGGAGTACAAAGACCCTGACCTTGGTGAAGGCTGTTCACCTTCGTCGGCGGATATCAGCAATACTGGAACTTCCCTCGAGCAGCTCCAAATGTCTCCAGGGATCGTGGGCTCCATGCTCAAGAAGCTCAAGAACCCTAACGAAGGAGGCGTTACAAAGGCTCTTCAAACTACAGCTCCAGGCAAACAACAAAGTGTCAAGGGATCAAGAGTCCCAGGGTTGGCTGGAGGGACCCACTGGGAGATACGGTGGGATTAAAGTGGCGAAACATTATTGCGGGGTGGCTCCAGCTGATAACGCTGAAGCAGACTCTGGGCAGAGATGCCTGGCAGGTTCTGTACACCCACCTGCGCTTACAACTGTCTGATTAAGATCTGTTTAGTGCAAAGAGCCTTCGGTCAGTCCGAAACCAGCAATCCTACTTTATTTGAGAGCCAATCCAGCAGGATGACATCACAGAGGATAAATAGTTGAATAGCGTTTTTTTTTTTTGCTTGTTTCTACATCAGCGTTTTCTCGAGGTGAAACATCGACTTACTGCCTGCCATGGATTTGCGTTTTCAAAGCTGTCGTGCAGAGTATGGTGCTTTAAATTACATTGCCGTTTGGAACACAGACAGACTGAAGCACAAATGTACAATTAACTTCTTGTTTCAAGCAAAATAGAGGAAATAAATTACTTTAAATTAACAGCATTGCTTCATAAAGCAATTGAAAAAGAAAATACAGGTGGAAACATTTCTGAAGGTCATGTTTTTAAAGGTCAATGTTGAACATCTATTTTTACACGCCGATACGTGTACACATTTCTGACATTTTTCAGTATCTCGTGTATGGAAGGCTCCTACTGGCTGGGCTATGACTGCAAAGTCACTGTGAGCGCTTCTGCGTCATAGCAAGAAGGTCCCTGGTTCAATTCCTGGTAGGAGGCCTTTCTATGCGGCGTTTACAAGGATCTTCCCGCATCTGCGCGAGTTTCCTTGCGGTTCTCTGCTTTCCTCCACAGTCCGAAAGCATCCAACAGGTTCACTGGAAGCTCAAGTCTGCCCAGACGTGAGAATGGTTGCATATGTGACTTGTGAATGAGTGAATGGTTGCTTGTCTCTATTTGTGGCTCAGTGATCGACCGGTGACCAGTCAGGGGTGAAACCTGCCTCTCGCACAGTGACAGCTGGGATTGGCTCCAGCTGCACCTGAGTGCCTCAAATTGCAGGAGAAATGGATCAGAGAATGACTGAATGAATAAATGTATATGTTAATTGCGTATGTCTGAATGTTGGGAGAAACAGGGTGGTTCTGTTGTTAACTAAGATGCTGCAGGGAACTGACAGGACGAGCGAGACCACCAAGCTAACCCTCCGGCATTGAAAAAAAAAAAAAAAAAAAAAAGAGACAGAATGAATGAATGTACTACATTTACACCCCTCCCTCCCACGCCCTTTTCCCTCTGCCAGCTCCTTTTAAAACACTTTCTAAGAGGTTGTTGTACCAATGCCACATGCGCTACATGCTCCCTGTGACCTCTTCATCCTTTTATATAATTACTCAAGGGAGGATATAATGGATTGGAAATACTGCTGTCAGTACAGAGAAGGGGATTGAGAGAGAGAGCGAGACAGAGAGAAGAAGTAGAAGTAGAAAAATCAAATGGGTTTCTCCTGCAAGTGGATTTGTCCAAAGATTTGGAGGGTTTTTGACAGCCAGTCACAGCCGGCGTCCCTCTACTCATCCAGATTTGCAGCATTTCCTGTTCATGTCATCAGATGGCATTAAATCCCCCTCCCCTCCCAGGAAACACACGTTCCTGTACAAGCACACACACACACACACACAGATGCACACACACTCTCTGGTACACATCAGTGACACTCAATTAACCCTTTCCCAGACAAAGAGGTCCAGCTTCGCTTTTGGGAAGGCCATTCTGTTCCGAATAAAGTTTATGGATCGGATTTTATATACATAATTAAAATTTTTGTAAAATAGCTGCCCTGTGTTTGAGGGTGCCACCGTGGTATATAACGCGTTTAAACGAAAATTTAATATGAGGAGTAATTCTTCCCCATTATGCTTCATTTTTTCTCTGGGCCGACCTGGAACTAAGTTGAGGCGCAATCCCCAAGTGAGAGAGAGCACATTAAGAATTTATGAATATGAAGAAAAAAAAAAGGGACAATGAGGAAAATGGAGGGAGTGAGTTACGCTCAAAATGTACCCTAATTTAAATGTTGTCATTTTTGGCAAATGGCACCTGCCTTGAGGTGGTGGATCCAGACTGATTTGATGATAAAATTATAGTTTTGATAAGTGAATGACATTCTCTGATTTGTTCCCCAACAGTCGGCTTTGGCACTCATGATTTTTAATTAGTTTCTTTTCATTCTGTAGATTGTGAAAACGATAATGTCACCCCGTCCAGAATCTAACGGCCTGCTGACGAAGTTTTCGCGACTAATTGATAAAACAGGAAGTAGATCTTTGGAGATCGGGACAAAACCCCACAGCAAACAAAAACACAAATAAACAAACAAAATAGATGCTGTCATAAAATTACTAATTATAATACCCCATCTGTGCAAACAATTTAGGAAAAAAAATAGTTATATTACTTTGTTAAATAAGATGGGAAAGTAATAGATTTAGAAAATGGAACCATCTGGAAGTCTCAGCCTTAACCTCATTTTTAAGCTGCACACATCACAAAAATATACAATTTTACAAATCTGAAACACGTCGAAAAGGCAATTCTTTGATAAAACCAGATTTAGATGACTGCAACAATAACTTTCTGAAAAATATAGTTTATAACTGAGCAATCAACATTGACCAAGAATTCTGTCAGAGCACAGACTTAAAATACTTTCCGACAGACTGTGGTTTAAGCGAGGTGGACGTGCTCCAGACATTGTGCATGTAACCTTGAGACCCGGACAACCATGAAATCTAATTTCTCTGATCCTGCGCCTCGGCAGAACGATGTATTTTCTAAGCGTGTTGAACTGTGTTGGTGGCGGCGCTGGACTCGCACGCGTCAACACAACATATATAAATTGGATTTGTGAAGTGCGGCCGCTTGCGGTCGTAGTTCATTGTTCATTTATGTGAGCTGGTACTCGGTGATGCAAAGAAAACATAAAAATAAAAAAAAAAAATACAAAAAAACAAGTGGGAACTGGGGGCCATTCATCACTGAATATAACATAAATATATATATATATATATATATATATATATACACACACACACACACACACACACAAACACACGTATATGTCTCTCTCTCTCTCTCTCTCTCTATATATATAGTCGGTTGGATATAAACAGTTTCTTCAGAAAGAGATGGATAATGTACTAAAAATATACTGATTATTTTGAAATATGTGCATGAAAAAATGTCCACTATATATATAAACTTTCTTGGTATTTAGTGTTCTTTTTTTTGTCTGAAAATCTGCCTGCACAATGTTTTTTTTTTTTTTTTTTTTGACCTCCTGCATGATTCTTTTATGTATGCATAAGAAAAGACACAAAATATCTCAAGGTTATGTCTATTTTTTTTCCACTTGCCGCACACTTCAGAGCAAGTGTACTAATAAAATAAAATAAAATAAAAATTAATGGTCCATGTTTTTTTGTGTGTTTTTAGGTGTGCTTCTCCCCGCTTTGCTCATCAGCAAAAAAAAACAAAAAAACAAAAAACAAAACAATTAAATGAAATAAAAGACTGGTATGTGCTAATGCAATATCCAACAGAGATCTACTGTGTGCAGAAACATTTAGACAAGAAACTAGATAAGAACATCCTGAAAGGGAAACAATAAGCCTGAATCCTCCGTCTCATGAGTTTCTGGTCTATTCCGTAAGAAGCATTTGACATTATTCCAAAAACAATCAATCCATATTACATTCAAATCATTATTCCAACTATAAGTACACATATGTTGTTATATGACTACTTCAATAAGATCTTAAATAGAAAAAAAATAAAATGAATAAAACACAAAGCTGCTGGGAAATATGACAAAAAAGAGCAGAAACCTACAGCAATGTCAAACCATGAGCTTGGATTTCAAAATAAGATTGGAAAAATATAGAATGATAAATAGCATTTGATGATTTTTTGCTGAGGAGCCATCGCTCTATTTTGGGAACAACTCAGTCCATATTTCATATTTCCTTCATCAGCGTAACCATGGGTTCAGATGGAGTTGACATCCCACAAAGATGCGTGGATGAAAAGGGGGGTGGGGGTCTACAATTCGGCCCTGGAACTCATGGAAAACCATCCATATGGAAAGAAAATAGAAAAGGAAGAAAGAAATATACTTTAAAAAATAAATGATGCAGATTTTGAATTATATTCTTAATATCTAAGAGTCTATGTCGGGGCCGATGCATCATTCAACTCAAAGTCTGAATGACTTCCGGGAAACTGGGGAGATACGGGTACCGTTGTAATTCTGCCCTGGGGTTTTATTCTGTTTAGAGTTTGATGGAATGCCATCAATTCATTTCAGTTCATTAGGAATATATTGCAAATGAGACCCTATTAATATGCTCGGGTTCCTCATTAAGAACATATGAATAACCTACTGTGGCATTTCTACCTTGGAAATCAGCATGCCCTGTAAGTGTTAATATTTAATGGTGAGCATTAAATAGCAATGGATCCAAGGTAGTGCCTTCATCTATATGATTGACCCTGCGCGGACCTGGCACGACGAGGCGGGATAATTTAGCAGAATTAAGCATTTTCCCTCATACACACAGACACACACACACATACTTGTTTTCTTGATGCTGCTAGTCCTATGGGTCGATGACTGGTTTGTGATGAGCATCATGTTTCATGTATGAGATTATACAGTTGCGCTGAAGGAAATGATGAGTGATAACCGTGCACCCTTTAAATCCGAGCATCACTCAAACATCTTATCTCAATGATGATTGCGAGGACGAATTATCTGTCTCAACAGGAAAGAATTGCCTCCCCACAATAGGTAGGATAAATTGCTTTAGGAAGAATAACAGGCGGCATCATTATGTCTGAGGATAAAAAGAAAACAAAATAAGAAATTTGCATTCAAGTGTTTTCCCACTTGTGTGAAAAACCAGAAAACATAAAAAAAAAAAAAAAAAAAAAAGTAAAAAATCAGGTAATCCCTCAAAAGGGAGATGTTAGACGTCAGTGCGGATGAGGAAACTGTCACAAGATGATTATGTGATGAATCAAGATTTCCTCCTTGTTTCCTCTGCATGGAGAGGGCAGAACAACTTCCTGGAAAGAAGAGCAAAGATGGCTGCCTAGTACGGACACGTCGGCATGGACAGAATCCCAGAAAGTTGTTGGGATTCCACCCTCGTGATGCTCGAGAAGCAAAAAAAAAAAAAAAAAAAAAAAAAAAAACGCGATCCCTACCATCCTTTTCTGCTGGGGCGGGTGGCAAATTTTGAATAGATGGCGTCTCTTCACAGTTATGAATGTGTAATTAACCCCGGAAGAGCTTATTCCAGACGGCTGATGCCGTCTTTCTTTTATATATCGGTGATTCAGGGCTCTTTTTGATTGTCTGGTTACTTGTTTCGGACGTGAAAAAAGCAAAACAAAATTTCAATCTTTTAACGATCATTGATTTTACAAACGCCGGCGTGCGCGGATCCAGGCTTTCTTATGGGCTATTTTTTCTCCGCTCTCTCATTACTGCACATCCTCTTTATTCTATTTCTACTTCTAATCACTTTTATAACCACATCCTTTTCCCGCCGCCCTTCAATGCCTTTTTGTTCAACTTTCCCCATTATAAGTCTTCATCTGCCTCTGCCTATCCCATCTTTCCGCCACTTCCTCTGCTATCATTCTTTATCAGGTCTTAACCCACATTTCTGCGACACTGTTTATTCAGGAGGGCCACTTCATCTCCAGATGCCGGGGCCTTTGTCAAATAAATACTCCTGCTCAAATCTATTTCAACACCTGCCTCATCTTTTATTTATGTTTTCTTCCATTCAGTCACTTTCTCCTCCTCCTGTCAGCCAAGTCATTGTCTGGCTGATAAGGAACAAAAAAGAAGAAAAAGAAAAAAAGATTCGACTCCTTTGAGAAAGTTCGAGGGGGAGCGGCATTTCTGTGACAAATGCCGCCGGGTTTGATTTGTAAGTGAAAAAAGAAACATCCCCGTTTAGTTCAGGGGCTCAGCCGTTACACGGAAGGAGAGAGTTCGCAGCCATTTCCAAACGCCGTCATTTAAATCACCTTTTGTTCAGTTATTCATTCATCCATTGGTTATCTGTACCGCTAATCCTGCACTTGGCTGGATCCAATCCCGGCTGTTATTGCGTAAGATGCGGGGTTCAACCCGCACCGGGTTCCAGTCCGTCGCGGGGCCACATGCAGATAAACAATCATTCACTCTCGTTCACAGGCATTCAGACGCACGCAAATATTCACTCTCATTCACGCATCATGTGGAATCATACGACCTTCATTCAAACGGCATATTAAGAAATATACTGGACATAAAACCATTCACCCCTTCATCCACATGTCATATAGAGACATTGGTTCATCCCCTCATCAGTGGCGACTCCTGATGAAATAATCAGGGGATGCAACTTTTGCAATCGTGACTAAGGTGAGCCATGAAATTGGTAAATTAACAGGTGACTAGACAACTGTCATAATTTACTTTTTTTTTTTGCTAAAATTACATAGCAGTTGACATGGCAGTACATAACACAAAGGTGTTCCCTCTAGCTACATGAGCTACGATGAAGGTACATCTGAGATCGTTCACGAGTGGAATTATCTACTTTGACCAGAGTGGATTGACCATTCATTCACAGAAAAAGTGTCGATTTACCTTCTAATATCTCTGAATATGAAGAGAGAAGCCTGTTTGGCTGTTGCCTGCATGACAAAAGCACATATGTGCAAGCCTGACCAGGTTACATAATGCCGAAAGCGAGTATGTGTAAGCCCGTCTGGAACCTGTTGGGAATGCATTGAAGTGTCTGTTTTAGAAAAAAAAAAAAAATTTCACATGAGAATCTATGAGACAACTAAGGGTGATTTCAACCATGGAACTTCTTGCTGTGAGGCGAAAGAGCCAACCACTGCACCAGCACGCCATCCGAAAATATATTCCCATCATTTGTAATTCCATTGTAATGGCATTGTAACGACATTCGGCTCATACCCAAATAGTGCACAACAGAGTGGGTACCAAATCCCATGCAAGCATAACATGCTAGTCAATAAACATAAAAATACGAATAGCTGTGTGGCTTACATGGCTACAAATTCAAGAGACAGCACACAATAATATAATGCTGTGTATATTGACAGAAATGTGACTTATAGCTGCAAGAGAGACTTATGCTGCCAGGAGTTATCAAGCTACTTACAATGAGGAAAAAAAAGAAAAAAAAAAAAAAATAGACCAGCCAAGGTACACACATGATCACAAACCCACACACACACACACACACACACACACACACATACACGGACACACATTGCCACATGTGGCGTCACTGAGAAAATCTCATTTCCATTCTATTGAATCCTAAGTATGTGTGATGTGTTTCTTTGGCAAATTACCATATAAATAACTGCCTCTGCTTATCAAGCTTTATTTAAGAAGGCAGAACGGAGTGGTTGTGAGACTGAGAAAAAAAAAGAAAATAGACAGATTGTGAGAAAGAGGACGCCCCCGTCTCCGCAGAAAATGAAATGCACCGTCCTTAAAGCATGATGTTGTCGGGACACCCGTCAAGGATGAGCTTCGGAGACGCACGTTTTTTTTTAAATTCATGCGGTTCAATATCAGTTCTGGAATTCTAACAACTAAGAGATTATGATGACAACGATAGCTTTGTGTTCTTTCTCTTTTTTTTTTTTTTTTTTTTTTGTTGTCCTGGCTCTCCACTTGAGATCTGGTCAGGATGCCTCCAGGATGCCTCAACTGGTGAGATGTTCCTAGCGCGTCCCTCCTGGAGGAGACCCCAGGAGAAGACCGAGGACAAGCTGGATTGGACTCTGTCGATGAAAACATCTTGAGAATCTCCTGGAAGAGCTGGACGAAGTGGCCCGGGAGAGGACCGTCTCGGGCTCTATGCTTAGGCTACTGACGCACCCTTGATTTGCAACAGAAGACGGATCTCAGATAACTAAAAGCTTCTGCTAAAATCAATTTGTGTCTGAATTTTTTGTAATGGTTCCTCAAGGTTACAGAATGACAATGTCATGATTGCACCCCCTGAAGTTATTACTGCAACACACAAATATCACATTTTTTGTTAATTTGATTTTGTTCCATGTCCCCCCACAAGTGAACATCTACAAAAGATAATGCCTAGCGAATAAAAGCAAAATAGCAAAATAGAGAGAAATTAAACCGGAGTTTTCTCAGGGTTAAACCTTTGCTTTGCCTTGTTTCTGGTTCTCCAAACACAATAGCCTTCCAATTGAATTCTAAAAACCAAGGATCTAAGGTTTAAGACCTTTTTTCGGGTCTAATTTCACCCCTGTTCTCTGATTTGATAGCTATATTCTTTATCGTAAGACAGTCAAGTTGAAAGCTGGGCTCATGAAATTTGTTCCCAACCCAAAGAAAAAAATTACATACAGTGATCATACATCTGAAATGGAAATAATTGGAAAATAACTGGGAAAACTAACAACAATTTAGAAAGTGCACACGTCTGTGGGAGAAATGCGGAAGCATCGTGTGGCTCCGTGGGTGGGAGATCGGATTTGATAGGAGAATGACGACGATGTTGTTGAGAGCTGAAATGAAGAGCCGCTGTGTTTTTTCAGCGTTGAAAAACAGGGGAGCACGGCCAGGCTAGCAGGACAAAACTGGAGGATGTAATAATAAACCGTAAGAATGGCCGTCTGATAAAAGAACTGCAGCTGACGAAAACAAATAAAAATATGATGTTTCTGTGTTGTTTGAAATAATAGATAAATGAATAGCACAGAAAAAGAAAAAAAAAAGTTTGTAACTTTTGGGTTTGATTGGATTGAATTTTTTTTGTTGTTGTTGAATTGATAAACAACAAAATGAAAGAGTGTTATGAATTTACTGTTTCATCAAGTTGGAATATCTTATTTTTCCTTTTTCTAAAGCTTTAATTAAGAATTATCTGGATCAGACCAAAGTTGTTGTCTTTTTTTATTCTTTATTTGCATGAATGCCCTTGCCTTTGTCACATGTAGCCTATTACCAGTCCTCCGAACAAGCATTGAGTTGTTCCCACTGAAACACAATTGTTAACATTACCATTAAATTTGATTTTTTTTCATCAACATTGATTTATTTTTCATGAAATATCTAACATATTAACTTCTGAGCTTGTAGAAAATTTCACCATCAACAACTCAGAGAGTTGATAAATAGATACATGACTGTCTCAGAAAATTAGAATATTGTGATAAAGTTCCCGATCTTCTGTAATGCAATTAAAAAAACAAAAATTACTTTTTCATGATATACTAATATTTTGAGATAGGATTTTTGAGTTTTCTTAAGATATAAGCCATAATCAGCAATATTAAAATAACAAAAGGCTTGCAATATTTCAGTTGTTTTGTAATGAATCCAGAATGTGTGGCATTTTTGTTTTGTAATTGCACTACAGAAGATAAAGTACTTTATCAAAATATTCTAATTTTCTGTGACAGTCCTGGAGAGAGAGAGAGAGAGAGAGAGAGAGAGAGAGAGAGAGAGAGAGAGAGAGAGAGAGAGAGAGAGAGAGAAGAGAGAGAGAGAGAGAGAGAGAGAGAGAGAGAGAGAGAGAGAGAGATAGAGAGATAGATAGATAGATAGATAGATAGATAGATAGATAGATAGATAGATAGATAATGTGGAAAACAAATAAACAAACTATGCAAACATAGCAAATGCATTTCTACTGTACATTTGTGTACACACACACACACACACACACACACTGACAATCACTTACATTAAATTAAATCAAATTACAACAAAAACATGAATAAAATCTGAGGATTTTGAAGAAGTAAGTTGACCAGCCAGGTCACTTTGGACACATTTTGCACATCGGAAGAAACGATCTATGTTTAATTCATATAAGAACCTGAAGTGTATATTTTTGTCTAGCATTTTCCTTGACACTATACCAACGCTTCTGCTGCATATTACTAAATTCAGCCTCAGCCGCTGCAATACTATTATTTGTCAAGATCACAAAGTGGTAATTTTTGCATTGACTCATATGGCATGCGATTCCAGTAGAAGCGGCCTCATCCGAGCTTTTCGCGATCAAACGTTGGTTAGTAAAGCAGAGTAAATATAAATCAAACGTGTGACTTTCACTGAAAGACGTGGATCATGAAAGGAATTTTTAACTTATTTGATCAGTCATGTTTGGAGTTTTCCACCTCTGAAGAGAAATAGATTAATCAGCGAAGGGAGTTTTTAGGCTGGTTCGATGTAGAAATACACACTGGTATATTTCAATAGATCAGTTAGTATCATTCTGTTTTAATTCCCTGGTATATATAGTATAATATTCATAGTATCCTGGGAAGAAAAGAACACTTATGCAACTTATAGCTTTTAGTAGGATTATTTTCACATGGTTGGTTGATGTCTAAGTTTAACTTTATGATGCGGTCAGAGAATCAGAGAAACTGGAGCCGATCCCTGCTTTCATTAGACGAGAACTGCGATAACAGCCGACCACGAGGCAAAATGTTGAGACACTTCAACAATTCGAATCTCTCACTCACGCGTATGGAGAAATCGGAGTCGTCAGTTAACCGTTTGCATGATTTGGATGAAGGACAAACACAGACATTGGGAAAACATGCATCCTGTCATATTCAAACCTTATTGAATCCAGGTTTAGCAAAACCAAGGCTAAATGTCAAAGGGTACAAGCTCCGCAATCTGCATTTCACCTCAGTGTTACTGTCATGATAAAACCTTGGGCGGCGAGACGCTCTTCACCGTAAGGCATGTATGGGGACGTCCAGCCTCGAGGCAAAATACAGTCCATCTGACATTTGATTGACCATGCAAGTTCATGCATACACATAGAAGTAACTCCTTCAATGATGGGAATAATCTGGCAATTGATCCTGTCAGTCAAAGCTGAGGTTTCTCTCATGAGCTCATCTGTGAACCAATCAATGTGATCCCTTCTCTGAGCCAGGTACGAAATGTCTGTGGAAGTTGAAGCCCCTCGGTGCAGCTCCGTCCAACAACTAGCCCTTCGCGAACCTGTACGCTGCTGGCGACGGTTTGGAGACTAACTTTGTGAAAAAAATCAAGCCAATGGAAGTGAAACTGAGTTTTGTTTTTTTTTTTTTTTGTTTTTTTTTTGTTATTATTGTTTATTTAGTCTCCTTTAAACACTGATGAGTTTTTCTCTGCGTGCAATTGGCAGGATATTGAGGACACGACATATAAAAAAAATGAAATGAGACGTGTTTCGAACGCATAATTCCAGCTGATGTAAAAGACGACCCACTGAATAACAAAGTTATTACCGTGCAAAACGGTGACAGTGAGAGGATAGTAGTTTCAACCACATGTTGAAAGTGCTTAAAATACCAAGATGCAGTCTTCTATGTTCTATAAATACATTTTTATTTTGATGTTCTAAAGGGCAATGCGCAAAGGGCAAAGGATTTTCATTAGGTGAAGGCGTCACCTTGTCACTGTCTGCTATTCTGATGAGCCATATATCATCTCCGCTCCAGGTGTTCAGTTCAAGCGGTCGTCCTTCATCCCAACAATATTTCAAGGGTGTGTGTTTTGAGCAAACGGAGCCGCAATATTATGAGTATTTACTGATCACATGACAGCTGATCAGTAGTGATCCCTGGTAGTTTCTCTGCCGCTGTGATTTTTATTCGTGAATGGTAGCATCCCCCCGGGTAGCAGATTTATTGAAAATCGAAAATGAAGCTTCATGGCTTCATGAGAAGCCAGATCATAATCACACTCTTCAAATATCATTCCCAGTCGTGTAATGGTCTTTGCACTTTGGATCAGCCTTGGTCTGAAGTGCAGGAAAACAACATCACACCTTTATGAAAAAAAAAAAAAAAAGGTGGAGCAAATGAAGGCATTCGTGGTTCCCCGGATTGAAAAATGGCCTCGGCATCGGTGGGAGAAGGATAGCGTGCCCGTGAAAAAAACAGTGTAGCAGAAGAAGAACCTTCTTAATCTGCTAAAAAAAGGGGGCTGCTCATTTCTGCACCATCGAGGAGAGGGGTTCCGTGAACTTGCTTCTGCAGATCATCACGCCAGCTTCTGGAAAGGCCTCACGTTTCCAGGTAGAGCCTGATATGAATTTATGCTCAACCCCAGTGCTAAAGTTAATATCTGACTTGTTGTTTTCACCTGGCGGGACTTGATCTGATCAACAATGTCCATTCCTTTAATAAAAAAAAAAAAAAAAAAAGTTTTTTTTTTAGGATTGTCTATGATGAGATGCAGCGATGCCAGAGATTTCGAACCAGGAACACATTTCAAACGCGCAAAGTGATGACCTGATGGCAGTTGAAACAAATGTTGCTCCTCGTTTCGCCATTGAATTACCATTTTGTCTACTCTGTTTAAATGATGACAGCGGGTGCAGAGCTGAGATCGGCCGCAAATATATATTATGTCACAAAGAATATCTGGCCTTCAACTGCTGCCAAATAGCAGTCTTCATACCTTCATCGGAAAACTGAATATATTTACGGAGAATATATCGCGTGAAAGGGGCACAACCTCGTCCTCTCTCCGCATCGCCGGTGTTGTGAAATGGCGAACCAAGGCCGGACTGCCGGAGGTTCTGACAAAATTACTACTGAAAAATACGGCATCCTTAAGAAATATCTCGGTGCAATTGGAAAAAAAGGGAGGAAATTGCAGACGACCATATCTTGTCACGTCATGGAGACTAAATGCTCTGCACCGACCCAAAAGCAGTGCACCCAGCATTCAAAACAAGCAGTATCCTTGCAATGTGTATATATATATAATGAAATCATTGACCTGAAATGATATTTCATTATTTCTCAACATTTTTCTGTTGCTAAAAAAAGGGGCCCGTGCAAAGTGAGATTATTTATTTATATTTTCATTTTTTTATCGATGCAAATACATGAATGAGAATGAGTGTGTGAATGTGTAGATGTGTAAAGCATATGAACTCTTCATCTCCGGAGAAGTATCTGGGAATTGATTAAATATATATTTTTTGTTTCTTATTTTGCAATGATAATTGATTTGGAATAAAACATTACGCTGTGTGAACATCGATACAACTCTTGACTCCATTTATTATCTTTTATTGCCCTAACTTGTAGCCCAATGATGAATTACTTTTTTTTTTCAAACAGTATTTAATTAGATTAAATACTCAATTTAGCTGGTATTAATCATCAGAACAATATGTTATTGATTAATGCATATCTATCACTTACCCACAGTCATAGTCTTTGAAAAAAGAAATTGGACAGTTATAATCGTCAGGGAGTCAGGAAACAACCAGTTATCATCATTATTTCTGTGTTTTATGCTTAATAACAAAAATAATCATACAAATATAATAATAATAATAATAATAATGATAATAATAATAATAATCATAATCATAATCATCATAATAATGACATCACTATTTAATATATATATGCAGAGGAGGCAAGTGAAACAAAACATGGCACCTGATGGATTCACTGTCTCTCCTATAAAACTGCACATAAATAAGCTGTTGCTGAGAAAAGAAAATGCACAATGGAGAAAAAAAAAACAAAAAAAACTAAAGGTTATATGTCACTTTTTTTACCTCAAGAAATGAAGCAAATTCATTCATCATTTCACTATAGCGAGTTTCCAAGTTAATTATGAAATGTATCTGCATCAAACTGAAATGTAATAGAAAGAGAAACAAAGTGATAATAGTAAGTTAACTTTGCTTTAAGCATTAGACTCACGTGGAAAGCGAGTGATACTATAATTCATTAATTTATTACGTTAATGCCGTCATTTTCATTTTCATTTTCAGCCGTGCCACACATAGTGTTTTTTTCCTCCTCACAAATTGCGTAAATTTAATCCTGTGAATAAATGCATGACAATATAATTTTTTTTCACTTTCACACAGCTTGACTGTTGTAAAGCCGGCAACAAAAAACACATTCAAGGCGTAATTTAATTTACAATTTATAATTTATTCTGATGCAGTAGGAGCAAATGTCTCTCAGCAGTTAATTAACTGTTGAGTCCATAGTGATTTATAACACTTTACTGCAAACAATATTCAGAGTATTCAGGAAGGTTTGGGATTTCCGAGGAGCTCTTCGGGGGGGGTTCCTCATTCATAATTCCTCTTTTCGTTTAGGGTTTTATTCATCGTTATCTTCCTAACAGAGCACTCCCAGCGGGTGAAAGGAGGACCCCATCTCTCCTTTTGCTCTCAGCAGCGGCTCCCCTCAGGGCTACATGCTGAGTCCCCTCCTCTATTCACCATACAACCATGACTGTATGCCCCATCAGTCGAACAGCAATCATCAAATTTGCAGATGACACCACCGTCATCAGGAGGAGATGATACAGCTTACAGGGATGTGGTGGGAAAACTGTTCGCATGGTGCTTCAAGAATAGTCGATTACTGGAGGAGGAAATCGGATATTCAGCCTATCCTTATCAATGGAGACATGGTGGACAGTGTTACGGACTTCAGATACCTGGGCACTCATGTTAAGGAGGACCTGACCTGGACAAGTAACACTCCGACACTTTTAAAAAGGCACACCAGAGGCTGTATTTTTTGAACTTACTTAGGAGGAACAACCTCACCAAGAAGTTGCTAGTGTCCTTTTACGCTACGCATTGGAGTTTGTCCTGAGCTGCTGAATCTCACCAGTTCGCCGGCAGCACAGAAGCAGAAAGGCAGGCACTGCAAGGGGACCATAAAAAAACTGCTCAAAAAATTATTGGTCATCCTGTACCGTCACTTCCAACCCACCCAGGCCACCACCAACTTCAACTGTAACCCTCAAGGAGGCGACTTAGGACAGTCAATGTAAAAACAAATAGATTGAAAAACTGTTTTTACTCCAGAGCGGACATCGCACTAAACTCAGCACAACACTTGAACCTCCCATAGAGTACTATGAAATAAACCCTAAAGCATGCACACACCTATATGCCTATTGTTTTTTTTGTTTTTTTTTTTCCACTTTTTTTATTATTTATTTTTTTACTTCTTTCTACATATTTATCAACTTTTTTTCGTCGTTATTTCAAATTTTTTGTCCCAGAGATGCTGCTATTGTATTGTTGTGCTGTGCCCTGTGTTTTAAGGTTGTTTTGTGTCTGTTTTTGATTACGCTGAACCTGAGAGCTGCTATCTCCAAATTTTGTTTCACTCTGTAATGACAATAAATATCTTGAATGTCCTTGAATCTGCAAGACACAAGATGCATAGATACTGAAACGAATGGATTTCAGTGCTGCAGCTGACATTTAAGATTCAAACGGGCTTTGGGTATACGAATTAACTACCAGGAGATTTTTTTTTTGTGGGTGGGCGATGACGACGAATCTATTACATATGTTTTGAAATGGATCAAATGGTTCTACAGGGATGGAAATATCAGAGGTTGAATAGGGTTAAGCGGTGAAAATATCTTAATCCCTCATGGCCGTGAACAGCAAGGCCTGACATATACATGAGACCCACTTGCGAGTCTCCGGAATATTGATATTAATAATAAAGAGGTTTGAGCCGCAGCTTTTGCCGGAGATTATAGAGCCACAAGGCTGGGGGAACATGAGCTAACGCAGAAAATGGGAATGACCTTCTGGGCATGTTTTTGGTAAACATCTCTGTCCTGAATGGAATTTGACATTTTTATTGTACAGCTGCATCAAGGAGCCTGGGCATTGATAACAGAGGCCGCAGACACACACACACACACACATAGAAAATCATATAAAAAAGCTTGATATGAGTGGTGTTGCTGTCTGTGTTATTGTTTTTGATGGTATTTTTTTTTCGGTCTTGATCAGATAAAAACGGTTTTGGAATAAAAGATCTGATCCCGAGCCATAACCCTCACCTCCCCTTTGAAAAAAAAAAAAAAAAAAAAAAAAAAAAAATACAGTCTAAACTCTATTCTGCATTTGGTTTGGTTTGGCGCCGACTTACCCGGAGCATCGGACACCTTTCTTCGCACCATCTAATTCACATGCAACACCCACATCATTGCACCAGTCCCCCCAGCGTTATTGTTCCAAGCTGTGTAGGGCAATAAACAAGCAAAGAAGATGGATGGGGAAATCATTTGTTTCTCTTCTTGTGACCCTGAAGTATCCATAATTCATTTTCATTCAGGTTAATTAAACCATTTACTAGGCAGGGTGTAGCTTTGAGGAACCAGTCGGCAGAGAGAAACACAGCCACAGGAAACTCCAAGATTGATGTGGCAAATTATTCCTCTCTTACTGCCCACCCGCCTCCTACACCTCAGATAATACACTCATTCTGAGAGGTGCTCCAACTATTTTGTCGACGGACATGAATTGGGGCATTATAAACAATACCCGGTATCTCATTCCTGCAGGGCTACGGCCTCGCTCCGAAAAAAAAAAAAAAAATCGCACTATAAAAACGGAAATTTTTTAATCCTGTTGAAGGCTGGTTTTACTTTTTTTTTTATAACGCTGTTTTATCGAGATGTATGCTTTAAAAGTGGCACATGAGAACAGGTCCTCTTTTGAGTCGTCATTTATACAAGGTTGAAATAATAAAAACAACGATAAAGAATAGTGGGATACTGACAGGTGCTGTGCTGAAATATCAGCAGAAAGGGCAGCAGGATGAAGGATTCCAAGCATAAACAGTTACAGTGGATCACTGCTTATTCCCGGCTGCTTACCGCTAAAGATGTACATATAGCAAGTAGGGTTCAAGAGAGGGATGGCATAAAATCAAAATAAAATTGCAATTAAAATTCATAAAAATATCAAAAAAAGATTAAAAAAATAAATAATTAAATAAATCAATTAAAACCAGAAATGAGTTGAATTAAAATTAGAATTGCAATATTACAAAATAACAATCAAAACTGAAATTGATATCAATAATTAAAAGAATAACATTAAAAATATATAATAAATAAGTAAACAAGTACATTCTGGCATTTTGGATATGTTCTGTTGATGAAAATTGCTTGTATGACCTGTTTTTAGGTGGACAAACAAAGAACATAAATTACATAGGTACATTGCCAAAAGTGTTCGCTCACCCATCCAAATAAGTAGAATTAGGTCGTGTGGAAAAGAGGTGAAGCGACAGGTTCAAGCCGGTCGGAATGGGTGTAGAAAAGTGTCAGACGTACTATGCGATGGAAGACTATCAGCCAGAATGAAAGGAAAAGTGTACAAGACAGTGGTGAGACCAGCGATGCTGTATGGACTACAAACACTTAAAATGACGAAAAGACAGGACGCAGAACTGGAAGTCGCAGAGACTTAAGTTCGCTTGAGTTAATATGCGAGTCAAGGCAGGTGCGTGAATATGTTTGGCCATATAGTGCAAATAAATATTAATTGATTCTTGATGTCACTTATCCGGCAGGAAAGGTCCCAGCGGGGCTGGAGCCTACCTTAGCTATCATTGGGCGAGAATGGGTCGACATCATCACATATATGCAACTAACAACTAACAAAAAGTTCACTCTCTCATCCAAAAGTCAATTTAGGTTCTTCATTCCTCCTGCATGTCTCTGGACAGTGGGAGAAAACTGGAGAACCAGAAGGAAACCAACGGAGACACTGGGAGAACATGGAGACTCTAAGCAAAAAGACAGAACTGAACCAAGAACCTTCTTGTTTTGAGTTGTAAGCTGTTGCACCACCCATGAATTACATATATGAATTTATAAAAAAAAAAAAAAAAAGTCAGCTCAGATTTTTCTCATTTTCTTTCTGGTTGAAAATACATAACTAAATATATAAATTGTGCTCCGCCGAGCACAAAGGCGATCGCATTCACTGGTTTATGAGCTTCTTGGTTTGATTAAATGTGAAGACTGTGCATAAATATTTTCTAATGCTGAATATATTATTATATATATTATTATTCAATTCTTCCAATCAGTGTTTTGGATTGTATGATAAACACCTCTTTCTTTGCCAACGCTGTCGGCGAGGAGTCAAGTGGTAATACCTGGAGGAAGGGAATCGTCTAATCTTGCTGCCACACTTCATTTGCCCTCTAATTAACCCTTAATTCAAAGGCTAAAAGGACCTCAGAACCAAATGAGGCATTTAGCGGGGGAGGCAAAAAGTGCCAGCCATCAAAGCTCCTTTGTATGAAACAATAACTCTGGCTCATCGTCCACGCACACACACACACACACACACGAGATAATATGATGCCTTCAGGATTGAGGTAAGGCTCGAGGTTACCATTTTTTTTTTCTTTGTTTACTTTGTCTCCACTTTTCAAACGTGAAATTGTGCATCAAATATGTAGGACATAAAATAGTGAGCTAATACTCCACCGAAAAGATGACTGGAGGAGTCATAAAGAGGGAACAGGATTAAAATAAAATAATAAGAAAAAATAATAATACCTTATTGAGCCCCATAGGGGACATTCCTTCAGCGCAACAATAACAATAAATATGATTATAGATATAAAAGACAATTAAAAGAATGAAGGCAACAACAAGGATAAAAATAGATAACAGAATGACAGAAACTATGATTAAAAAAAGAAAAATCAACTAACTCCAACAAATTACCCAACATACCAACCTCCTGGCGTCATGCACACTGTTCTCACCTTTAGTATACAATCAACAGATAGCATAGCAGTTCGTGCTTCCTCATCACAACAAGAAGGTCCCCAACATTGTCTAACAGTGGGCCTTTCAGTGTGGAGTTTGAAAGTTCTTCTCTGGGCTCCCCGGTTCTTCCGCCCACAGACCAAAAACAATGCCGGAGAGAATGATTGGTTGTCTGGGTGAACCCCGCCTCTCGTCCAATGACAGCTGGGATCAACTGGAGCACCCCCACCACCCCACATTAGCAGTATTGATAATGAGAGGATGAAAATCTCAATAATAAAGCTGATAATAAAAGTTCTGCATCGGTTCTCTCTTGGTTCTCATGTCTTCTCCGATAGAAACATGTCGTTGGACACTATTGATCGTCATCTTCTTGATGTGTCCTTGTTTGCCTTGTGATTGTTACAGTTCAAACCCCGGCTCTCGTCCAATCCCAGCTGGTATTGGCTGCAGACCCAAACCCGGCATTGTAGATAATGAATTTTTCAAAAAAAACGTTTGGCATTTCAATGTCTACACTGGAGTTTGTGGGGTTCATTATGGTCTGTATCAGGCCGAGATAAAGACGAGGAGCCGGTCTGAATGTTGTTCCATTTTACACGGTAATTGTTTGATCAATGCCACAGTAGTGGTCAGCAGAGAGAACAACCGCCAAGCACACTGGGCCTCAAAGTAACTGGGGGACTTAAAGCGTGTGTGTGTGTGTGTGTGTGTGTGTGTGCGTGCGTGCGTGTGTGTGTGTGCGTGTGTGTGTGTGAGCGTGCAGGCAGTGACATCCACTGCTTATCCACAGTGGATGTCAATGGAGACTTTAAACCTAAAGCTCTATCCATAATGTTTTGACACAGTCTGTTGGCGGGCCAATTAGGAGCTAATTAGTGTCAGATTCAGTCGCGACCGTTAAGTGATCTTATTAAAAAAGTTTGGTGAATAATTGAAATCTCCATATTGGGCCGAATTAAGCACGGACATGATTTGGGTTGAGAAAATGAGCTGAGGAAGCAATGCCCGCCGGGGAAAAGTTGTGCAATTCCTGCTACTTTTCATTATTCCTCCGTCTTTGGCTTCATGAAGCTTTCTCATGATGTCATTTGAGGAGGAGACGTGCAAAAAGTCATGGAAGAGATCGAAAGACAAACAAGGAAGGAACAGGTTACACAGGATTAGCCGATAAGAATTCGCCAGGAAGCCTCACAAATGGGTAAGTTAAACACAGTGGTTTACTGATGAAATAGCAGAGAGGTTTACAGTACATTAACCAATAGGGAATGAGGGAAATCTATCCCTCCATCTATCCATGCATCCATGCATCCATCCATCCATCCATCCATGCAATCATCATCCATCCATGCATCCATCCATCCATCCATCCATCCATCCATCCATCCATCCATCCATCCATCCACCCAAGCATCCATACAAGAATAATTGCATCTATCTATCTATCATTCTTCCCTCCATCCATGTATCCATGTATCCATCCATCCATGCAATCGTCATCCATCCATCCATCGATCCATCCACCCAACCACTCATCCAAGCATCTATCCATACATCTATCCACCCAAGCATCCATCCAAGAATAAATACATCTATCTATCATCCCTCCTTCCATCCATCCATCCATCCATCCCTACTTCCATCCATCCATCCATCCATCCATCTATCCATCCATCCATCCTTTTTTCACAAAAATTCCTCATTTAGATTCTAAATGAAAACAGGCCATAACCAGGCAGACGTTGCCTGAGATATCAGGTCTGTACTAGTCAGAGCCATGTTTTAGGGCTAATCCTACCAAACCATCTGCATGTTCATGCCTTCAAAGGGCAGAGAAGAATAGGACTTCAGGAAAGGGAAACAATTTTAGCAAGTGTTTCAGCGCTTTGGGTCTGTGGCTTTTTCAAGGTTCTTTGATCGACACCCGGTACTTCAGGACTGGACTCTATGAAGGAGAGGAAACCGGGCTTATGGCCGATTTTCTTTTCAAACTTGTTCCAGCGTCCCTCTCCAACTCGAATGTTTTCTCAACCCTTTTCCGGAGAGACATGTCTGCTGAGACCCCTGCGCAATCCTTTCAAACTCGTCGTTGCCTTGCCTCATTTATCCATTCCAAATGAGACATCAGCCTCATTTTTTTTTTTTTCAAAAGTCCTTTTTTTGTCAAAGGGCAAAAAAGAGGAATTCAGCTTTTGTCATTACTGGTGGAGAGAAGAAGAATAATGCGAAGAGCAACTTTGTTGTGTTTTTTTTTTTTTTTCTTGTGGATGAAGTCAGTATCAGCTGAAAAACCGAAAATTTGTGAGGCAACTTGGTCTCATTGGTGTTTTTAAGAGGACACGAGACGACGTGAAAGCAGACATGTCTGTTTGTCGAAGTTCAGACAGACTTATTGGTTTTTTTATGAATGTGTGTGTTTTTTATGATGGCGATCCAGATATCTGGTCATCTGATTAGTTCATGTTTTTATAGCATATATGGCTGCTGGTTGTCTGTCTGCATCGTAACTCTGTTAAATGTGCAGCTGCCCCTTTTGTCCAAGGAACATTTTAATCTCAATGTGGTTTCGCTGTTTGAATGATAAAATAAAATAAATAAAAATAAAGTTAAAAAAACAAAACAAAAAAAAAAAAAAACATTCCCTGCTTTTGCCAATGGCTATGAGATGCATAGCATATTCACATCATGACTGTCTCATAACTGAGGGGTTAAGAGATGACTTGATGCAATGAACATTTTTACAATTAAATTGAGAAATGAAAGTGTGGATTGTGCTACAGTCATCAAGGACCCCAGTCATTTGGGACCAATTAGTTATACACCATGTTTTTTCCTTTAACTTCCCAATGTCCTTCCATGTGATTGGGCGCAAGTCGACACAGGAACCACAGTCAGATCAATCAAGAGGGCATTTTAAAGCTGAGCGTTTTGAAAAAAAAATCATGGATCAAGAACTGGCTGGTACACACACACTCATACACATACACACACACCATCATTATCATTATCATGTGAGACTACAGGGCTTTTTTTTTTTTTTTTTTAAATCACGTTGGCCCTGTAAGAGACACAGTCAGAGGACTGGAAGTCATCAACTTCCCATCACTATCTCATTAGAGAGCAATCACTGAACTCCTAATCTAATTCCGAAACGTCTTTCTCAATGGACTGCGTTAAGATACAGTGATGGAATTGTCGCGGTGACGGCCGCTGGAAGTCCAAGGCCAAAGTGGATAGAGGAGCTGGAGGGAACATCAAATATGAGATATGCATGAGTGTGGAGAGATAACGGAATAGTCCGACCCCAAACTCAAGTTGGCACAGACCTGAATTTAAAGTTTCTGGGATAAAAATGACCCCCCTGGAGTGCCATTAAAAGTTACACATTTCCAAAGCCCGATCGTAAACACTTCAGAATTACAGTGCAAAAAAATGAACCTAGGAATGAGTTCATGGGGTTTATTTATCTTTTTTTGTTTTGTTTTGTTTACTCAGTAATTAGTGGGTCCCCAAACTTCATCATGGTAGTTCTTTTTTTTTTTTTTCTTTTCTCAATGACATATATTGATCTTGGTCAAGCTGGTGGCTGAGATGTATCTCAGTAAGCAAGGTTAAGAGGATAATGGGATGTGAAAGCCCAGGAGGCGATAGCAGTGACTCGATTATTTCTGTCAATAAAAAATGTTACAGTGGAATGCTGTGTTGGGGTCATGTGAATACGGCTCTCTGCGCTGTTTGGAAAAAAGTTATTTTTTTGGACAGCCCACACACCAGAGCAATCTGAAACCAAACACACTTTTATGAGAGCAAGCAACTCATGTTGGTGAGATGCGCAAAAATGGATCATGACCGAATGAATAATACCTTAAAAATAGATACATCAAAACACATCTAACGTGTTTCTCGTGAGTGTGTGTCGAAAAAAACAACAAAAAAAAAAAAAAAACTGTAAAGATTTGATGCATCCTTGGCATCACAGATATTAATGTCAGGTGAATATCGCAGTCCAGAGAGCGGAACAATGAATGACACCGCAGTTTGGTTCACTATTATGTACTCAATCTGACCGCGCCCTTTATTGTGAATTACCGGCTTCTCGACATTATCTTGATTTATCCCCCTCTTAAACAGGCTCTAGCCAGGAGCACAATGGCCTGCATTGTGTGGTAACCTCAAACACGAATATCTGAAAAACAGTCATATGTAAGGATAATTTAACAAAAACCAAGATATTCAGCCACCAGTGTAGAATATGAATATGAAATGACATGTAAAAACTCTAGAAATCTATCCATGTGTGTGTGTTTTTATGTATTTATGATTTCAGTATTTTTTTTTCTAATAAATAAATAAATGCATTATAGTATATTCATATTGTGTAATATTATAATATGATGAATTAAATGTATTTTATTGATATAAACAAAACTGGATCAGAGTTAAGAGACAATTAAAATCTTAATTCATTCATTATCAAACCTGTTTGATTGGAGAGAGGAGCCAATCAAAGCTGTCATCCAATTAACCCACATCTTTTTTTAATTTTCTTTATTCTAAATTTAATTCAAATTCTAAAAGTAAACAATGTTAGTTTCACTGTAACAGTTACATATTTGTGACAGGACAGCCTCAGCGACCCATCAGGAAACCTCCCAGGAGTTCGGCTTAGCAAGACGAATTTCAAATTTTCAAATTTGCACATTGCAGAGATGGCGGAGGAAGGACATTGTCCCACTGACTTTCAGAACAAAATGCTTTTTAAGCTCGATCATCTCTCAGATGACATCGTATATGAGATTTATGCCTCATTTTGGACGTATTCCCGTCCGGTGAGTTCAGCGGTAATTGCAGGGTCATAACTGAAGGTGAAAAACACACTCCAGAATGAGACCAAATTGCTTTGCCGAATGCAACATAAGAGGATGTATCTGCAATAAACTTCTCATGTTGTATTCACATGGAATCCTGCAGACAACAAACCAGAGGTCTTCTCAGCGGACGGAAGCAGAATGGCAAATTACAATGTTACAGGCCAAGGAATGGTGCCTGTGCTAGCGGGGGAGAGCATCGGAGTACAAATGGGGCAAAGTTTGGATTCTCCGTTTCCTGCTCCTTGATGGAAATTATAATCAGAAGTCATGGAGCTCCATTGCGACGGAGAGAAAACGGTATAAAACAACAGGAATCTGGATAACAAGGAGCTGAAAAGTTTAATTGCCTCAATTCCATTTTTTGAAATATGAAAATGAAATGAAAAGCTGCTTGTCTCTTTTATTAATTCATCGTATAAATTAATACACTAACTCACTCTGTAATTTGTCATGTAATGTTAATTTACCCTTCGCAATGCAATATTCAGTGAAAGCAGCTTCCTGCAGCCACTCATGACACAAAATGAGTCTTATATCTTTGCATCTTTCAGCGGTTATGTCAACACAGCTTTCATGGGAGCCTCTTCTCATGATCTCATTGACATGGAAACCACAGCCATTCGCGCACGTTCGCCCGCAGCTCCGCTGGATGCCATTAAAGCTGCTGTGTATAATTATTATGATCAGATATTAGATTCCCTCCTACAAGGGGTTTTCCTGCCACTCTGCTGAGGCAGACCTGATAATCCTCTTAAAGTAAGTATGGAGATCATGGTGGACTCTCTGGAAATACATCAGGGGTTTTGTTGACCTAATCAGTAGTGTTGCTTGGTGATACACTGCTGTTTGAAGTAAGATTGGTTGGAATGTATCGACAGTATGCATGTATCCATATGATAAAAAAATAAAAATAAAAAAAATACCTGGATATGTATTCAGAGCTTCTGTTGACACCATTTTATTTGTTTTGATGATGTCATCTTTATCCCTGAATCAACAACTTTTGGGGATTGCGAAGAGTAAGAATTAAAAAGTTAAATGCCTGTGCAAGGTTTGTCTCCCCCGCGGATTAACAACTGAGTAATTCATTCGGTGACAGATGGTATCTTTTTTTTTTAATCCGTTTGTCATTATCCGTTTTTAAAATCTTGCAATCAAAGGTGCGTGTATATGTTACACAATGGAAGTGTGGTAGACTACTGCTGGCTGCTGAAAAGAGGTTTGGCAAACTGATATAGATTTACCCAAGGAAAGTATAGCAATAGATCAATTGTTGAATTAATGTGGAAATGGGCTCAGGGGAGAAGAACCAGCGCGAAAAGAAAGACACCTTTTGCAGAAAAAAAAAAAAAAAAAATCGATATTGCAAGAAACAAGAAACTCTAGAGTTAATATTTACGAATGACTCACTGCTGGGGGTGGACGGACCCCTCGATCACAAGTACATCCATCAGATAATATGGCAGACAGCGGCATTTCGACCTCTCTTCTTAACTTCTGCTTTTCGGTCTCTTTATCAGACTAACACAAGTAATTCGAGCGCAACACCTCTCTGGCTTGAATACGTGCATTTTCGCAGACGGCAGAACCGCTGGCAGCTTTTTTTCCGCGAACACAGCAGATGCACTTAATCCTCTCTTTCAGCTCAGCATCACACAATCTATCGGTTCTTCTCTCGGTTATATCAGACCTGAAAGCATTGTGAACTACCAACCGTCTGGATAATCCATATCTCACCTTTGGGTAAACTAGGCCGAGCCGTGCACCAGACACACTTCGCAATGAATCACCAGGATTTCAATGGCATTAACGACTCCAACTCATGGATCAATAATGTTCTTAAAAAAGCAATGAGTACAAGTCTTGCTACCCGAGCTGTCATTGGGCAAGAAGCAGCTGTATGTTTCTATATATGACGTGGCAATTAATTTTTGGATGTCTCTTGCCCAATCCAGGGAGAAACCCCATTCACTCATTCACAAATACGCAGTATGAGGACCTACAACCAATTATTCTTTTTCACATGGTGTTAATTTACGACCTCCAATGAACCAACTGCATATTTTTGTATTGTGGAAGGAATCCCATGCAGTATCATACTTTCTCACAATATTGCAGAATCACTGAACACTACGCCGGCCCAGAAAATAGATCTATATTAACAATAATATAATCAAAAAATAGAGGAAAGACTAGTAGTAGCCAGTTGGGTTTCCCAGGGAATGTAACGCTTTAGAAAAAAAAAAAAAAAAATAAAGACAAAAATGGCACATAATGAGGGGATGGTGCAACACTAGAATGAACTTGTTTAATTTTCCTGTTTCCTGTTTTACAATGAACCTATTTTATGTTTTTGGCACTACCACTGTGATTTAAGTATTTTATTTATGACGGCAATACCCAGCCTCTCGCACAATGACAGCTGGGATAGGCTCCATCAACCCCGCAACCCTGAGATGAGGATAAGTACTTTTGATAGTGAATGAATGAATGATTAAAAAGAATGGGAATGTTAGACTGTCAATATCTCTGCTTGAAAATCAAGACAAGGTTTGTCTCAAAAGAATGCAGGGGTGCCATTTCCATCAAATCACCGCTGCGAATTATCAATACAATCACCGCAAACAACAAAAAATAAATCAATACATAATCAAATCAGATAAGAATTAATTGCAAATCAAGTTTGCATGTTTTTTTCCGAATGTTTTTAGATGATATATTTGCATTTTGTGTTGTTTTTTTTTTGTTTTTTTATTTGCACAGCTCCCACCTCCAGGATGGCCTACAATTCAAGCATATATGTCATATATGCATTTCCATGTATATATTTCCTTTTTGTTCTAGCAAGGCAAAAAAACGCAAGAAAAACATTAAAAAAAAAAAAAACGTAGCCAATTCCTTTGAAAAAAATTAAAATTAAGACCACACGGGGCTCTCACAAATTACTGGAAAAACAATCAGAAAAAAAAGAAAAATGGATTTGAAAAGAAACCCATTTTGTGGCTGCCTTGTCACAAAATGGAGAAATTACACAGAGTTTTATTCGAGGGAAAATTGTCACGTGTAGGTGTTTTAACGACACAAGAGTAGCTGTATATATATTAAAAGGAAAAAGCAAATCTGATAGGTATTTTTCTGACACATTGCCTCCATTACAGGATGCATCTTTTCCTCGTCAATCTGGGAGCGCGACAAGTTTGGATGGATTTTACCTCGTGTTGGCGCTCGATCCTCTGGTGCAACTTGCACGGAAAAGCTGATTTTGATGGGTCATTTATATGACGCTGAATGTGTATAAGAAAAAAACTAAACAAAAACAATAACAACAAGCAACCTGTCCAGACATTTGTGACGCTGAAAGTGTGGAAATGCTCGCAAAATACTGAAACCACAACAAACCTAAGCAAACACCTGTACATATAATGCCGATATACTTCCATGTGGTTCCACTTCTCTGTAATATTAGATTATAGTAATGACTGAATTAATATGTCTCAGCTGAATTTCCAGACATTAACATAACCAAACCAGCTGATATGACAATATGAGCTGAGCTGCAGGCCAGTTGGGATGACTTGACAGGAAGGAAAACCAGGGGTGGGCAAAGGTAAAGATAGAGGTAGCAAAGGCAAAACAAAGGGTGTACGGTGACTTGTATGCTCGGTTAGACAGTAAGAAGGGAGAGAATGATCTATACAGGTTGGTAAAACAGAGAGATTAAGGTGGAAAGGATGTTCAACAGGTCCAGGTGATTAAGGATAGAGAGGGAAATATACTGGCAGATGCTAGAAGAGTGATGGTAAGATGGAAAGAGTACTTTGAAGAGTTGATGAAAGTGGCAAATGAAGAGAGGCAAGGGTAGAAAAGGTGACAATTGTAGACCACAAGGTAGCAGAGATTAGTAAAAGTGAGGAAGGCATTGAAGAGGATGAAGACTGGAAAAAAAACAGTTGGTCCTGATGATATACCTGTGGAGGTGTGGAATTAGAGGCAGAGGTAGAGTTTCTGACTATATTATTCAACTGGATCTTAGAGAGTGAGAAGATGATCCCCCAGAATGGAGACAGAGTGTGATGGTGCTTGGGGTTGTAAGCAGCGGACAGTGTGGAAAAGACGTGAAAACACGGGTTCAAGGAGCTTGGAATGGGTGGAAAAGAGTGTCAGGGTCACTATGCGATAGAAGACTATGAGCCGCATGAACGGAAAGGTGTACAAGACGGTGGTGAGACCCGTGATGCTGTCGAGCACAGAAACAGTTGCAATGACCAAAAGACAGGAGGCAGAGCTAGAGGTCGCAGAGCTGAAGATGCTAAGATTCTCCTAGGGAGTGACCAGGATGCATAGGATCAGGAATGAGTCTATCAGAGGAACAACACACGTTAGATGTTTTGAAGAGAAGGTCAGAGAAGTCAGACAAAGATGGTTGGGTCATGTACAGTGGAGGGATAGTGAATAAATTGGTAGATGGATGATGGAATTGGAGCTGCCAGGGAGGAGGACTCGAGAAAGACTGAAGAGATGATTTATTCACGTAGTGAGAGTATATGAAGGCAGTTGGTGTTAGAGGGGAGGATACAGAAAGTAGGGTTAGATAGAGAATGTTGATTTTCTGCGGCAGCTCCTGAAGGGAAAAGACAAAAGGAGAAGAAGAAAAAGAAGAGAGAGATGAGAACAACTTTATTTATCCCAAAGGAAATTGTTGTGCCAGAGTTTCAAGCAAAAGAAGATGATGTATATATATGACAAGTGTTTGATCACTTACCAACCGATAACAATTGCGTCTCTCACAGACCGATTAGTTCTTCTTTAAAAAGACCTCCTATTCTCCACTCATTGCCTGTATTGACTGCAACAGTTTTAGCTCCTTATCTGTATAAAAGACACCTGTCCACACACTCAATCAAACAAACTCTAACCTCTCCACAATGGCCAAGACCAGAGACCTGTGTAAGGACATCAGGGATATGATTATCAACCTCCACAAGTCTAGGATTGGCTACAGTACAGTAGGCAACAGCTCTTGGCACAATTATTAAAAAAACGAAAGAAGTTCAAGATGACCGTCAATTACCCTTAATGTGGGGCCCCATGCAAGATCTCACCTTGCGGGGCATCAGTGAGGAAGCTGGGGGATCAGCCCAGAACTACATGGTTGGACTTGGTCAGTGACCTGATGAGATCTGGGACCACAGTCTCAAAGAAAACACACTACACCGTCATGAATCAAAACCCTGCAGCACATCCAAGGTCCCCCTGTTAAAGCCAGCACATGTTAAGGCCCGTCTGAAGTTCGCCAATGACCTTCTGGATGATCCAGAGGAGGAATAGATGAAGGTCATGTGGTCTGATGAGACAAAAATAGAGGTTTTTGGTTTAAACACCACTGTTTTTTTGAGGAAGAAGAAGGATGGGTACAACCCCAAGAACACCATCCTAACCGTGAAGCATGAAGGTAGAAATATCATTCTTTGGAGATGTTTTTCTGCAAAGGGGACAGGACGACTACACCGTATTAAGAGGAGGATGGATGGGGCCGTGTATTGCAAGATCTTGGCAAACTACCTCCTTCCCTTGAGTCTTGAAGATCGGTCATGGCTCGGTCTTCCAGCATGACCATGGCCCAAAACACACATCCAGGGCAACTAAGGAGTGTCTCCGTAAGAAGTATCTCAAGGTCCTGGAGTGGCGTAGCCAGTCTCTAGACCTGAACCCAACAGAAAATCTTTGTAGGGAGCTTAAAGTCCACATTGCCCAGCGACTGACCCAAAACCTGAAGCATCTGGAGTGGATGTTGGCCAAAATCCCTTCTGCAGTGTGTGAAACCCTGGTACAGAACTACAGGAAACATCTGATCCCTGGAACTGCCATGAAAAGGTGTCTGTATCACATATTAAATTCTGTTTTTCAGACGAATCAAATACTTATGCCATGCATTAAAAAGGCAATAAATGACTGAAAAAAGTCATATAATGTGATTTTCTCAATTTTTGTTTTAGATTCCGTCATTCACACTTGAAGAGTACCTTTAATAAAAATAACATGCTTTGCAAGCGGGAAAAGCTGAACAATCAGCAGTGTATCAAATACTTGTTCTCCCCACTGTATGTATGTACGTGTGTTTCCTTATATATGTGTAAATACACACACACACACACATATAGGCCACTGTTTGCCTTTTACCGGCCAAGACAGAGGCCAAAACAAACATGGGGTAACGATAAGTTAACACACACACACAAGTACAGAGTACAGTCCCTTTGCCTGCCCTGTGTTCAGATTCAAAGAGGAATTCTTCCCTCTCTGTTTGTCACAGTTTCAGCATTAACAGAAAATCCCACGTGGACGAGTGTGACGTTGAGCTTCACAGCAAAGTGCAGCGGATCCAACGTTTCCCATCCCATAAAATTCTAAATGTCCCCACCCTCCTGCAAATCCTTTGCAGAGGGCGAATGGATAATTACGAGACGGAGCGAATGTGCTGGGGAGAGTGCATTAGTCAGTCTTGCCTCTGATCAAACTCAAATCCATTCTCATAACAAGCCAATCTGCTGAAATGACACATTACATTTATTCTTCCCACACTGGATCCTGCCAAACTTTGCCCTCCGCCTGCTTGAGTTCACACCGTTGAACAACCATGGCTTTTTTATGCTTAGCTTCAAAAAGAAATCAAATATGTCTATATAAATAAATGTAGGATTCTATAAGCTTTTAACCGTTTATGTTTTTGGAGAGGCTAACAGAGGAAGGTTGGTATTACATTGGTTGTGCGTGATAATGACTACGCACCTCTGGCGTGCACATACATGCAGGATTGAACTAGTGTTGCCAACAGCAACGAAAGTTATGTTAAGCGAGAGGGATTTCAGTGTCATATATTTCCTCTAGTACAAACCTACTAGCAGTACCTTTTGCTCGCTCTAAGCAATCTCAGGCAAAACTGTTCTCAGTTCTACTACCTCAGTGGTGGAACAAACTTCCGGAAGCAACAAGACTAGCATCATCTCTCTCAACCTTCAAGAAAAAGATAAAAACTTTTCTCTTTCAGGACTATTTACTGCGCTGATGCTTGAGCTGCCCCAGATCAGGTTAGGCACCAAGTTAGCCTATGCAGTGTGTGTGTGTATGTGTACAATTGTGTACGTCTTTGTCAAAAAAAAAAAAAAAAAAAAATCACTAACCCAAGCTTACTGTTCTGTATATTTCCTGTGTATCTTGTATTTGCAAGTGTTATTTGCAGTCCTTATGCCCTCTATTGTAAGTCGCTTTGGATAAAAGCGTCTGCCAAATGTAATGTAATGTAATGTAATACGTTGAGGTCCCTTTTCTAATCGTGAATCTTCGGAAGGCTTATTGCATGCTTCCTGTCAGGGCCGCTTCGGCGCAAGGTGGTTTTTGGATCCACACCTTCAGCTCTGATGAGGAAGACGGATCAAGCGGCATGAAGGGGCCCCTATCAGCCGAGTCGCCAACAGATCTGTCTGAGCGCTGCATGTAAATATGAGGGGTGGTTAGGTCGTACTTGAGCAATATCACAAGTCGAAGATGATGGACCGCTTTTCCCCTATCACATCCTCTCATTACTGTAAAATTACCTATACGGTTCATTGATCTGCAGAAAATATACGCATAACAAACTCTTCGGGGCACCAGGGTAATCACAGCGGAAAATGTAACGTTATCTACATAAGCTACGGGCGATATGCAAATGATAAAATAATGGAAAAAAAAAAAAAAAGGGTGTTTGCATTTCCACAAACGGCACATGCGGAACTGGAGAAGGGAAATGTTTGATCAAAGAATATAGATCCATATTCAATAAAATACAATATTGAGACACGTAATCATTCACCCTTTCATTCACACGTCATGCAGACAAGTATTCACTGATTCACAGACACTGATTCAGGCTGTCATTTGGCAGGGATGGATTACTGAACAAAAAAGCTAGAACAAGTACTTAACAAGGACATGCTACTACACTCATCTCGCATCCCTGACCACAAACGGGGAACAGAGGAACTAGACTACACACTGTACTACTTCGAGAATGATCCCAGCTACGATAAGTTTCTGATTTTTTAAATATTTGTGCGCATTTGTGAACTCGTGCTGTGCAGTCTGTCTGAGAGACGCCTCTTCAGCTAATGTTTTTATGTAGAGTCGGTGTCACCAAAGCCGCTGAAACACCTAAACACTGCTCTCTGCGCCATTTATCACTTTCCCCGAAGGACTGATCTGAGCAGATGTATTTTCTGTGCCTTCCCTCTCATTTACACATCATGTAGAGACAAACATTCACTCTTCCATCCCCATGTCTTATAGAAGCATGCAACCATTTACTGATTCATATAAGAAATTAGAATATTCACTTTCATTCACACATTACATCCAGACATGGAACTATTCACTCTCTCATTCACCTGTCATAACGGAACATACCATTTGCCGATTCACATGTCATATAGAAAATACAAATATTCACCCTCTCATTCAAACATCACATACAGACATTTTAAAATTCACTTTGTCATAAACATGTCACACAGAGATAAACAAGAATTCACTCCGTGATTAAAATAATTGGGCATTTTAAGAACTCCAGTGAACATGCAGCGTGTTTCTGGACTGATGGCCCCCTTGTTGGAAACAGTTGAAAAACGCACCACGGTGCCGCCCCAGAAAATAGATATTTACAATCATGAAAATTAAAAAAAAAATTATACCCAGCTGCGTTTCTCAAGGAATCCAATGCTTAAAATCAAATGTGTTGGGTGATGTGTGGCCAGCGCTGCACAAGAATGATTTCCTGTTTGAGCAGTAACAATAAATATTAGCTGACGGGGCTGATGACGTTTGACACCCGACGGCGTGAAGCCGAAGTGGGTGAAAAGATTCAGTCGTTCCTTATTAATCACCTGTTACCCAACTCAACAATGTATAAATAGGTGCTGGAAATGCGCCGATGAATATGCATGAATACAGCGAGAAGGTCCTGCACCTGACAGGTAATTAGAGGTTTGGTTTTAAGCCTGTTTTTTTGGCTGTCAAGTAAAGTAAAAATGTTAATTATTGTATTTTGTTTAATTAATCTTTTTCCTTGTAAAGTCATCGGAGGCGTGCCGAACTGAAACCCGTGCCCTCCGGTTTCCGTTTGTATGTCTCCAATGAACGTGACGAGGAGGGTTTATTATGCGGCGAGCATGCGACGAACGCCACTTCAATCATTTCAAACAAGACAAGTATTCATCAAAAGGCCATCTTTGCCGGCTCTCACGGAGACCGGCGTCCCAGCTCAGCCTCCGCGCGAGAACAAATTACTTGAACGCTGAAGTGGGTCAGCCATGACACAAAGAACCGGGCGTACTTTACTCACAGGACCGTCCAATCAGGAATTCATCTCCACATTTGACAAGACGTGACATGAATATGAATGTTGCACATCAGCGGCAGGGAGAGAATCTTCAAATTGACCCCTTTGTTAATTACGCAAAAATACAGTCATCTTCCGTAGCACTCATCCTGCATTCAGGGCGCTGGCAGCCTATCCCGGCTGTCATTGGCTGAGAGGCGGGGTTCGTCCTGGAGCAGTCGCCAATCGGTCGCAGTTGCCACATACGACCATTCGCTCCCACGTTCAGATGTCACATCCAGACCATCCACATGTTATATAAAAAAAATGAAAAACACACAGTCATTCACTAATTCTGTCACACATCACACACAGACACGCAACCATTCACTGTGTCATTGAAATGTAATATAGGGGCATCCAATCGTTGACCTTCTTATTAATATGTCATATAAAGACATGCAATCTACAACCATTCGGCCTCTCACACACACTTTAAGGAAGACATGAGTGAATAAGAGATCATTCAGTCACTCATTCCCATATTGTCATATTGAGACAAAGGACCATTCACCATTCAATTGACAAATCATAAAGAGAGACATAAAACCATTCATCTTCTCATTCACATACCATATAGAGACCTGCGAACATTTCAGTCATAGAGAGACATGTAATATTCACCCTATCATTCCCTCATCATAGAGACATAAAACCAATCTGTTCTCTCATTCACACTTAACATGCAACCTGCAACCATTCACTCTCTCATGCACTCTCATTGGACTATGGGAGGAAATTCATTCAGATAGGGTGATAGCATACAAACGTCGGAATCGAACTCGGCCCGCCCGTCTTTAATTACTTATTTAGAACCCGCAAACCCCGCACGGAAAGTCATCCCGGCAAAATCGGAAAACCAGGGAGCTTCTAGCTGTGAGGCGGAAGCGCTAACTGCCGTGCTGCACAGGGGAATTTGGAAATAAATGGATTCAGGCACATTCGCAATCTGATTGAATGTTTTCTTCCTTCAGTTCTGGGGAGAAATTCAACGCCCGGTTGTCCCATCACCGTGCCTTCGCACCTTCATCACATGCCAAAGGTGTGTAAGGAGACCGGTTCCCGGCGAACGACATTGTTTTTCCCCTGAAACAAATTGCCGTTAATTGCAGTCACCTGCCACGTGGCACCGTTCTTCACACACGTGTGAAAAGGAAGGAAATGACGGATATTCGCTGGAGATTTTTCTTTGTGCGAATGCATCTGAAAGCGGTTCCAAAACAAGACCAAACTATGCCGGGAAAAAAAAAAAAATTTAAAAATTATTTGAATTTGACAGCCTTGCATGACTGTTTCTTCTCTGTCAAGAACTGTCAAAGCATGAGTGCAAAACTATTGAATGTTAAAACAAAAAAAAATATATTGAAAATGATTGCATTTTTCATTTCATTCTTTTGTGTATTAAATGAATCCTTTCTCAGCACTGCAGCCAACTGCATAGGAGCCCATATTATGCAAATTCCAAATAAAAAAAAAAAAAAGATTTAACGTATAAAGACATTCTTACATTGCTATCCGCAGTGAATCCAATAAATAATGATAAACCTACTGTTGATGATAATAAAAGTCAATTAAAGTCATTAACATGTTGTATGTCCCTTTATAGGATCAGTTCAGGTGAATCAGTGACACTTAAGAGATACTGTGATTGGGCCAGGATGAACCGATGAATAAATGAACAAATGAATAAATGAATGAATAAAATGAAAAAGAGTAGAGCAAATATTCAACAACGACTGGCTACTCAAATCATCTCACATCAGTGATTACAGATGATCATCTGGAGCTGCCGTGGTGAAGATGCCCTCCACCGCCAATAAGTCAGATAACCTTTTATGAAATATATATATCTTTTAACATTTTTGCAGCATTTGTGAACTCGGGCTACGCAATCTGTCCGAGAGAAGGTTCTTAAGTGCTTACGTGTCCGAAGAGTCTTTTCCTTTCTGTCTGCCGTCTCTACTTTCCTTTTTTTTTCTCTCATAGTTTTTCACCTTGTAACCCTCTGACAGAGATATACGCACTTTGCACTGCGAGGAGGATATCCACAAGGTATCGCCAACCGGGTGGATTGATTTGTCTGTCCGCATACTGTGTGTGTGCGTGTGTAAGTTGACTGTGCTTAAATACAAGGGCCTCCTGTTGCAGAAATTATAATAATATTTAATTGTAAATAACACTTCACAGCGGTCAGCACCTCCTCCTCACAGCAAGAAAGTCCCCGATTTGATTGTGCATTTCCATGTTCTCTCCTTGTTCCACCAGGTTCTCCGCTTTCCTCCCACCGTTCAAAAAAAGACCCTAAATTGCCCAGACCTGTAAATGAGAGATTGAACGGCCACGTGCCTCAATATGACATGAACGAGAAAGTGACTACCTGTGAGGGTTAATGTTCATATTTTTTCTATGATGGGAGTGAATGTATATGATGTGAATGAGATATTGAAGGTTGTTTGTCTCTGTAGGCCATGTAAATTACAGGGTGAATGCTATATTTCATGAATGTCTTGACATCACATGTAAATGTGGTTGTGCGTGTCAATGTCAAGTGAATGGTTGTATTTCTTGAATGAGAGAATTAATTAATTGTGTGTAAATATGTGTGAATGAGAGGGATATGTCTATTTGGGCTATTTGTGTCCATGTGATTGACAGCTGACCCTGAGTGCAGGATGAGTGGTAGAAATAATGACTGTATGATTGAATGAATAAAGAACAAGTCAAATCCCAAAACTCCTGAAATGAAGCAGATGATTATTTAAAAATCAACATTACAGGCTCTGATTTGGCCGCTTCCTGAATCTCACGCCGGTTTCGCGCATGTTTTGACTACGGGCGAGGTTAAAAAAAAAAAAATAGTCGGACACGTCAGAATCCACCAGGCTACGTCTACCAGCTCGGAGACAGATTAGGACTCGGCGAGCCGCCAAGCAACATAACTACCTCTTGTCGGCTTTTCACAAAATATACACATCGACAAGAGATCAGAGGAGGGAGTGTGAACAAACTTCACTGGATGTTCGGAAAAGACTCCCGTTCCTTTCTGTCAAAAACTCTTGGAGATCTGTGATTTTTGTTTCTCCGCTTCCCCGCGGTCTGATATGAAGCAGCGGCGGCAGCAGTGGTTTCTCCTCCGATCCTCTACCTCCTCCCCATGCGGTCGGAAGAGAAGCTAAAACACCATTAGCCGTCAATCTCTATCTGAACACTTTTGAACTTCGGCGCCGTGGCGGAGAGCCGCGCTCTCGGGATCCATCTTTCAAAACGCCGTCGGAGTTGTTCAGTCAGTCATCAATCAGGCGTTAGACAGGCCCGTGTGTTGCCTGAATGCCACCTGACATCGCAGAGACGTTGGCGTGGCTCCCACCGCTGACGCTCCACATGAGGAAAATTAACAGCAATACGAGATAAATCTGAACTGAAAAGGATGATATTTTTGAAATTGCACATTTCATACGCATAAAAGTATGTGACTTGTGAATGAGTGAGTGAACTTTTTTATCTCTCCATATGACATGTGACTATGAGGGCGAATGGTTGTATGTCTCAACATGACTTGCAAATGAAAGGGTTAATGGTTGTATGTCTCTATATGACGTGAGTGAATGAAAACATACCTCTTCACCAAGCACTTCCCTACTAATCGCACTTAGCCCCCAAATCCCCCGAAATAAAAAAACAAAGAAAACATGAAACCAATGTTTGTATATGGAACTGAGGTGACTATTTGGTTGAGTGGTCACTTCTGACTTCCGACTTCTGGTACTTCGGATATTTGGTGACTGAATTGTACTTTTTGTAAGTCACTTTGGATAAAAGCATCTGCCAAACTATTAATGTAATGTAATGTGATGAATGATGTGTTAATGAGAGGATGAATGGTTTTAAGTCTCTATATGACTCATGAATGACAGGGTGAATTGTTGTATGTATCAATATCTGTCCCCGCGATTGGGCGATGACTGGGCAAACCCTGCCGCTCACCCAATGACAGCTGGGATAAGCTCTGACCGCCATACAACCCTAAGTGCGGGATAAGCCATATATATATACAAAAAAAGAATGAACAAATGAATGAATGAATGATTATTTCCTTCTCTCTCTCTCTTTCTTTCTCTCTCAAGTTTGGTTGGGATGTGTTGCGAATTCTTGGGTGCCAATCAACGATTACGGCAATAACTATGTTAATAAATATAGGGCATATAATATTCACCCAAAATAATTGGTATCTTCCGCCGCCCCTTGGTTTAGTCTTGGTTTTAATCGTCCAGATTCCACCCCCCTGTTGGTAACGAGGACTTTTTATGAATCTTTTAAAAGAAAGTCATTATTACCGTCTGCCGTCTCAGCGCTCCAGCCGCCTCACACATTTAAAGTTTGTTTTTTTTTTTATTTTTAACCTACCGCACCTTCTGATTTTGTAATTTCTCACGTTCCCTTTTTCCCAATGACCTCTAATTTCATTTTATTTGCAAAAATACGGACAACAAATACCTCACAGTTATGACAGAAAAAAGACTAAAAAGACGATTCACTTAACAGGGATCTGTGAAGTTTTCTTATCAAGGCTCTTTTGCCGTTTTTCTTGCCGTGCCACAGGCTTTTGGTTTGAAAAAAAATATACATATGAAAAATAAATGCAACAAAGCGGCGCAGTGGTTAATGCTACTGCCTGACAGCAAGAAGGTCCATAGTTTGAGTGTGTGAATAATCGTATCTCTATTTGTTTAGGTGGGTTTCTTTATGTTGCAAATGAATGGTGAATGAATGAATGAGAACATTTTGATATAAATAATAAAGCCTGCCCTTGGCAGCGTGGACATATGCACGTGTGGATGCGGAAGTGAATTTAAATAATTTAAATGTAAAATTGGTCTTTTCTTTTCTTTTTTTTTTTTAATCATGTCCGGGTCCCAAGGACACGCCTGGAATATCCAATACGGCTGTTTCTAATTAAGAGATAACTTAATCCTCCGAGATTCCACGTACTGACTGAAATTGATCTTAGAATATTAGATGATTACTCATTATTTATTTATGTTCTTGCATACACGGCCACAATTGATATTTGACCTGTCACACACACATGCAAAGATATACAGTACATGAACTGTTTTGCACAACTGCGCTATATTTCACTCCTGATTTGACACAAAATAAACACCGAGCATTAACAAGGGGATTATTTAAGCCTGAAGAATCCGGTGCTCGTAGATTTTGTCTGAGAGCAGCCCTCCGTTTCTCGAGGGGCGTCTGAGAGTCGTTCAGACCTCGGCAGCCTCGGCCCCGCTTGGATTTCTCTCCAGAGTTCATTACAAGGCGATAAAGATTCACTGTAGCATGAAGGAGCGGCGGCTGTACCAGTGGGATACGCCTATACCCACGGTTTTAACTTTTGCTCTCCGGAGCTCTTGACTTTGCAATCGCGTGGAGAGAGGAACGAAATCAACCGCCCGACGGGAGGAACTCACATCCAGGCACGCCGATCCCAGTCTTCTCCTCTGTGACCGAACCTGCGACCCCGGTAAATCAAGAGTTTCACACTCAGCTCATGCTAAAGAAGTCGGCGTCTTCACCATGTCTTAAAATATGGATGAACATCATGGACGGAAAAAAGGCTGGGGAAAAGTTTATTTTTTTCTTTTTCTCTGCTATACTTCCATAGAAAACCATTACAAATGTCAACACAGTAAGACCTGGTAGTGCAACTGGTGGGTGACGTAGTGATCAGACTCAAAAGAGAAATAGATGTGTTTGTGCCATAAAATGCTTAAGATTTCCAAGTGAATTCTAAACAACTGCAAATAAGGGGTAAAGTAATGGTCTTCCACTGCAGAATATGTAAAATGCTTAAATGTTGTGGGTACTGCTTCGAATCTGAAAGAATTGTTGGTCCGTCTTTATTTTTTGTCCTTAGCTTCAATATTTTATCACTTAAAATTAATAGAGGTATAGATCACGTCATCAACCAACTTAGCATATCCATCAACACCTTTAGTACCTGTTTTGAAAGTCCATTCATGAGCAAGTTACAATCAGACCTATGAACAGTATGTGCCGTATCAACTTATTCTAATGCCTATTCCTCTGGAGTTCAAATGTTCACAGTCCAATACTGGATAATTCAACAGAAGCAAAACTAAAATAAAATAAAATAATATGAAATATGATCAAACAAATAAAATAATATGAAATAAAATAAAAATCTCAGTCACAAATGAGGCTAAACAGTAAAAAGGGAATATGTCCAAAACGTCTAAAAAAAGTGATGTCATATATATATATATATATATATGGTCATCAGTGCTTTACATAATTTACCCCATCAATCATTTTGGATGGATTCAATGAAAATAGCATTTAAATGTAGAGTGAATTATGAACTGAATTGTATTTAATTTTATCAGAGCAAAAAAATATATATATAAATTTACGCCCTCGCAGCCAAAACAATATCATCATCTTAATGCAATGATCAATTAGGGTTGGAGCTTTACTGGCATAAACAAACTGAAGATGAAGCATCCAGTCTGTTCTGTTTATTGCTCAGACATGAGAATATGATTAAGTTTCTTTTTGGCCATGCGTTTAAAAGCAAAGAATACTTACTTGGCATGACGGAGGTTTCAAGTTCAATCACACAGAATAAAAAAGAGAACAGGATTAAGACGCGAAAAAGACTCCGCCAGTACTGTTTTGCTTATTTTAAACGATTAAAACAGCAAAATATGATTTCATTTATTTTTTTCTGGAAGAGAAGGATACAGTGGCCTGTGGAAAGGTCACAGCGCGGAAGGGCATATTCGGCTATTTTAAAGCAAAACTGCACGGAGCGGATGGTTCAGATGGGTCGCTCTGCATCCCTGCATTCATTCATGACTGTGTCCGGAATGTGTTCAGGGACAGAGCATAAAGAAAGTGGTCCACAACCCTGCTAAAGTGCTTTTTAAAAGCCAAACAGCACTGTTGCCTGGCAGCATTATGCAAACCATACTGCGGTATGGTAAAATACTGTACTTGTACAATCGCTTGATAAGATACTTTAAATCCAAGCCAGTCAATGGCACAGATCTAGTGTATTTTGAAAATGTCTGATTTGCAACTGTTTTGATTTGCAGTATATGGATGAAAATGTGTGTCGAAGTCAAATAGGGCAAAATGTAATATGGATAAATATCTTTGCGGGTGTGTTAGTATGGGTGTGTTTGGCACCTGCCTTATGCCCTTAAAGACAGTTGCTGTCCCGATTTAAGGTAGCGATCTAAAATTAGCTTTAAAAAAAAAAAACAAAAAAAAAAAAACAGATCACTCTGCATCCAGAATTTGCCCAGACACACTCTGTTGTCTGAAAGAACACACACATCCAGGGGTTCAAACACAGATGGGTTCACAGTATTGCAGTTGCCTGTTGGGAGGAAAAAAGCAAAACAAAACAAAAAAAAAAAAAAACAACCGCTTTTCTGTCAGGTAGAAATCTATGCCGAGACCAAAGAGACGTACAAGTGCCCTGAATAGTCAAGGAACTGTAATGCAGTGCCCTTGAGCAACATACTGAATTCCTGGTTTTCTACCTGAAGCAGGCTGTCACCTGGCGAGCACCCGTACTTCCTGCATCCAAAAAAATCCTGAATTCATGCATTCATTCATTATCTATATCACTCATCCTACACTCAGGGTTGCGGCCATCCTGACCGTCATTGGGCAAGAGGTGGGTTTATGCGGGGCCTCATGCAGAGACATACAACCATTTACTCACTCATTCATGCGTTACATGAAGACACAGACATTCATTCACAAATTCATGCATCATATAGAGACGTACAACCATTCACTCTGCCATTCAAGCATCCAATCGCAATACAAGAAAAGACATATAGTCATTCATTCACACACCATGTAAAGACGTACCAACATTCACTCGCTCATTCATACCTCAAATGGAGATACACAGCCATTCTCTCAACATATAGAAACATAATTATTCATTCACACATCCTATACAGATGTAAAATCGTTCTTTTTCATTCACAAATCATGTTAAGACATACAGCTTTCATTCACCCTTGCACATATCACATAGAGATGTAGATTCTCTCACTCATTCAAATGCAATAGAGTGACATAGATATTCATTCATACATCCAAACACCGCATAGACATAAAACCATTCGCTCTTTCATTCACACATATACGAAGATATATAACCATTACTTCTTAAAATATCATAGAGAGACAAAAAACCATGCACTCTTTCATTCACATGTCAAATAGAGACATACAACCATTTACTCTTTCATTTTCACGTCATGTGGAGACATAGCCATTCATTCACACATTCACACATCATTAAGAAACGTAAAACCATTCACTCTTTCATTCAAACATCCCATAGAGACATACAACCACTCACTTATCATATATGCAGTTCTGCATTCACTTATTCACACATCATATACAGGCATAAAATTATGCATGCGCTCATTCACACATCTTGTAAATATGCATGCATTCACTCACTCATTCATACCTCACATAGAAATTTACAACCATTCATTCAGACGTACATAATGGACAACTTAGGAGGGAATTTAAGAACCCGAAACAAACCCAAGCAGACACAAGGAGAACATTAAAACTCTACACTGAAACCCCCCAGATGGAATTGAATTGGGGACCTTCTTGCTGTGAGGATGAATTTCTCACCGTTGCTCCATCCTGCCGGCCGCCCCAATTGAGTTTTTTGTGATTCAGGTTCCGACACTGAATCTTGACCCAGTCATGGGAAATCGTTTGAGGATGAATTAGCTAATGAGGTTTCTGAAAATTTGCCATTAGATGAAGATTACGTGTCACTTCGTGATCTATAATTTACCGAACACAAAAGAAAATCATCTTGCTCGAGTGATTAAAAACCATTTTCCGCACGCGACATTGTAATAAAAGGTTCTATGTAGTGACTGCAAAAAGCTGTCTTTTTTTTTTTTTTTCATTTTTCCCTCTACACTTCAGTGAAGCGCGGGCTTTGTAATTAAGTACATTAGTCATAAAGACACTCACTCGAGTGCACACAGTTTAACATTCTACAAATATATTGCGAAAACAAAAGGGCACAACAAATTGCAAACAACAGATACAAACATCCCTATTTTGTATTCTGGCTGTGACGGCTTGGAAATGCATACATGCTGAGAGCTGTTTAATCCACTTCTATGCCTCCTCTTCATCGGACTGTGCAGCCGAGAATCTGTGATTGTAGCTGAAGGAAAAGCCGCGGCCAAAGATGCGAGATCAATGAGGTATGTGAGCTGAATTACTGAAAGGCGGGGAAGGGAGGGAAAGGAAAGGAGGGCAATATCCAGAGGAGGAGGAGGGGAACTAAACAAAATCAGTCTGAAAAGATCTTTGTCATTTTCTGAAATTGCATAACGAAGTCTAGACGTGATTACTGTCAATGCAGGTCTGCAAAATAATTGACTTAAATCGTTCATTTATTCATTCATTTTCGCAGCACAGTGGTCAGGGCTTCCTCCTCACAGCGAGAATTTCCCTGATTTGATCCGAAGGACGGAGTTAATAGTTTTATATCTCAGTGTGACACGTGCACGAGCGAGTGAATGGTTGTATGTCTCCATATGTGGCCCTGTGATGGCCCGGCAAGGTCCAGGATGAACCTCGCCTATTGGCAAATGACAGCTAAACTCGGCTCCGGCACCCTCAAGATGTGGAGTGTAGGATATGTGGGATAAATAATGAGTGATATATCGATTAACTGATTTAAGTAAATCTGGATAAGAATGAAAGTAACAAGAAAAATGTTGATTTATTATCTATAATAGCAATTTTTTTTTTAGGGAATTCAGCCAAATACTGTTGAAATGACCACTCCGACTGCCCACTTACATTGACACAAACCTACCCACACACACACACTCACAGCCTCGGTGATACACTGAGAACTTTGCATATTTTCAAATGTTTCTCAAAAAAAAAAAAAACAACAAAAAACGAGTTTCCAAATGACAGAAATTATTCAAACTGGGGCTTTTGAACTCAATTACAGCACTTTACTGTAGATTCAGTCGGCTGTGAATCAAATGAGCCACTGTTTGAACCAAATGCTCATCCGTTCTTGGGGAGGAAAAAAAAAAAAAAAAAAAAACAAAACTAAAATACAATAAGCTCCAGGCACCAAAAGCAGGAGAGTCAGTTAAAACTTATTGTACAAATGAAACGGTAAATTTGTATCACTTAAATATTATTGAAGAATGTCTAGGAATTAGAATTACATTGATTGAGTCTCATACAGACAGGGTCAAATACAATATTTCATTAGACCTTTTCATTGGAAGATTTTTAACCCTACATCAAATTTAATGATATCAGATCGTTTACAGACTCTAGGTAATACTTTTATTTTATTATGTATAATGTAATATAATATATTATTATAATCCATTGGTCCAATTATCCATCCATCCATCCTTCTTCTCCTGCACTCAGGGTCGCGAGGGATGCTGGAGCCTAAGCCTGCTGTCATCGGGTGCTATCTAACCTATTTTGTTCACAAATAGCAAAAAGCTAGGAGACACCACAGAGTTGGTCATCAAAAATCTATCATGATGTACAAAGAAGAGTGAGAAATGCTAGAAATGCCAAATATGCCAGACTGAGAAAAGGGAAAGAGCGGAAAATGTGGTGTGATGTGAAACCGCCTAGTGAAGGCGGATGACGGTGCGACGGGTAACGGGACAATACGACGCTCGGTGTGAAGATCGCGAGACGGGAGCGGTGAGGAGACGCTTATGGAATAGGTGCCAAACAATATGGTTTCATCTTCTTCACTTTTTTCTTGTGATGATGGAGACATCGGGTCATTTCAGTTGAAAAACACAAAGCAGAAAGTTCTAACATTGTCCTTTTTTTTTTCCAAGAAACACAATAATAAATTCATTTAAAGGTAATTCTCTGGTGTCTCTGAAACAGATGCCTCTCTCCTTCCGTGGACGTGGTGTCCTCCACTCTCCGGTCCATCTTCAGTTTTCCCAATCTAATATCACATAATTGACACCGATATTGCCTTAACCCAGCATAAAATTGGGTGGTCAGCTTTTTAAACCTTTTGATTAGAATACTTATCTGATTACCCCCGATCCCCACGTTTCATCAGGGGAAGCAATTATCTCCCGACTGATCTGTGGCCATCACATAAAGACAATCTGATCTTGGTTGTTTTGGCTCATTCAATTGGCTGCTAGCAACCAGCTGATCGCAGCCCAAAAAAATTAGTCAGACTAATCTGCAGACAGCTATATGTCACTCCCTTGTGCCTGGCTCTTGTACGCTGTCCCAATTTGTGTTATCTTAAAGGGGCAAGATGCACGCACGCGCAGACACACACACTCACACAGAAATGTGATGTGCTCACGACTAAGCTTCAAAGAAATTAAAGAAAAATCCCATTTTCTGATATATTGCACACAAAAGGCACATTAGTCCAGTGAAAGTTATTTCTCATTAGAAATGTTTTTTTGAAAATAAATAAATAAATAAATAAATAAAATTAAATAAATAAAATAACATGGAAAATATATACATAAAAATAAAATAAAAATAAAATAATTTGATGAAATAAAATGACATATAAATGATATATAATAAAATGATTAATAATTAAAGATAAAATATAATTCAACTAAATCCATTTTGGCCATCCTGGGGGGGGGCACGCACATCCTTGAGTGTTTGCCACAAAGTCCCGCATGTATTTCAATCAAAAAACCTCATTCACACATCTTATAAACATTAAAATGATGGACATGTCTGTCTTGATATGCATTTGACACTTTCAATCAAAAGCATAGGCGAAATAAACTATAAACCCCCCATGAAGATAAGACATGTCTTTTCTTATTCAGAGCAATCTCTCTCTCTCTCTCCCTGAAGACGGTGATGTTCAAACAGCTAAACACATATTGATACTATATTCTGTTTGAAGCAACAAAAAACACTAGTAAACACATATATAATCTGAGAAAATGATCGAAAAATTGAAGAAAAAAGAAAAAAAAAAACAGCAGCCCAGGCGTTCCAGGAGCAGGAGAGAAATGCGGCCGGCAAGACAACAGGTTCACGTGGTTCGGGGCGTGGGAAACTTTTGTAGGGCGCCGGACAAGATAAGGACGGTAAACGCTTTGGGCTTTAATAGAGACATCTGTTGGGCGACACGCTCTCTGTTCACCTCCAGAACAGCCTTACTTCACTGTAGTACCTGCGTTATCTCCCCGCCGCTCACTGCTGCAGCCAGCAGATGACTCCTCTGCCGTTGCCGTTGATGCATTACTGCTGCTCTCCAAGCAGAGAGGAGGGTCCGAGCCCCTACTCCCGTTCCTTCATTTCTTTGATTGTATAGAAAGCATTTAGAAGAATTTACCTGATTGGCTGGAATCATGAGTTTATAAATTAAGTCATATGTACGTATTCATATTCACTCATCCATTCATCTGCCCATTACTTAATGAAATTAATTATTTTCTGTACCACTTATACAGCAAAAACAGTGGTGCTGGAACCTATTTGTGACACATTCATGCATACATTTTGTTATTGTCTACTGGTTATCATGATCACTATGGGTCATGGAGCAGCTTGAGCCTATCATGCAAGAGTTGGAGCAAGAGTTGGGGTTCACCCTGGACCCGTCGCCAGCCAATCACAGGGTGGCCGCGTACAAGGAAATTCAACCGATCACTCAGAGTTGACACTTCCTGAAGCCTGAGACATACAATGTTTACTCTTTCAATCACACTTCATGAGGATACATGCAACATTCATTTGCTAATTCACTCATCATAAAGAGACACATCACCTTCACTCTCTCGTTCAACTGTCAAATAGATAATTGCAATATTCACTGTCATTCGAAACTCATACAGAGAAATCTCAATCCACCTTCATTCTCTATTTCATTCAAATGTCAAAAAGAGGCCAATAACCAATCACTCTCATTCACACTTGGAAGCAAATGATGGTCACAAATGACTTAACACTAAAACTGCACCACTATGTTACCCTTTATCTATAAATTATATGAAGATAGATAGATAGATAGATAGATAGATAGATAGATAGATAGATAGATAGATAGATAGATAGATAGATAGATAGATAGATAGATAGATAGATAGATAGATAGATAGATAGATAGATAGATAGATAGATAGATAGATAGATAGATAGATAGATAGATAGACCTTTGATTTGTTTTCTTCCTCCCCTTCTTTCTATTCCCCCTATTTATACTGTTTATACATGATAAGGCCAACAGCATATACATATATATGACCATTTCTGTGTTTATGTAACCTTTGACTTGTTTTCTTCCTCCCCTTTCTTTCTATATGAATGTATACACACACACACACACGTTTGTGTTTTATATAACCTTTGACTTGCTCCTTTCCTTGTCTTCTTTCTTTTCCCCAGCTCTATGCCGTCCGTCTCGGTCAGAAGTGTTTCCTTGTTGTATCACAGCTCAGTGAAAACTATTAAATGTTTATTGCTCTGGCGAGCTTCCGCACTCAATATACAATTTAATGCAGGCCCCCCCGTTTCTTTCGCCCCCTTAATGTGTAATTTCATGATCGAACGTGGCTGTATTTTCAATGCGGTCGAGGCGAATCTCTGGAGTGCGGCCCCCTCGATGACTAAACTATCGCATCTCCGCCGGCCCGTGAAACCATCCATCCCTCCCTCCCCCATTATTTGAGTGCAGCCGCGGTCTTTCAGGTCACCTAGCTGCATCATCTTTTTTTTTTTTTGTGGAGGGCGTTGAAAGCATTATGTAACTGATGAGATATTCCACTGTGACGCATCTTAACGCGCCTCCGGGTTTTAGCGACCCCGTGCCATTCCGGGTTCGCACCTGAAGGCATCGCAAGCGACCAGAGCTCTCACATCGTATCTCTCTGTGATTGATCACCGATCATCTCCGTGGCCAAAATTCGGAACTAGAGTCCACGCAGACCCTCCTGAAGCCGTTCATTATCCATTTGTTTTCAGCTGCTGTGAGAAGTCGGCTTTTCAGTTTCAACCCCAGATGAAGGTGATTTTCAAACCTGAAGGGAATATTGGGGGGTGGGTCATTAGCCGGCAGGGGAGAACAATCCGGGGCCTTTCGGAAAGCCCCGAGGCGATCCCCCAGCTCACCTCTCGAACTGATTGTCTGCCTCCTTTCCCTCAGCAAATCCCAGCTGTGGGACCGAGCGTCCGCCGATCAGGCCCCCACCACTCTGCCGCTCGGTGTCGGCACCGATTCCAGCTATTACTACAGGACTGGATCTCATAAAGTACTAGAAAAGTCTAATATCAAGGCATCTAATAGCATTTTAAAGTATAACAGAATGTACAAAATAACTGTAACAGCAGAGCCGCTCCGACAGGCCGCCTCTGCGGGAATGTTGACTTTGCACGCTAAATCTCTGGTTAAATATCATCGTACGTGATTAATCGCCAGCGTTTCGTGTTCGAAAACATCGGTCCATGTTAACACAGCAGGGGGGGAGGTTTGAAAATCCCACAACATGTTATGTGTGTGTTTTTGGCAGCTCTAAGGCTCAACGAGGGCCTGCTTTCAGGCGCGTCATAGTATCAAAATCGACCAGTGGTCTCCGTTCATCCGGCGCTTTCACCCGTTCCCGTACATGCAGCCAGAAATGCCCAAGGAGACAAGCTGACAGGAAGAGCAGGCAATTGAACCGCTAACCTTGTGATCAGAGGAACGCCCGCTTCATCAGACGCACCAAGGGACTCGGTATTTAATTTGTGCATCTGTAACTTTGATAACACCCTTTCGGGCCAATAAACTATCATCATCATCACTCAAGTTGCAAGAAGAGCCCGCTGAGAACCGAACCCGGATCTCAATCCGCAGTGTCGCTTTAATTGATGGATCAGCTTAAACGGACACTTTGTCAGACAATTCTCAAAATCAAACTTGTACCTTGCGGTCGTGAATACAGGTTTCAGGAAATTCCGGTGAGAAACTAATGAAACACCTGCCGCGCCTCCTCAGAGACCAGCATTTTACCCCATTAAAAATTATTAAAAGCAGAGAGATTGCTGAAAAACAAATGGATGGGAAATTTCTCTTCAAGGTGTCCACCAGCACATTAAGATTCTGAGTCAACTCTGTAATGTTCAACGGATGACTGCATCAGACAATAATCCGGGAGCTCCAGTAATTAAAATTATTTAAATTATTTGAAATTAGTATTACTATTGGGCCTCCCTAATGATAACATTTTTATGCAGGTTATTTATTTAAATCTGGACAAGGCACATTATTCTATGAAAAAAATAGAATAAAAAAAAATAGATAAATAAATACAAAGACAATAAATTCAGGTGTAATTTTCCCCCGATGAGGCAATACACATCGATCTAATTCTGGGAATTCATTCCTCATCAAATGTACCTGCGTCTTTGTCATTTTTTTCAATTATGCTTCGCAAAAATAAAGTGTCATTCATGTATTAGGAAACCTGAGAGGATACTAATACAAGGTTCTCAGTTTGTGACAGGAACCCTCTGTTCCTGTCACAAACTGCACCACTATGTTACCCTTTATCTATAAACTCCAAACTCCAAACTCCCTCCTCCACCAGAGTCTGGGTTCTCATACACCCAGGCTGCTGTGCAGTACTCTCACTTCCAGCACAGTTCCCATACAAAAGAGTCTTTCTGTACCCGGTGATTAACACACAGCTCACCTTCTTCTCCAAAGACCGGTGGAATAAAGAGAACAGAAATAGGATGTTAACATCCTGCACTTTGTTCAGACCTTTCACTTTTTTTTTTTTTTTTTTAAAGCCATCCCAGGCAGCTTTACACTACATGTTGGGACAGCAGATATTGATTTCGCCTTATAGCAAGAAGGTCCCCTGATTTGATTGTCATGCGTTGGTGTCCGCCAAGATTCTCAGGTTTCCTCCTCCGTATCCAAAACCAGGTCCAAATGGTTCAAATGAAAGGGTGAATGGTTTTCAATGGGCCGGAAACCGGTCTCGGGTGAATCCTGCCCTTTCTCCCAATGACAGCTGGGATAGGATCCAACACCCATGCAAACTTGAGTGCAGGATAGCTGGTATAGATAATAAATGAATGAGCAGCACAACTAGGGGAGTTTCAGTGATATTACTACCTGACAGTAATTTCCAAAATACAGAATTCATACCCCCCCTGTTTTTTTTGACTGCTGGATCCAAAATACACATAAAATGCCCATTTGAAGTAAGTAAAAAAAAAGCAAATTAAATGGCTTTTGGGGATTGTTTACCTCCTTCTTCAGGGATTCCTTTTGCCTGCAATTCTCAAGCCTCCCCTTTCCTCTCTGCCCCCCCTTTCTAAATGGAGTCACAGACTCCGCCGTGGCTCTTCGTTTCTCGGGCTCGCCCTACAAAAGATACCCGGCTCAGTTCAGCTTTGCCGTTTGAAGGAGGCGCCTGGTGTGGCAGCCAAAGTCAGCCCCCGAGCGTCGCGTTACCTGCGCCTCCTTTGATCGGCGGTTGCAGCCGCAGAGAGAAGAGGGGACGCGCCACGGCGGTGAACTCGTCTGAAAACCCAACGGGATCCGGGGATGTTGAGAGGTAAATAAATCAGTCTACATTTCAACAGTGTGATATGATTCCCTTTGCGTTTTTTTATACTAATTAATATTTGTATTCTTTCTTTTTCGTCTTTCGTTCAACAATTAATAGACAACAAATTACTTTCTTTTTTTTTTTCCAAACCAGCATGGACTTGGAAGAATGTAGTCTAATAAACAATTGGTTGTTGGAGCGAAATCTTCTTATCGTGGCAACTGGACTTGAATTTTTTTTTTTTTACTTGAAGACGTTTTACTCCTAATCTGAGAGGCTTCTCAGATCTGTGATCATTACAACTGAAGAAGATTTCAACAAATATTCACCATAACCTGGATGACTGAGAACATCCACAGTTATGTGATGTTATGCGACTAAACAGTTCCAAGTTTGAGCTAACTTAGTTGTCTGACAACTTATCATTCCCCCATTCACGTTACATAGGGACATATGTTCCCATTCACCCTCTCATCCATATTTCTGGAATATTTAAGGCCTCCAATGAATGGGCCACATCTTTTTGGACTGTGGGAGGAAACTGTAGAGCCGGGAAGAAACCCACACAGAGCATGAACAGATCTCCACACACGGCCCTGCGGGGATCAAACCTGGAAACTTACAGTGGTGAGGCAGAAGCGCTATTGTGCCGGTAAAGGATTTAATCCTTCAATGATTCTGCCAGCGATTATCCAAACCTGATCAAGTAAAAAGTTTGTTTGAATTACAGCGGAGCCTTCAGTGGACTTGATTTGCAACAGGAACAGACTCTGATTCCAGCTGGTCGGATTAAATGCACCTCGTGGTGATTTTAGCCACGGAATTATGCACAACATGAGCATCGACAAGTTTGTACTTCTGCCTGGCGCGAAAAAAAATGTGAAGAGACACTCCCCGAGTGAGTGAAGCGGATCAACCGAATTTCCTGCCGCCCCGCGTCTGTTTTCTCACCAAAACACCGATACGGGATCAACAACAGCCTCGCCAATTGAGTGAACCGCTGGTTGACATCAATGATCGATATTCGGAAACACTTTCGGATCAATACGGTCTTAATGCACGGAGTGAGCTTTGAATGTGTTGCCATGGACACCGAAACTTTCACTTAATGAATATGCAATTTGATTCTAATTTAATCGTCTGGAATCCAATCCAAGCCGATCCGTTTCCTTCATCTGGCCCGGAGGAGTTTACCTGCAACCCTCGAAGAGTCTTCCTCCCCTGCTTGTTGACACTGTTCACCTCCTCGCCGTCTCCCATTCCCCTTTTCCGACTGACATTTTGTTGTCGCAAAATCACATTATTCAAATGGCTTCATAAATATTTATGGTGGGATATGAGGGGGCCCGCTGGAGGCTTTCTGCTCTCACCTCTCTGGCTGCTGTAACTGTCCCGGACTAATTACATAACTGACTGATAAATAAACAAGGGGGGGTATAAGATTGCATTTATGGTTTCTGTGGTGTGCTTGTGTTATTTATTTATTTTATTTTTCATTTATTCATTTAATTATTCATTCATTCATTTATTATCTCTACTTCTTATCCTGCACTTAGGGCCGGGTGCAGCTAAAGCTTTTCCCAGCTGTCCTTGGGTGAGATGCAAGATCTCTACCGTACCAGAAGAGAAAAAAAAAAATAAAAATTAACCCGCTCATTCACAATTTAGGGTAAATGTAGGGCAATTTCGGGTCTCCAATGAACATCCTGCATGTCTCTGCACTGTGGGAGGAAACCGGGGAATCTTGGGAAATCCACGAAGACACTAGTAGAACATGCATACTGTAGAAGAGAAGCATATTTAATTGTTTCTTGGTTAGTTTATATATTTATTGATTGATTTATGTATTATTAGTTTCCATATGTTTTTACTTTTCCTATTTTTATTTATGTCATTATTTATCTCCATTCATTTTTTATCTTTTCATATTTATATTTACTTATTTATATATTTATCTATCTTTATGTGTTAATTTATCCATCAATAGTTTTTTTTTATTTATTTGTTTGATTTATTTATATTTTTCCTGTTATTTCTTCTTTTAAGTTAGTTTTTTTTTTTTTTTTCCCAAAGAAAAGTTGACGGGTTTCTAGTTTTATGAATTTGAATTTTCTTTAAAAAAATAAATTAAAAAAATGGAAAAAGGCTTGAATGGTTATAATAAGACAACTGGGACAAGTACAAGGATCTGACTGTTTCACCTCACGATATGTTTCCAAAAAAAAAAAGAAATAACAATCGCACTTGTGGCAAATGTCACGATGTCACCCGCCGTTGACCTGCGTCCAGGTTCATATACAAATCAGTGATGCCATATTTGGAGGCGGTGCAGCGACCCAGATTGCGAGAAAGGGAGATATCTGCCAGGGAAGGGATTAAACACCTCAGCTCCAAACATGCAGAACATTTGTTTCACTCTGAAGTTTCTCAAACCGTTATCTCCCCGCAGTCTAAATAATTATCTCTCACTGCGATACGTTTACAACAAGTCGATACTGATACAAGTCGTGTCCTTACTTACTTCCAATTTACACACTACCGCATTTAAAATGTGTCATTGTAGAAATGTTTTTTATTCATCCCTCGTAATTGAAAAGTTTTTAGAAGTCTGTATCCGTCACTGGAGGGCATTTCAAGCCTTATTTTTTCTTTGGGCTTCGATGCATTCTGTTTAGTTTTCTCCCTCGGTACGACTCATTTGAGCAGATAAGAGATACGGACTAAAGAATACACTTATCTGGACACAGTACAGTATGCTCCCTCGGATGTGGAGGAAAAATAAATCAGTTATTATGAGAGATCAGGTGGAAAAAAAAAATGGATAATCGACCTGGACATAGAACGTGTACATCCTGCTGGGTCCATGCGAAGATGGAGGTATATCATCATGATATACTTCATGAAAAGACAAATTGACCAATAAGGATCAACTACGGGCCTCTACGGCATGGCGTTAGATTGTAAAATAAAAAAAAAAATGCACATACCATGTTTGCAAAAACGCAAGCAGAAACATGATTACGGGTTTAAATTAATTTGAGATTAATCACAAAATATAATATACATGCAGCAGCCATCGCTGATTATCGCACAATTACGGCAAGTTGTAAAGGGAGATTGTTGATTAATCACCTCCTTGGAATGCCAATAGGTAATCTAATAGCTGGATATATCCATATATTTCAAAAGTTATTACCATGGGTACGACTTCTGTTTTCTCAGTGTTTCTTTTTTTTAATCACATTAATCATCAGAATCTGATGGCTTTAAATTGGAATATTGATCTTACATATTAGCCGGTTATTGCACAAACAGGTCTTATTTTTTTTACTGATGACTCAAAATGCGTCTATTAGAGGGAATTCTTTTTCTTCTCTCCAGAAGGCGAGTGAAACCCAAACGCATCTTCAGCATCGGCAAGGAACTCTGGAGGTTTGGCCTCTCATGCATGTCAGGTTCCTCTTTTACATCTCTGCTCCTCCGTGCGAAGGCAGGTCACGCCCCCGCTATCAAACAGAAGAGGCCGGGATAAATAATGTTAACGTGCACAGACGGAAGCCCTCTAACCGGGGGGACCCTGTCAATCATGTGCCCTTGCAGAGGTTGCCAGCGCGTCCCATTAGCAGGCTAAGTGCATGCGATGTGCTTCGCTGAACGATCACAACTGTGTGATAGTTGAAGGGTAAAGGCTCCAGGTAGAGTAGATAAATACTTTTTTTGTTATGCGCTTCAGCTTGTATTTAGGGTTAAAACAAATCCAACGGACCGACAGGGCGCACAGCTGGTTGGAAGTTATCGCACTATTTCGCCTCCGAAACGCCATCGCCAACAGCCAGCTAATGGCCTCATCACCATAAGCGCTGTCAGCGGTGACGTGTTACTTCATCTGCTGGCTCGCGGTCGATTCTCCGTGCGTCCAGCTAACCATCTGCGCTGCCAGATCTCTGACTTTCTCTCTGTCTGAAACACGCCAGGTGGATTTGAGGAGGTTGCTATGATGGAAACCACAGCCAAAGTATAGTCACGTTTTGTTTTTGTTTTTGTGTGGACGTTGTAGTGTTTATAAGTTCTCCTCTTTCAGGGTTGCCCACAGTCAATCATCTATTTCCCTCCATCCACAGAGCTCCACTCTGGTCTTCTTCCAGGTCCAACATGGTGCATAAGATAGAGCAATTGTCTTTAGAGCTAAACATTCCTTGTTTGATCCTCGGCTCCTCCTAGTATGTCAAAGTGTTGTTGAGCAAGACACTGAACCACTAACTGCTCCCCTGACGCTGGTCAATGGCAGCCTACTACTTATGGTTCATCCATGATGGGTTAATTGCAGAGAACAAATTTCCCCACAGGGGTTAATAAAGGATAAATTATTATTATTATAACCTCAGCATTCATCGTCCAATACATCCTCCTCCATCCTCCTCTTTACATGTCTAAAACATCTCCAGAATACGCTCTGTCCCTCTAATAGACTCATCCTTGACCTTATCCATCCTCCCTCGCTTCCGAAATGTGCGAAGGAAAACCTCAGTATCTTCATCTCTGCAACCTTCAGTTCTGCTTCTGGTCATTTCATCAATGCCACCACTTGTTAACTACTATTGTATTCTACATATCTCCTTTTATTAATAAAAAAATAAATAAATCTGCTATTCTTGAAAATACTGGATATTTTTCAAAATCATTATCATGATAAAATGCAGAATAATAGGGTTTATTGCTATTATTATTATTATCATTATTAGTAGTAGTAGTATTAGTAGTAGCAGTAGTGGCAGTAGTAGCAGTGTATCATAATAATGGAAATATAATAACAACAACAACAATAATAATAAAAATAATAATAATAATGAATTACTTCATTATATAACATTATATATCATTACTTTTGTTATTATCGACATAAACTCAATGCAACTTTCTTATTATGATGATTATCATTGTTATTTTTATACAATAATTAAAATTTTCTGATGGGATTTTAGATCAGAGCTAATCACAAAAAAAAAAAGGGCTAACGTGCTAACTAGCTGATGTATTTGGAGGGCGGAATACAAAAATACATTGTTATATTCCAGGCTCTAGAATCTGTCGGCAACAATAATCCTACTGGTGGTTGCACATCAGCGGGATATAAAGTCTTTCTTTGAACTCTTCATCACAAATTCCAGCCTGAACTTCATGCAGGGCAGGATTACGTTTCAGATCCAGCAGCAAATCTGAAAGTAGGGGAAGCAAAATCGAGAAGCCAACTTTTCCAGCACTCTGATGTCAAAGGAAAAATATCGAGGATATTTAATTGATGAATCGGTCAATATCTATTTTAAAACGCCCGAAAATTTTGGCCCATTTTACCAACTCTCAAAGTTTGGGTTATGAAAACATGACCATAAAAAAATGATAAAAATATCGGTATCACACATGTATTCACAATGCTAAGCCCAAAATAAACTTTACGCTTTCTGGGTCGCGTAAAATTGAACGATTTTTTTTTTTTTTTCATAAAGTCAACAGCAATATAGCCAATTACCACATGGCACAATATGTAACTTGGCAGGAGATGCAGAAAGACATCCATCAATAATCTTTAGCAACAAAGACTGAACTAACTCAGGATAAGTAGACGCGGGTAATGTTATTACCGCGTAATTACTTCAAACAGAGCTCAGACGAGGCTCTCTGCGTAATTCAAGAGCAACTATTTGATCTCGAAATCTAATGCTAAACTTCTTTGTTCAGCTGCATAAATGATGTGAGAGCAGCTGGTGGAGAGGAACAAAAGGACCTATTTAAGGGTGAGGTAGGAAGGTCAGCCTGGATGCGAGAGACGGAACATATTGTCTCTCAAGTCGGCGGAAACACTTTGTCACCCAATTCGCGCAATTAAAGCCTGTTAGATTCTCCGCCAAGTTTTCAGTAGCTTGCAGTTATTCCGCTTTTACTTTAATTGACCAAACAAATTTAGTGGCTGATCTTCATCATGGTTCCTGCTCTCTCAAACACTGAAAAAAAAAAACATGTATTCACATTTCTTTTTTTAAAAAATATGCAGATATAATGGATAAAATAATATGTGAGGTGAGTACTCGGTTGGCAATAAAAGTGTGAATCCTTCTACTGGTGCACACACACACAACGTGTGCACAGACACGCTTATGAACTCCAACACAGCTTACAGACATGACAATCGAGGACATGCCAAAAAAAAACTATTTATGATATTTTTGTTATAAATGCTTTTTATGTTGTTTCTTTCTTTGTATTTATTTATTTATTTATGTACCTATTTATTTAGTTTATTCTGTTCATTTGGTTGAATTCATCTGCCCATTTAGTTGTTTATTCATCCATTTTTTTATTCATTTATGTATTTGTTGCTCTTTGTCTGTTTGTTTTGATTTGTGTATTTAAATTATGTATGAATTAATTTATCCGTCTATAATGCCTGTAGCTCCATGTGACCCTTCCATCCATTTTGCTCAACCTGCGATGCTTCAAACCAGGGTTCCGCCTTTTTTTTTTTTTTTTTTTCATGCCAGCCAGCACCGCTGCTAGGCAACACAGCAGATGCATTAGGTGTAATAAAAGTGGGGGATGCCCCATTAATTTGGTCTAAGGCTGCTGAGTGGTGAATCGAGGAGGAGCACTTTGATTTCTAAGGAGTGTTCCTCAACATTGTTTCGCCACTGGAGCGAGACAACCAGTAAGCCGCGTCGTAAACTTTCCAATGTAAATCATTGCCACATTAAAAACAAAAGGTTTATCATTTATTACTGAAATGTATAATGACCTAAATGTTATAAACTTACTTTTTTCTTTACTTTCTGAGGATTCGGATGGACCGAACAGCGAGATTGTCTGAACAGATGCAGGGGATATTTCTAATACCTGAGTTGTAAAGAGATCACGCCTATTTCTAAACAGTTTATTTTATCTTTATTCTTTCTGCGGGACTCATACGGAGACCCCGGACTTTATGAAATCACTCTCTCCGTGAATCCCCGTACCTGACTATTTTGGCTTGATGAAGGCATTTCACGACTGTTTGTTTTTTACCACCAGTTTGCCTGATTTCGTGGACACACTGACTGCTAGCTGTCCACCACGTGGACGCTGGAGAGAAAAGAAAAGAAGATATACAAATAACACAAATAAATGCAGCCCACATGGTGGAATATGAAGAAAGGGAACGCTCCCTCCCCCATATTCCTGTCTATTGTTCGGGGTGACCCACGGCTCCACACATCACACACCCACTCTCCTGACACAGAAGCTCATTCTTCATCAACAGTGTTCGCCCGTCGGAGCGAAAAGAAAAACTTTTCAATCTCTGTGTCCGAATTTTTTAAACAAGATTGAAAAAAATGTCAGGACTTGTTTTTAAATGTATTTATTTATCATTTACACTGGTACTTTGATATTCTATTGATATTTAAGTTTACATACATATTTTATTAATTATTTTATGTTTATTGAGCATGTAACGACTTATGCTTAAAATTTTAACTTTATTAAAAAGGCATGCACACACTCCCCGCTCAGCATGTAATTTATTTATTTATTATTTCCTTCCCTAACTGCAGTTGTTTCAGGAGAAATTCTACAAAAGACCCAATGCATACGGAACAATAAGGCATTTCATGCGATTTCAACAACTTATTTGTTGAACACTAACATCTGAATGTTTTAAACTGTTCCTTTTGTGTTTGAATTCACGCATTTTGATCTCAATATGCTCGGGAGCAGGTTTGGTTCAAAGCAGGTATCACTATGGTGACATGACCTCCTGCGTGGTAACCTGCCTTTGGGATATTAAAATTCCCAGGCTGAACCTGACATCATCTTGCTCACTCTTTGAACATTTAGCTGTGAGCAGGATGACATTCTGTTCAATGTTTTCTTTTCAGAAAATTAGATCATATTTTCTTTGACTGTTTAATTCAAGCTGGCGCTGAAACTGCTAAAAACTGAATATTTCTACGTTGTAGCTGATGCTCCTACGGTCCTGCGGGTACAATTGCAATCTGCACGGCTCATATTTCCAATGTCAAGGCTGACATTCATGGCAATGGACAAGATCACGTCCAAAAAAGATGTATAAACTTAAATTTATTGCTTATCTAAAATTTCAGTTTTCTGTCTTGATTCTTCAAAAAATTATGTGTTGTTGGTGGAGGTGATGATGGTGATGATGACAATAAAATGAATGACCGTTATTATGATCACCATCATTCTCATCAAAACATAATCTTAACCCAATCAACAACAAAACTAATACTCATAATAATAATGACAATGGGAATGATGACAAATTGGACCTTGCTGAAAATTATTATTGCTTTTTACTTGTAATAATTGTTTATCATCATCATCATCATCATTACTATTATTGTTATTGTTGTTGTTGTTGTTGTTGTTGTTGCTGCTGCTACTATTGGAATTGTTGATTATAATCATAATCATCATCATCCTAAAATCAATAATAAGGGGTGGTGTCCTGGGTGACAGCTGCCAATGGTTTGACCCAGACTGGTCACCTGTCAATCTCAAAGAACCTCATTTCTGTAGGAGCTGCTCGCTGATGCATGGAAGCCGTAAAAAAAAAAAAAAAAAAAAAAAACTTTACCTCTGTATGTTGTCTTGTGCGCTCTCCAAATTTAACAGACCAGACATATCAATTTGTAACGGCGATATTAGTAAAATGTGTTATGGGGTTAATCTCAGACTAAGCAGGTGATCCTCATGTGTCCAGACAGTGTAATTACATAGTTTGATCATTAACTTTAATGAGCTTCTGAGCCTAGCGGTCTCACTGGGGGTCTCGTGTTGTAATATATTTTCCATTAAAATTCACTGGAATAACTTGAAAATTCAATTTACTGGGAGCTGCCTCAGGTAAAAAAAAAAAAAAAAAAAAAAAGATACAACACAAAATACTTATCAGGAAAAAAAAAAAAAATACAGCGGTAAAAGATGATTTAAAACATGAATTAAACCTTCCTAATCTCAAAGTTTGATTTATACATTTCTGTTTTTTTTTTTTTTTTTTTTTTTTTTTTCCCTGGCAGTCGTCACCAGGGAGATGCACTGTGTGTCTGATTATTGCACGGCGTCTCACATCTCTGGTGTAAATAGCAGCCTCTCCTTTTGATCTCCGGTGCAGAAATCCCACTGGGATTAAGAGTTTGGGGTTTGACTGTGGGAAAACAAGAAATAACTTTCAGCTCTCTATTTCTATTTTTTTCTATTTTTTCAAGGTGTTTCCCTGTGAAGAAGGGGCGGAAATTTAAAAGAAAAACAAAAAATAAAATCAATATGGGGGTTAGCATCGATTCCGTATGCTTTTCTTTTTTTTTTTTTTTCAGATAACCTATTCCCTCTTTCATCTGACGAATGGTTTTCCGCAATTATTCTGTCGTTCTCCTTGGTCTCCTGCTAAATATCAAAGTTAAACCCGTTGTGTTTTGATGTCCTCCTAATGTCGCAGCAGGAGGGGGACACACACACGCAACACCCATGAAATACTAAAGAAAGAAAAAGAATAATAAGTATTATTAGCACATGAGTTCTGTTCCCAGGTTATAAGGGAAAAAAAAAAAAAAATCACATTATCTGAAAACCAAGTGAAGAAATTATGTATTCTCTGACTGAGAATTTACCCGCCTCTGCTTTGGATACCGATGAGTATACAGGACACTTTTGACACTTTTCTCTTCAATAACGAGAAAACAACACAGGAGAAATAATGTGGCTTATTTCCTTATCCTATAAACTGGGATTTAAAATAAATCCAACAATAGAAAAAAAAAAAAAAAAGAAAAAGAATAAATCCTGGGGTCAATAGCCTGGATTATAAATACCCAGTGCAAAATGTGGCTGTCGGATCAGGTGTGTTGGGGAAAAGATATGCAGGAAAAAGCCTGCTGCTAAAATTCAAAAAAAGGAAAGAATAATAGTATAAAGATAAATAAATAATCAGATAATACTACAACTATGAACAACATCCAATTGCGTTATTATTATTATTTTTATTATTATTATTATTATGTTGCATTCAGTTATGAGGAACTTATATTTTCTGTCCATTACCTTGTGATCAAATATTTGAATGGTGCCTGCTTTTGCAAATCAGCAGCAGCAGTCGAGATTAGAAGTCACCGCTCTTCGTCCAACAGCTCTCTGTGGTCGTTTATTTATTTTCCCCTGTTCCTTGATTACCTGCGATTTTTCCGCCCGATGTGCTCCAACAAATCGATGGACACGGCGGCGGTGTTGTTTTTGTAGATATCCTGTCAATGGCTGATAGCGCCTAGCGCTAATCTCTGTGACACCGCTTTTCCCGCGACTGCCTCTGAGATACTGTCGACTCAACTGCAAAGTACAATGATTTTAATGTAAAGCTGCCAGCGGCAGACACTTCCGGTTCATTTGCCGTGCACAGGATGTCGGGACGAGTCGCACAGACAACGATTACATCGCGGCTAAGCTTTTCATCGGCAGGCCAATGGGTTCAGTCACACTTGTCTTAGTTCCTCAGCTTTAGATAAGAGACTTAATACATTTATTTAAATGAAAAGATAAAGCGATATCACTTTCAGATTTTCAAACTCTTTACTCCTTAGGGGGATTTTTAAAATGTTTCACCCCCAATTTGACCAATATAATCATCTCTTGATGAAGACTGCATCCATCCATCCACTCATTTTTTTTTTTTTTCTAAATGTGTATTTATTCATTGATTGATTGATTTAGTTATATTTTTCTATTTTCAGGATTCCCTCCATGAGCTGCCACCTTTTCTGTGGTGGAGGGGTTTTTGTGTCCCAGTGATCCTCTGAGATTTGTTATCGGGGGCTTTATACCCCTGGAAGGGTCACCCAAGGCAAACAGGTCCCAGGTTAGGGACCAGACGATGTGGCTCAAAAGAAGCAAGGCAATGGGGGGAAGTGTGAGCTGGGTGGTAGCTGGAGCGGTGGACCTTGGCTGTCTGATTCTGAGTTCCAGAAGCTGGCTCTTGGAACATGGAATGTCACCTCTCCGGCGGGGAAGGAGTCGAGCTGGTCCACGAGGCTAAGAGATTCCGACTAGATATAGTTAGACTCATCTCGACGCACAGCATGGGGTCTGCCGCCAGGCCTTTTTTACACTTGAGTTGCCTCCTGGTGAGAGGTGCCGGGCAGGTGTGGGCGTACTGATCACCCCCCCATCGGCACCTGCACCCGGGTTGACGAGAGGGTAGCCTACCTCCACTTTCAGGTGGAGAGATGGGTTATGACTGTTGTTTGTGGCTATGCACCTAACAACAGTTCAGTTTACCCACCCTTCATGGGGTCCCGAGAGGAGCTGCTAGAGAGCGCTTCTACTGGGGTCTCACTCATTATACTGGGAGACTTCAACGCTCAGTTAGGCAATGACAGTGCGACTTGGAAGGGCGTGACAGGGCTGAAGTTGCTGAGGCAAACAAAAAGCTCTTCAGTAGCGTCGGCCTGGAGGTGGATGAGGTTTGCCCTGGGTTCCTCATGCCTCTGGATGCTGTAGGGCTGTCCTGGCTGACACACCTCCGCCACTTTGCGTGGATGTCTGGGACGGAGCCGCTCGACTGGCAGACCAGGGTGGTGACCCCCCTTTTTAAAAAGGGGGATCAGAGTTTGTGCTCCATCTACAGGGGGCTCACACTCCTCATCTTCCATGTTATGATCTAATTAGCGATGCTGGAGAAGATAGTCCGCTAGGTCGTTGGACCTCGGATCCAGGAGGAGCAGTGTGAATTCCCCATGGGGAAGACCCAGGACGTGCTGGAGAGACTATGTTTCCAGGCTGGGCTGGGAACGCCTTGGGGTCCCCTCAGAGGAGCTGGACCATGTGGCACGGGAGAGAGAGGTCTAGGTCTACTACTCCCGCTGCTGCCCCCCCGACCCAACCCTTGATAAGCGGGGGAAGATGGATGGATGGATGGATGGATGGATGGATACGTTTCAAGATGAATTATTTAATTATATTATTGTTTTGGGAGCAATATAGTATATTCTTTATCATTCTATTGCAGTCTAGTCTATTTATTCTATACATATATATATTCTATATATATATATATATTCTAGTTTATTCTATACAACTTTTTCATTTTTTATTTTTTTAATAGGTGTTACTCCACATTGTACTTCCGTGGTTTAACCCGTGGCAAACGAGTGTGTGGATTTAATAAGAGTGCACTGATGTTGCTTTTTTGAATGACAGGTAGTTCAGAGGTTCTTTGTTTTTAGTGAGTAATTATTAAAAAAAAAAAAAAAAAAAAAAAAAGGCTTAATCTTACAGCTATTCAGTTGCCAAGTATATGATGTATTTTGATTTATTGCAGTGCGTGTGTGTGGGCTGTGGAAGTGCACACACACACACACAAAAAAGTACTACAAGTCTGATTTTGAACATGAAGGCAGCTGTCAGAGGCGGTGAAGGGAAAACAGCCATCATTTAAGTGACTGACAGCATCCATCTGGGAGGTTTGGGCACCGATACCGACTGATACACCCCCACATCCTCATAACATGCCAGTCACACCGGGAGCAGAGCCGCCGGCTCCTCCTTCAGCGGAGGAACAATTAAAACCGACGAGTGACCTCTGCATTGATTCCCGGTGCATTCCCTCGCCAAGACACCATCAGATCCCGCCATGTCCCCGCGGAACAACGGCAGGGCGGTGGTTATTACCATCCAATTGAAATTCCCGAAAGGTTTATAGGCTGACTGGTCCACTGAATAGAATTGATATTTATGGTTTAATACACAGTAGAAAAGTGGTTTATTTATTTATTTATCTTTTTTCCCGCACACTGCAGCTGTTACAGTGTAGAGCATCTGCCAATTTATTGGCCCTCACTTAATGCAATATAACACAAACAAGTCATAAATCTTCTGTTAGGGGTGTATGTGCAGGCGAATTTGGATGCAGTTAAATGTTTCTAAAACGTGTCCTTATACCTTATATTTACCCCTAACAGTAGTAAAAATATAATTGCTGATGATGAGCCCATTTTAACCACCTGTTATTGTCTCTTCATCAAAGGTGAAATAAGCAAATGAACCCTTGGAACTCTTCACGAAAGATGTCATCAATGGGGTTTATGGATGGAAGGTGTCATAGATTTGCTAAAACAGAAAAAAAATGTCTCTGAACAGAGGAGGGGGCCTCAGACACAACCTTCTGTCAAGGTAACTGGACTTAAATTTCTTCATTTGAAGACATTTCACCCTTAATCCAAGAGGCGTCTTCATTTCTAATGACCTACGGGGAGTTTCTAAATATAACTGCCAGGATTTTGGGTGGGTCTAGGTTATTCCAATCACATTCCAATCTAGGTAATCCCCAAAAGTTGCTCCTTTCTCCCCAACAAATGACACCTCCATTAGCAAAACAACCCCGGTCCAACTAGTTTCTGTCAATCATCCCCCCTCCCATTTACATAACGTGCCATCATAACCTAGACCTGCCCAAAACTTTGGCAGTTATACTTGAAAACTCCCCACAAGTCATTAGAACTGAAATAGCCTCTCAGATGAGGGGTGGAACATCTTTAAGTGAAGAAATTCAAGTTCAGCAGCCCAAACAAGAAGATACCAAAGAATTCACCTTTACCTGGATGGCTGAGAACCTCATAGACGTGTTATAGATTAAATCAGTTATTCATTATATATGTTAATCCAGTAAGCAGTGTCGCTGGGGGTGGAGCCTCTCCCAACGTCAAGAGTCGGGGTTCACACTGGACCAGTAGCCAATCGATCACAGGGTCACATATTGACAAACAACAATTCACTCTCTCATTCACGCGTCCCTTAAATTTTTGGGTCGCGAATTTACCTCTTACATGTTTTTGGGTTGAGGGAGGAAACCTGAGAACCTGGAGGGAACCCATGCAGATACAGGCGGAACAAAAGGCCTCCATGTAAACACGAGTGTGAGGCAGAAGCGCTAACCACTGCGCCATGTGCAGCTTACTGGACTTTATTCTTCGTACGCATATTTTACATAACTCGGGTTCAAGTTTAGTTATTTCTCTGTTTTTCAATCCTTCCTCATCAGTTCAACGGTGAAAAGAAAAGTAGGGAAAATGAAAAAAAAAAAAAAAAAATTTACAACAAAAAGCTCTTGAAAACCAATCTGGTAGTAAAGTGGAGCTGGTCTTTATCACTGCAGGGCAAAACAAACCCTTCTCCTCATTACATCGCCTCATTAGAGAGAAGAGTTTGCATTAATTTAAAAAATCAGTCGAGTCATGTCCTCTACTGAACACGGAGTTGAAAGCTCCTGACCTCCAGGTGTCTTGATTTATAATTAATGTCCAGGTCTCTTTGTTTCTCTCCTCCAGCCAAACTTCAGGCATCGACAGTAAACGTTAGCCGTCATGTTACGCCACTGCGCTCCGGAGCGATTGTACAGTGCCGCTGAAATCAGCTTCGGTTAAACAGTTCTGTTCCTGTCATGGATTGACGTCATGCAACACATGACGCGACAGTTCAAGGTTGTCCCTTCTTCTTCTGAGATGTTTCTCTCCTAAAATACTTCCATTACCTCATGTTTTCTGTTGGAAGCCACATATTGAACACAATGCTCTTTATTCAGGTCGTTTTGCTTTTTGAGTTTGCGTCTTGTTTGTTGAGGGTCTAAATCGGCCACGGCACAGCATTTCCGAGCGAGAAATTGGTCGGGTCTGTTGTGTGCTGACAAACCTGGTCGGGCTCCGGTAGTATCCTATCAAGCTTTTTCAGCGGTGCCATGATCCGTTATTAGCACTCGACTGAGCTAGAATGCCCAGTTAATTGCAACGTGAGCGAACAATTGTGTATATTGGATCGGCGAGTCCCTGTGGGAGGATAGTGATACACACTCTACTTATAATCGGCAGATTTATACATTCACACCCAACATGTTCACCAGACCATGAGACCCCTGTGGTGCAATCGCCGACGTACATCCCTCCATGACGCTGACAAGGGAATTATCTGCAGAGTCTTCTCATTCGGGAAGGAACAGTGACGAAAGAGCGGCATGACTAAACCTGAAGCTGGCCAGAGCAGACACGATGGTCCGGACCCCCCTAACACAGCAGCGGGCCCAAAGAGCTGCTTCTGCGGCACTGATGCAATAAGATCCCAACTAACCTCGTCTGCCTGTCTAACAAAACGCATCAGTTCAGCTAAAACAGTCCGATCTCTGCCCCCCTACTTAATTTTGCTCATGTTGTAACCACTGTCTAATAGTCTGGATGGTTGAATTTCTGAATCTCATTCATCTACCCTTCCACTGAACCATCCATTATGTATTCTGTTTATTCTGCACTCAGGGTCACCATTGGGCAAGTGATATAGAGACACTCAAAACAGCCTTTTAAAGTGCTCTATTCTATCTGATGCCAACTGCTCTGTCACTTTTATATTTTCTTTTAAAGACGCTATAAAATACACAGATTAAATCTGTATTATCTGTATGTGTACATGTACATGTTTTTGTGTTAAGGCACCTTAAATAAAATGTATATTATTATTATTATCATGATTCAACCATTCACTCTTCAATTCAAACATCATATAAGATATGCAACTATTCACTCCCTCATTCAAAGGTCATATAGGGACACAAAAGTAACCAATTCAGTGTATTTCACAAAATTAATTGGAAGTGGAAAAAAAAAGAAGTATACTAATTGGATACCTTAAAAAAAGCTGAAACTTCCTTTGTGATTGATTTGGTTCTTGGTTTTGGCTTGACCTCACCGGGGGAAATGTTCCTACTTTGGGTCAGAGCGTCTTTCAATGGTTGAATTCCAGTAGTCTGGATTCCCAATGTGCTTCGAAATATTAAACCATTAAGAAAAAATAGAAAAAAAAAATAAAAAAGCTGGCAAATATTGAGCTTGGCAGTGGTTTCACAGAACAGGAATGCTTGATATTGAAAATAGAAACACAGCCGCGCTTTCATTCCCAGGTACCGTCAATATTTACCGCTGTAAAACCCAAACTACGCCTGCGGGAGAAAGCGGCGTAAGTCAGAACGATGTCTGAGTGGGATCCCTTTGAATTTCTGACTGAACCTGAAGCATCAAAAGTTCCTTCTGCTAATATCTGTTTTTCACCAAGCGAGTCAAACACACATTGTTTGATCTGTTCTCACTAACATATTGTGGAAAACATTTAAACTTCTCACCTTGGATATATTTCTTGTTTCATCCGATGGCGAAGTGAGAGAAAAGTTATTTCAAAATACTTCCTGAACAATTATGCGTCTTGGGTAAAGTTATTCAAAACCGATATGACTGCAACAAGAGCCAACACTCTCCAGGGTAATTACAGCTGACAACCCATCGTGTCTCAAAGTGCATTTTATCGGACATTTAAAAGGTGGCGTGTTTGCGTCGTAGCTATTATCAACGCGGTGGTTGAGATTCATGGACAGACGGAGACGCTCCTGAGGAAGATATCGACATCCGCTATCGACCGTCATCCGGATCGCTGTTAGATTCTGAAATGCTATGAGAAGCAAATTTTATACCAATGAAAACATACAAAAAATGAATGAATGAATAAATAAATAAAAAGCATGATGGTGCAGTGGCTAGTGCTTCTATCACACGGAAAGAGAGGTTACTGGTTCGATTCCATGCCTGCGTGGAGACCCTAAATCTCCCAGACGTGTGGATGGCAGAGTGAATGGTTGCATGACTCTATACGATGCTGTTATTGTATGTTTCTTTATGACTGATGTCTCTGTGTGATAAACGAATGACAGAGAGAATGAATAGATGCAAATCTCTGTGTGACGTGAATGAAAGGATGAATGGTTGAAAGTCTTTATGTGGTGCACAAAAGAAAGAGTGAAATGTTGTATATCTCTGTATGACATGTGCATGAATGGGTGAATGGTTGGTGTTTCTATGTGATGCATGGATGAAAGAGTGAGTATTTGTTTGTTTCGATAATGTGAATGAGAGATGAATGGGTGTATGTCTCTGTGTGATGTGTAAATTAATGAGTAAATACTTATGTGTCTGTATATGATTTGTGAATGGGGGAGTGAATGGTTGCATGCCTATGAATGGCATGTGAATGAAAGAGTGAATACCTGTATGTTTGTACAGGAATGTCTCAGAAAATTAGAATATTGTGATAAAGTCCTTTGTCTTCTATAATGCAATTAAAAAAAAAAAAAGACTTTTTCATGATATTCTAATATTTTGAGAGAGGATTTTTAAGTTTTCTTGAGACGTAAGCCATACTCAACAATACTGAAATAATAAAAGGCTTGCAATATTTCAGTTGATTTGTAATGAATCCAGAATGTATGACATTTTTGTTTTTGTAATTGCATTACATGAGATTAAGAACTTTCTCACAATATTCAAATTTTCTGAGACAGTCCTGTATAAGACATATGAATGACAGAATGTATGGTTGTATGCCTCGGTGAAATGACTGAATGAGAGAATGAATGGTTGTATGTTTCTATATGACGTGTCAATAAATGAGTGAATGATTGTCCGTCCCTATAAGTGGAGCTGGAATCGACCGTTCCCGGGATGAACGGCGCCTCTCGCCCAATGGCAGCTGTGATAGACACCTGCACCCCTACCATTCTGAATGGATGATAAGCGGTATAGATATTGAACAAAGGTATAAAGCAATGGAAATGGAAACTCTTGAAATGGGAGGGGATAAAGAGGGCTTAGCTGCCCTGAGGATGAAGGTGCACATTAACAAAGTCAGACGCCAGTTTCAAATTACATCGAACTATATACAGAGATTTTATATTTCGATGAAAGTCACGGGCAAAATGATATATCGAATGGAAGATTCATTCCAGGATCCAATCTCACGGAAGTCAGACTGAACTGATTAGATATATTTGTTTCATCAATACCTTATTGATATGTGCAGGCCACCTAGTAAATTAGCTTGGATTTCGCTTGTGATTTACACTTCAATAACATGTTTATGGCTGAAACAAGTGGCCGCGCATTGGCTCTGGTGTGTCCACAAAATAAATACGACCACAAGAGTCGATATTGTGCTGAACAAGTGTTTTGAACACGTCCCTGCTCCGGCTGCCGCTCTGGTAAAGCGTGACGCAGTGTGTGTGTGTGTGTGTGTAAACATGATGTAAAGGTAGGTGCTGTGGCCGCACGCTGTTTTAAAACAGATCACCGCAAACGCGGAAATAACGTCTTCGGTTTATTTACACCACACCGTGACTGGATTCCTATCGGCTCAGAAGATTCGGCTTCTTTTGGGGTTGGCCCGATAGTACGGACCACGATGGGATGGGAATCGATAGTGTCTGCAGTAATTTCATTTCAGAGAGCATGCAGAGGCCGTAATGATTTCTCCTTCAAGGTTCTAATAAGGTAGAAAGGCTGAAAATGGATGGAAGCTTCTTCATTCGGCCGCCTGATTTTGAAATTTGGGAAACGCACTATAGAAGGTTCAGTTCAATGTGACCTTGCCTCATTAATAAAATAAAATAAAGTGAAATAAAAATGTTTCTTCCCAACTGAATCTCACAATACACAACACAGACTTTCAGAGGATCTCGCCCTTACTGTCATTTCACTTCTCTGCAAGGTAACAGCTGTTCTCAAGGAAGAAGATATATGACTCGGATTTATAACAAGTGTGAGGATCCTTCCTGATATGGATATATAAATATATATACATATAAAAAGAATCCTGCCAACACCTCTCCTATGTGAAAGAGGTTTGATAGGATACTAAATCTGGAGGAGTCTCTGCGTGTTAAAAATCCATGATTGCTATATCAGCAATGCACTGATGTGATGGCAAAGTAGAGTATCCTCCGCAATTGGGATGATGACAGCAATTTATACGGTCAGTTGTGTTTGTGAGTGTAAATCTAAAGGTTACTAGACGAAATGACCTCCGGACAGGGGTTGCTAGGAGATCATGTCATCTTATGTCAGGAAAAAAGACTTTGCTGACTCCGGGAACCTTGAACTTATGTTTACCACCTAATGAAAATAAGAGATGGAACGTGAGGAAGAGATCCATGTGAGGTGGCACACGGGGAATAGATAAACAATTCAATTAATAATTAAATCAATTCATAAATAGATCACAAGCGTGCTTAATTACAAGCAATGAAATAGGAATAGATATCTATTTAAAAAAAAATGCTGAAAAGACAGGCATTTGATGAGATCCATTTGTATAATATAAATACAATAAATCACATCAAAATATTTAATTGAAATTTTATTTTATTAGGATCCACAAATAAACAATCATAAAGTGGGAGGTCTGCAGAAAACATTAAAAAAATAAACAACCAGTGGAGAGAAATGAGAAAAAACATCTAATGGATGGGCAGGAATGTAAGAGCATCTGGTCATGATGGCAAAGAAATCGAAATATGATCCATTTATGAATTTTTGCAAAGAAATGAGGAGGGGGGAAATTTTAGAGACTGACTTCTTAAATATGGTTGAAGTTGTTGTAGTCTGGCGGCCAGAAGAATAGGATGCTAGTTTAGCTGTATGAACCATTTCAAAAATGTGAATAAATAATTCACAAATAAATACATGAAATTGTACTTGAGCATTTTAAGACACAGATGCTGTGTTTTTCAAAAATTAGAGCTCAGTATTCATATTAACAAATACAGGTTTGACTGTGGGTACGAATAATGAAGCGGTGATGACTCATAAATGAACAAGATGAAAAATAACTTACTTTTATGAACTGTCTTTCGGTAAAATCTGAAATTGTGGCATCTGCATACTTGGCGTCGGAACTTCACAACCCAATTCCGATGTGTTGTTGCCAAACCCTCTGATTTTCCAACATGAGATGTTCACAGGAAGTAGCCTGCCCCCGGGCGCAGATAACAATCGCGGGTCAGATCTGCTAGGCAACAAAAAATGCGAGAGTTCTAGTCCTGCCCGGAATGATGTAAAGAGCGAAACAGTTAATGATAAAATGCGACAAAGCTATTTTTAAGACATGTGCTTCACGCTGTGCAAGGAGCACAGTTACGTTAACATAATTTAACAGCAATGAGTCAGATAGGAAGAGGGTCTCACTTGAAGGCGGTGCAAATCAACAACAATTCCTCGGTGGAGGAAATTGGTTTCAAGCACGAAAATGATGCCGGGCAAGATTATTATATATGCATTTTTTTTTTCATGAAGATCTCACTGGCCCACGCAATACAACATGCAGAAAGAGAAAACAGGCCGGATTTATCAGTGTGTTATTGCATGAGGAAATGTGACATTTCAAAAGAATCTCCAGGACAAACTGTTTTGTTTTGTTTTGCTTTTTACCCCTGCGTGGAAACAGAACTTTTATGGCCATCGCCCACCTGACCAAACAATCCTCCATGTAACCGCTGCTGTTTGTATGGAGATAACGGCCAGGAGACATCAAGAGCGAGATAAGGCACTTGAAGTGCTGTATTCCCTCTGCATTTGACGCCAGATAACATTCACTCTGCTGTGGATGTAAATGTACGAGGACCGGGGGACCAAACACCAGACCCGTGATATTAATTTGCAGATAAAATGAATAAAAATACTGTTATTTGATGTCTTATTGTTGTATGCAATATGTTTTGCGCAATAGTATTTTATCTTCTGCCTTTAACAATATTGCAGATTAAGTGACTGCCTTATGGAAGAGAGATACATCGCACAGACAGAAGCACGATTTACTTTAGGGTGAAATTTGGGTGAGGCTTTTGGTGGTTTGAGGCATTTACTCTCCTTTATTGCCTTTTACAAATCTCATAAAGTGGATCTTTGTTGAGATCATATGATCCCGGTGTCCCCCAGAGCTCCATCCTGGGGCAGTTGATTGTCTTTCTCTAGAACATCTCCCCGCCACTTCATAATCTCTTATAACTGTTTTTTTTTTTTTTTTTTTTTTTTTTAATCACTGTTGTTGACAACTGTAAGTCTCCTATTCCCACGCAGATGCATAAACTTTGGAGAACATATTTTCCTTTCACTATCCAAGCTTTAACTCTTCAACTGCTCAGGGAAACGCTGATCTTCTGCAATGACAAAAAGGCCATGTCCAGCCATTGGACTCCCAAAAAGGTCAGTGACATCCTGATCTACCAGTTTTCCTGACCCCCTTGCATGATATCCATAGATTTTACCTTTCAGAGTCTGAACACAGTCTGTGAAACTCCTCTTTCATCATTTCTAAGGTCTAAACTAAACCGATTTCACAACAAATCTGTCTCTGCTATCCTACCTTTACCAGGTTTTGAAAATGTTGATATACCTTGATTTTCAACAAACCTCGCATCGCTTCCTCTTGCAAGCAGACCATTGACTTTCTGTCCATGCAAATCATACTCCAGACACCGGTGATCAATTTCGGGGCCATACATTTAGATGGTTTCTTTATTTACAGTCCACGGTCAGGTTCCCTCCAGTTCATTGTTTTCTTGACTCGTCCATCCATGCATGGGCTCAAAAGTCACTCATCCGAGTAACAGTTCCTCTTATACCTGGCACTGACTTGGTGAAATTACTGCCTTCCTTCTGACAGAACAACCAAATTATTTCCCATATTTCAAGGGTGACTGCAGGTCATGCCGCTGAACGTGGCTTTCCACAGTCCGGCTCTATCTTCTGTGCTTCTCGACTCTGCCAGTTTCTTCCTGACGCAGCTTGTTTTTTGAGGTATATGTCGGCAAATTCGCCTCAAATTAAACTTTTGTAAAGAAAAAAGTTGCACAGTAAACTCGCAGAGCTGAAAACATCTTTCTGCTTGTTTCTTAAGCGCTACACTTCTGAAGACTCAAAAAGACAAGATATAACTATTTTGGAGATTTGTCGACAACATAAGTAGATTTAACAGATGCCAGATGTCACTATAAGTGATCAGAAAGCTTATGGTTATAAGTCATCGCTTCTTTAAGGTTACAATTCGGTGACGGGAATAGCCTCTAGTAAAATGAGGCGTCAGGCTGGGACAGAGATTAACGGTTCCAACCGCAAAACAAGACGGTTCCTGGTTCAATTCTGAAAGGCGGCTTTCCTACTACAGCCCAAAAAAAAGCAAAAGATTCTTCGGAGACCCTAAATTTGACTTAAATTTGAGAATGAGAGTGAATGTTTTTATGTCTCTATGTGTGAGTGGTTTTACAGTTGGAATTTAGGAATTCAATTTGAATATAGGAATTTAATTTGTTCTTCTTGGTTCAGGAACATTCACCAAAATGTCCTTGTACCGAATAAAATTTCCCATCAAAATCAATATAAATCCAATTCATATGTTTTTCGCCCCCATAACAAACTGCACTCTTAAACTTCTCATGGGTTCATTAGTAAATAGGAATTACATACTGAAAATAGGCAACAAAAGTGCTGTAACAGGAAACAACAATGAATGGTGTAAACAACACAAGACTGCGCTAGAAACAACGCCACGATGCGAGAATCCCATGTGTTTGTTTGTTTGTATGTTCGTGCACTGCTGGTTTGCAGTTCGAAAATTGAAAATTTGATCGAAAACCCTATTCAAAGGCCAATTTGTTAGTGATTCTGGACACTCATGATGTGTGAATGAGGGAGTGAATGGTTTTATGTCTTGATATGAGGTCCTGTGAACCCTGCTTCTCGCCCAATGACAGAAAAGAGAGGCTCCGGCTCACCCGAAACCCTTCATTGAAGGACAAATGGTAGAGATAATGAATGAAAGCATGATTAAATAAATGAAACACGCCTTAAGCGTACAACAACACACTTCCAACGCTGATCTCTCCTCAAAATGTCGCACTGTAAATAATTATATTAAAAAGGTCCGCCACTCTGTTTGCCTCCTGCCCCTTTTTGCCTAGACAGAGATAAGCCCTGACAGGAATGCTGGAATATTTTCCTGTGCCGTGAGTTTTAATCTCATCTTGCATCGGCACGCGTCACGACAGAGCAGTTTATTCTGGCGGTGCATGGCTAGACCAATCACAGCAAACACAGTAAATATGTCATTTATTTCAATTACCTTCCTCATATATTCGAACCATTGATCAACGGTGATCTAAATGTACCCGAAGAAGTGGAGGCAGCGCTGCTAGGTGTGTTTCTCCCAGAGTGATAGCGCTGAGGCAGAGGGAATGAGATCACAATGAAAACGCGGAGAGGTTAGTTCTGACAAATATTGTCAAATGAAGATCTAAAATATGAAATCTACATGTCACTTGCGGAGCTCAAATGCGTATTCCTTGAGATATGTCCTTTTCAGCTGCTTTTGGTGGAGGCATCAGTCACCCTGTCCTCACTCAGTCATCCGTGCTTCCCCAGCGAAGCCCGCTCCCCGGTCGTGATGAGCAATAAACAAACGATAAAAGCTTATCCCCTTAAAAATGCAAATCCTTTTTTTTTTTCCTCCATTTCTGGCATGATTACTCATCAGAGCCTTTTTTTTTTTTTTTTTCCAGTCACCCGCCTTTAGATTACATCGTTCGCAGACTCGCAGATATAATTTTCTCATTTTATAGATTTAAATAATCAAAGGCGTATTCCGCGGGATCACCGGACTGATTATACAGCCTTGACAGCATCTTTCTAACAGTTCCAATCACTCATACTGGACTCTGAAGTGTCTTCCTCTTGCGAAACCCCCGCGCTCTCCGTCTCAGTGGCCCTGTGATCACACAGCGATGTTAAACTACCTCAGCGGGGTGTCATTATAAGGCATACAGGGCCTGCTTCATAGCAAGCAAAGACAAAAATGGCCTCAAAGAGAATATATATCGTTTGGACTACTGCAAACCAAAGAGAATATATCTCGTTTGGACTACTGCAACTCCCTCCTTGCCGGTGCCCCAGCTGTGACCATCAGGCCTCTGGAGCTTATTCAGAAAGCGGCAGCCCGCCTGGTGTTCAACCGTCCCAAATTCTCCCACACATCTCCCCTTCTTATGTCCCTTCAGTGGCTCCCGGTAGCCGCCCGCATCAAGTTCAAGAACCTGGTGCTCGTCTACCGGGCAGTGAATGGGACAGCCCCGTCTTATCTCCAGGATATGGTCAAGCCACATGTCCCTACCCGTTCCCTTCGATCTGCCACCTCTGGGCGACCGTCCAACCCATCACTCCGAACCCCCGGCTGCCGATCAAACCGGTCTTAGCTCTTCTCGGTCTTGAACTCCCGAAAAAGGTCAGAACAACGCTTTCAGCTCACTTTCACTGTGAGCTGAAAACATACCTCTATACCAAGCACTACCCTACTAATCCCTCTTAGCCCCCAAGCCCCCTGGGGAAAAAAAATAAATAAAAAAACTAACAATGAGGTGAATGTATTTATGTATATGTTTCTGAGATGGCTACATGGTTAAGTGATCTCTTCTGATTTCTGACTACTGGTACTTCGGATCTTCGCTGACTGAATTGCACTTTTTTTAAGTCGCTTTGGATAAAAGTGTCTGCCAAACGATTGGAATGTAATGTAATGTAATGATGTTAAAATAATCAAAAAATAGAGGGACTATCTTCTTCACTTTAGGAATGATATGCACAGGTTTTTCCCTCCATCTTGTCCAACCAACCACATGTTGACACCAGGTACCATTTAGCCTATCCTATTGCAGCTATTGATTGTTTAAATGCCTTGACTGTCTTTCATCATGACTATCTTGTCGAAATCTTCTTGTCGTGGGACTGAACTTGAAACCGAGAAGCTTCTTCCATTCTGAGCTGAAGGGTAAGACTGAAGAAGCCTCTCTGATGACGGGTGAAACGTTTTCCAATGAAGAAATTCAAGTCTAGCTGCCACGACAAGAAGATTTCGACAAAAAATTCACCATGACCTGGATGACAGAGAACCTCCACAGACATCACGACTTTCATTTCGACGATAATGTTGAATCACAGTCCACCTGTTGTATGAAACCCTCTCCGAGCCGCCGAAGGTTTCACATGTGCTCTTGATTGGTTCCAGGCTCACAGATCACTACAATTTGCTACAACTCAGAAAATAATTACATTATACAATTGCATCTGCTATTTGAATGCGATTTAAATCATTTTCCTTCTACTAATCCTTTAACCTGATGTGACAGCTTCTATTTACAGCTCCATCTTTGCCACTAAAGTTACTCGTAAAGTACAACTACAAGCTACTTGGAACAAACCCATCCAATCACAGACCAAAAGGCCACGCCATACGAACTGGTGCTATATCGCCTGAGCTCTTGAACCAAATGGATCTGTTGGCTAAGACGTTTCCTTATGAGCTCCCCCGGCATGGCTCAGCCATTGCGCCCTCCAGATTTTTAATTTCACAATATTATACCGCAGAGAAAATCTCAGCCGAAAGAAGCCATCTGCCTAAGATTGGCTCCAAACTGGGCATCCTCAGAGGAGCAAAGAAAAAGGGTTTGGCGATCCATCTTGGTGAGGCAAGTGCAGAATAAAACTTCTATTATGATAAAACCTGTCACCCAAGCAATGAAAAAAATGTCTTTTTGTCTTCACCAGTGCATCAAACTTTGACGCGATGCAGTCCACCCTGCCCAGTATACTATAACAGATGCATGTTGAAATTTCAGTTAATGTACGCTATGGGTGTTTCTAATGTTTCTGTGGAGATTCTCAGGTTATGGTTGTTGTCTAAATCTTCTTTTTGTGGCAACTGGTCTTGAATTACTTCACTTGCAGACATTTCACCCCCCATCAAAGAGAATTCTTCAGTTCTAATGAACTGTGGGGAGTTACCGAATATAACTACCAGGGTTTTTGGTGGGTCTAGGTTATAGTGGCTTGTTATCTAAATGGAAGTGTTGATCGGCAGAAACTAGGTGGAATGGGATTGTTGTTCTACCGGGGGTGCCGTTCATTAGGGACAAAGGAGCAACTTTTTGGGATTACATGGATTGGAAACAGTAAATCCAGAGAAAAGAGGGAAACCTGCTGGATCACATGGATTGTTTTAATGCTCTCACCAATTCATTCATTATCTATACCGCTAATCCTGCACTAAGAGTCCCTTGGAAGCCAGGATCTATCCCAGCTGTCATTGGGCCAGAGGTGGGGTTCATCCTAAATTGGTCATTGGTCAGTTGCAGGGCTAAGGGGTCCCCTTTTTTTTTAGACCCGGCCGATGACTGTCTTTGGACTGTGGGAGGAAAGCGGAGAACGTGGCGGAAAACCCACACAGACACGGAGAAAACATACAAACTCGACACAGAAAAGCACCTGTCAAAATTAAGCCAAGGATCTTCTTGCTGTGAAGCGGAAGAAACTACTGCACCACCATCATCTTCTTTATGAAGTGTTTGAAAATGTAACTGTCTCCGTTTATCTATATATGAACGTTTTCTTGTTTGTATTATACGCTGTATCTTCCTCTTCACCCTGATCTGTCATGTAGGCCGTTGAGAATTCCATCTGACTTTTTGCCATTTCCAAGCAATACCGTGCAACATCCCACCTGCCCCACGGTTTCCCATCATCTTCTGACCAAGACAGAATCAACAGAAAGCCATTTATTTTTTTGAACCCCTCATCCCATCCTTTGTGGCTCCTGAGGATCCTCAAGCCTTCCCTTGAAAATTCCCATTCGATCTCACATAGCTGTGCCTCTGTCGGCTGCAACACCTTGTCCCTGTCTAGTGGCAAGAAAAAAAAAAACAAAAAACAAACGAGCGAAAATGAAAAACACTTTTTCCTTTGTCCTCTGTGTCATTTCTGTTCAGAAACGTTCCAGTCAACCACCGGAGCATGGGTGACGGCTGTCTTGCCGTGTAGGACCGGGCGTAATTCACTGATCAATTCACAAACTCTCAGGTGGTTGAAAATCAGCTGCGGGATATAAAACCCCTTGTGACACATTCCTCTTGGGCATTAGGGATACACAAATCCTATCAGGGATCAAACACACAATTGTACTGAAATCAAACTAGAATTTGGATACGTTGAAAGGTAAAAATCCTCCCTGTGAATGTTCTGTTGTCGCTGAGACCAAAACTAATTTGTGAGGCGTAGAGAGGTCTGTCAAACGGTCTAGTAGTCGGAGCTAAAGTGATTACAGATTTTTGCGACTACATAAGAATAAGCTATTAAATTGAGCGGTAAAAGATGTATGCATGAAAAGATCTTACATATATACACTTTTTTAAATGTATTTTATCATAATTTTTTATAATCACTGTATAGCACATTGGTCAACGTTGTTGTTTCTAAATGTGTTTTATAATTTAAAATGTATTGGTGATAATTCTTTTGGTTGGTTAATGGGTTGGTTGTTTGCTTGTTTGGTTAGTTACTGGTTAGTTTGTTGGTTGATTAGTATGTTACTTTCTTTTCAAATGACTGAAGTCCATAGTCTTGGTTAATTCTTTTTGAATGAAGCCACGTAGGGCAAATTAAAACATGTACACGTGTGTTTTGAGCACCCGAAATTGTGAAAATTTTATCTCGACGATTCAAATCCAAACCATAAAATTCCTGATTCATTGTGACATGTGTTTAAAGATCATAACATCTTTTATCAAGAAGCGCCAGCTGTACTGAAGGTAAGGGAGAGGCTCTGTTACTTTGGCAAACTGTCTCTGCAACCTTACAAAAAACTAGAACTCCTAGAAAGACAACTATTAGATGGGTGAAGAATTAAACTCATTGAATGCTCTCCCTCCCAGTTTTCTATTGAAAACAATGCACTAGTTAAGTTGCTGGAGAATGCTGGAGAAATTTCATTAGTGACTACATTTCAAAAGTTGCAAAAAATGCAGAATTAATGGTTAATTGTGTTCTATATAAATGAGAGAGCAGAAAAAAAAAGTGAAAATATAAGACGCTGTAGTAGGTCTCAGCCTATCAGGCATTTACTGCAGCAGTATATTTAATAAACTTCAATACAGATTTGGAAGAGATGACTGTGTGATGAATGGAAAGTCCCTGGTGTTTTTAGTTTTTGCAGTGAGAGGCTCATAGCAGAGAGACTTATAAATGATGAAATTCTACTAAATTGGGTCGTTTAGGTTAGAAACCACGCAGCCAATCATACAGTAGATGCCAATCTACATCGAAGAAAAAGAATCCAAACATTGCAACTGCAAGTGAGCTGCCACAGCCGGTCCAGAAGCCACAAAACCTCTTTTGTGATGGCGTGAGACACAGAACACAGAACTTTCTCAAACATCGGCTCTCCGTATGTTTAGGACCCAAACATGGCACGAGCCTTTGTGAAAGGCCCATCACGCTTAAAAAATGTGGAGGCAGACACCACATGGCCATTTTGGGGGGAAAATGAGGAACGTGCTCCTGCAGTTTCAGAAAATACAGACACTGTCATTTCTTGGGTAATTGCCCAAGAAAAAAAAAAAAAAAAAAAGGTGGTTGACAGTGAGAACACTTTGCTGCCGCAGCAGAGGCATGAGTCATTGGTTGTAGGAAAAAAAAAAAAATACCGCCGGGTCACCTACTCCGACAAGGCACCACGCCGCACCATATAATGATGCATCAACAGCTCTGATGAGAATTTCTGAAGATCAGAAGGAGATGAAAAAGGAGAGGCAGATCACTCTCAGAGCTCCCCTCTGACCACCATCCTCAACTTTTATGCAGCCCGCCTAGATTTAATTCTGGTGGATTGCACGGGATCCGGTATGGAGGCTTATGCAGAGTCGGCCATGCAGGTTTCAGTAGCTTACCCTGATAGTAGATTTAATTATTCGGCTTGGTTAACGGGGACCAGCACTGACGAGCGGCTCTTTTTTGTGGGACCTGAGTCTTCACTACCTCGAAAGAGAAAGCTCAGAGATGTCAGGCGTTACACCTTACGGAGTTTATAGAGTCTATAGAGTTTTCTTTTTCAGAGGCTGTCAAACTCAAGGCCCGCGGGCCGGATCAGGCCCACCAATCCGGCTCATAAAGCCGAAAGATGCCAGATTTCTGTCTTTAATATGTTAACAGTCCTTAACATACCATGATTTAACCTGTCCTTCTAAATTGAGAGTAGCTTTTCCTCCATTTAGCTCCTGAGCTAAAGTGCGCTTGACACCCTACATCCGATAGAATGGACATATGTAAGGTTTTCTGTTGGTTCTGGAGATTAAGCTACATCTCATAGCCGAGTGTCCTCACGAAAAAATTCTTTCCAGCATGGTTGATTTGGTTTATCCTTTATATGTTTTGTTTTGGAATGATGTTGCCTTGTATTCTGATTCATCAGTGAGTTATAAGAAACTGATGCTCCCACCGGGGTAACAGATAGGTAGAAACTTTTGGAGAGATTTTCTAGCGCTCTTTCCCATCTCTGCCCTTTGTGCTGTTAGTCTCAGCACTGAACACCCAGACCAAGAAAAGCAGTGGTAGTAAAACAAAATGTTCACAGCGTAATTGTGTTCATTTCCAGCTTTTTGTCCTCAAAATTAGATTTTCTCATCATTTTGACAGAAAGTTATTTTCAGCCCCCTTGATGTTTTTTTTTTAAATTTGATGACATTTTTTTTTTTTTTTAATTTAATGAAGACAAAACACAATGGAAGTACATAAAAACAAGATGCTGTATCGTAAAATGACTATCAAAATGTTTTTTCCATTTAATTTATATCTTTATCTTATAACAGAAGAGTACTTGAAGGAAATACATGAAAACATGATGTGATAATAATAACTATCCAATTTTTCTTTTTTTTTAATTTTATAGAGAGCAGAATATGTGACGGAAAAAACATAAAAACATGATGTTGTGCAGTAAAGTAACAATAAAAAGCAGAAAAACCCCGCAGTGCAATAAAGCATAATACTAGATTGATAAAAGGGCGCCATGTCTCGTCGTCCCAAAAAAGACAATGGTAGTTTGAGATCTACTGTAGCTGTGTGTAAAAATCTGCTCTCTTGCGGAAGAAATATATCTCTTGATATATAAAAATATATACATACTTATATGTGTATATAGTGCATGCAAGGTTAATGATGACAGGTACAGTATACAGTGATTCCTCGCTATAACGCGGTTTACTTTTCACGGTTTCGCTATTTCACGGATTTGCATCGCGCATTGTGTTCTGCATTCTGATTGGCTAAAAAGTCACTCCCCTTCTTCTCTACCTGTGCGTCAATAACGTTGCAGTTTAATATGTACACGTACCTAAAACAGCTTGCCAAATTTACATTACGTATGTGCAAATTCTCTTGCAATTTCGAGTTTCTCTAAAACCCATAATGTTGACAAAACGCTCCGAACCGACAAAAGCACCTGCGGCAGGGCCCAAGAGGCAGCGGAAGATGCTATCTATCGCAGATAAAATAAACTTCTGGACATGGTAAGGGAAGGTAAAAGCTATGCGGCTGTAGGTCGGCATTACGGAATAAATGAATCTTCCGTTCGTTCCATAAAGACAGAAGAAAAAAAACATAAGGACGACAGCAGCAATGTATAATAGAGTATTTAATTGTATAATAATAAAAAAAATAAATAAAGGTTTCTACTTCTCGGATTTTGCCTATCACGGGTACTTTTTGGAACGTAACCCCCGCGAAAAACAAGGGTATACTGTATACAATTTTCCAACTTCAGGGTATAAACTGTTGAAGTTTTTCCAGTTGGTGTGGGGGACAGACGGAGATTGGCCCGGGCAGCTGGGTGTCAACTGACTGTGAGAGGAACATGCAGTGTCCCAGCTGGATGTAGAGCTCCAACAATCCTGTGCAATGACTTACCACCTGGGTCAAAAACTCTGGAGCTTTCCTTAAGTTTTCTTAGGTCTTTGCCGGGCTTTGCTGCCCACATAGGAGATGTTGAGGAACCACACTGAATACTCTAAAATTTTAAAACCAGGTCTTTTTTCTTAGTTTCGGAGAACGTGTCACAGAATATCTTTGATTCTAGCCAGGAAGTCGACACACTTTTGGAGCGTAGTAAATATTGACTTGACTTCTCTTGTAATGATGGTTGGTCAGCGGTGAACCGGCAGTTGCTCCCACCATGCTATGTTACACAAGGTTGGTAAAGGCTGGTGTTTCGACTCTCACTATCTCCCGTCTGCATGTCAAATCATTCTTGAGTAAGACACTGAACCCCGAACTGTCTCAGATGGCTAGGTTAGCGGCCTTGTATGGCATCTCTAATGCCATCAGTGTGTGACCGTATGTGTGAATGGATGAATCGGTCTCGTGGTAAGGACTTTGAAACTGCAAGGTGTGAAATAAGTTTAAACCGATAAGCATTTTCCTCATCTGCCATATTGACATTGTGAATGCAGTCATGGTATGTAGACAATACTGGTTCAGAACCTCTATATGGATGAAGGAGTTAATAGGCAAGTGCTTGGCAGTAATGTCAACTATTATGGGAGACTAACTTTATCGACTTGATACTTGAGAGAAAAAAAAAGCACTTTTGCACTTTCTTTTTTTTTTACTTCTTAATGCACTTTATAGGTGTGCTGTGTCAGTGGAGAACACTAAAAAATATATCCCGAAAGCTAACATGTGGTTTTTTTGACAATGACGAATAAAAATACTGATTGACTGATTGACTGAATGGAAAGTGGATGACAAAACCAATGTGATCTGTTTAAATTTGTGACACAGTGTTAGTTTTGATTGCAGAATTCTTTATTTGCAGTGTATACCACGGTCATGTTTGCTATAACTCATCAAACACACAAAAAAACCCAAAATAAAATCACTATAATAACTGTTAAATAATATCTTATAAACTGGTACATGCTGGTGTAACCTGTTGCCTTGGCTGGGGAAAAAAAAAAGCTCATATAATATCATCAGAAATACTACAGCGATCCAAGTGAAGCTTTGGAAAATCTTAAATATATTAATAAAATGATTGCTTAATTTATATACTTTTAAAAAAAGATTTTAACATTGCAAAAGTGCTTTCACCAGTGCCAGCCCCACCAGTCTGCAAAGAAAATGCATGTTGCACATGCAACATGTCAAAGAATTTGGGTCGGTTTGACTGTGTGGGGGCAGATCCCGAGGCAGATCCATAGATGGAAACCTGTCAAGCAACTGTGACTTTTGAACTGCCCTGAAACATCATTTGAAATACCGGATGCAGCCGAATAAGAGGCAGGCTTGGAGAGAGTACAGCCAAACAATTGCTCTCTTAGGATAAAAGGTAACAAAAAGGTCAGGATGTGTGAACGTAGGAGACGCAAACCAAGTATGACCTTTGAAATTTCAAAGCAAAATATGCAAGCATTGAGATGAGGAGATGAGGAGCTTGTGTAGTAGTCAGCGTAGTACAGATAATACATGAAGCCTTAGAAAAGTTAGACGTTCTAAAAGCCTGACGGCATCCGGTGAATGGGCTGCGTACCACGGTGTTACTCTTGCAGTGCAGGCTCTCGTGAGGAGTCTGGTCACAATCAGGGAAAAAGTAGCTGAGAAGTCGTAGCGAGACAGATTGAACCAAAAGATTGGATTTACATTTATGCTAATCTTGGCCCCAACCGGGAAACACCGCCTCTGAATGGATCCAAATTATTTTTAACCGTGCTTCAGAAAACAGAGCTCAGCCCACTACTCACAGCGGAGGAAGTAGTTTCCTGTGTGCCAAATATGTCCATGAAATGCCCGAGCACTTCAGAGCGCATGATGTATTTTGGGACTTTTCGGTGAATAAATCTCGATGATGAAGACTCACACCTGTCTACCCACATTGCTCCCAGAAAGTTAAGATCCCTATGTTTGTCATTTGGGAGATTCCTGGGACTGTAAGTGTCGCTGCAAAACAACTGTGCGGAAGATTGAGGGTCTAGACGGAGTTATGAATCTCATCAGTGGGGAGACTTTTTGAAGGGATGTTTCCAGGGCATGAGCATAAGGTCAAAGTTGGGGTAAAATAAATGCCAATACCCCAGAAAAATTGGGAGATCCCAAATCTGGCTGAGGCTATATACCTTAATTTACAGACGTCAGTCTCCTTCCAAGAAAGCTGGAGAAGAGTCGGCACATGGAAGAAAATAAAGACTTTGTCAGAAGGCCTTGCAGAGGCCTGCTAAGAAGGCATTGAAACAGTTTACCTGCAGGGTGGACAACTCCTCAGGTACGTGGCTTTCATTGTATGCCATTGCAAATCCACACGTGTGGAGTTATTTGCTACATTTTGCAGTTGTGAGGTATTACTTTAGTATCTCTATGAAAAAGACATCTTGGTCAAGTGGAACCACAAGCTGCCATGAAGCCAATTAAAAAAAAAAAAATCTTTGAACCAAAGAGAAAGCAGATGAAGATGCCGCTTTAGCAGAGAAGAAACAAATATTGAATTGTTGCTAGTCAGGGAAGAGACTGCAGATTTTGAGTTGTCCTTTCAGACAGTAGACCAAGAATTGAGCACTGAACACGGTTATATCCCTGAGGATAAATTATATAAATTCAGGAGGAACAGAACAGCACACAGTGAAATGCAGTTATTGAAGAACATCATATTCAAAGGGTAGACTAATAAAAAAAAATGCAATACTAACTGAAATGAAGACTTTGCGGGCCCCATATGTACGGCATACCCTATATAGTCAGAAGGGGTAGTGATTCTCAATGTGCTCATTCCTAGTCAAGGAGGTCAGAAAAAATGTTCGGCGAGAGAGATGGGGAGGATGTCTGATCTACAAGCAACAGAAATACTCAATGTATCAATGGGATAAACACGGTACGGTAGTGCTGCATACATTATGGTGTTTGTTAATGTGAACGTCAATGTTGTATTTGTCATTTTCATGAAGATACTGAGTCGGAGAGGTGTTTTCTTGATCTGTAATACCTCCCTCAGCTTGACACGACTTAAATTGAGTTGTTACACTCAACCTTATCTGCTGCAGACACTTGTAGGCACATGTTGGTCCTTCCAGAGAAGCGGTGTATTTTTAAACCTTCCCCATTAGCAATTCAGAGCAGTTAAAAGTAACACTTTTCATAATAACAGCCAAAGGGTGTTTGATTCATAGAAGAGTGTACACATTATTTAAATAAGTATTATTAAGTTCCTCTGCAGTACATAAGCGGAGCAACCGAGGCCACGGTATTGTTGCGTACTATTGGACTCGCTTGGTTAGATAATATCTGATAATATGTCTGACCAAACAAACTGTTTTGACCTTTGTTGGCTTTCAGCGTTATAAATAAACAAAGCGGACAAGATCATGTTTGAGCATGATTGATAGATATATGGATAGATAGAATGTAATCATAAGAACAACAACAATAATATATAATATTTCATATGATACAATGATTATTATATAATTGAAGTCCCATTTTCTGTCTATTTATGATAATCTAGCCCTCGTCATTAAGTACCATTGATAGTCAAAAATTTTGTACTGCGTGGTAACATAATAATTTAAGATGCTTGTCACAAAGCAGTGTCTATCTTTTCTAGTGTCAGTCCATCTCCTTTTTGTCATTTATTGCAGAGCACTTCAGCTGATCATGCTCTTGACAATAATGTTGGCCGCTAGATTTCAATTTAATACTTCAGCTGGCCAGCTATGTCAGAATGTCTCAAAAAATTTAAATAAAAAAAAACAAAAAAAACAAAAAACAAATTAACCATTCAATTCCCATTTTATAAACAACCTGTGTGTGTTTTTTTTTAAATTTTTTTCTTCCGCAATTTTTATCCAGCTTAGCAGGGGTCAGAGTCATGGTGGTGATATTCAAGCCTTTCTTTGTCTTCAAAGTGACGATTCTAAGGAAGTATGATGAATAAAAAAAAAAAATTAAAAAAAAAAAAATATATATATATATATATATATTTATATATATATATATATATATATATATGTCAAATGAAATTATCAGCTACAGGTTTAGTATTAAACAGCTGCTGAATGGTTTCCTCAAATGCAACAGTGATGTTATTGAGCCAGAGGAGTGTGTATTGATACTGTTCAAATAATGGATGTCTGCAGTTGTAGGTGGACGATCATCTGCAGATCGCCACTCCTGTTCAGTCATTCAGGCGAGCGCCATCGTCTGTCACATGAGAACCGCCTCGGTAGACGTGGGTAACTCGGAGTCCTCTCATTGTCATGATTAACCATTGTCTATATTCCCCATGAAGAGCAATAGCTAGCCGACACGACAGTCTCTCAGCCGAATGCTTCTTTATGGCTTTTCATTTTGCTCTCTGCCATTTACAATGATGGAATGCATCATTGAGGGTTACGCAGATGCATTAAACCGCCCTAACAGCCTTCCAGTTTTCAAAAAGCCATATCCAGCTGGGTCACTACTAGTCCCATTTTTCTTCTGCAGTGTAAAAATATAAATAAATGACTCAAAGTAGAATGAATCCTCAGCCCAATGCGTCTTTACGGCTGGAATCCTTGCGGTACCTCAGTAACACCTCGACGCAAAAGAGTTGCGACGATAAATTAGGACAAAACTGCACTCAAAAGACCAATGACCACTTCAGGCTTTCAAATTATTGGGCAACCATCCTCCTCATAAATCACCAAATACAAATTGGCAATCGGTTTGGTCTATATCTTCATTAACTGAATTAGAACCCAGGTCTGCTCAAAATAATTCATATTCATTTTAACCAGTTGAAGCAGTAAAGATTAAAATCGAAGCGTATTTGAAACTATTACAGACACTTCTGTTTTCTCATGTGTCCACTTGCAGGTATTGCATAACCCAAAGCAAAATCACAGATTTGGTCAAAAACGTATCAAGAAGATGACAGTAGTTGAAGATGGGTTAAGTTATACATGACGAATATACACCCTTACAAATCCAACTTTATACATTTTATCTTAAAAGCCAACTCAGTTATCTTGGGAAATGAAGGCGAAATGCAGACTTTATCTGGCTGTCAGCTCGGGGTGCATTGGCGTTGTGTATCGGTGTGTGTGTGTGTGTGTGTGTATCGAGATCACTTAAAGGCTCCAGAACAGCTGAGGATTTTAGCTCTTATCAGTCTTTTACCTTACAGCAGGAACCACAACACATCTGTCAGATCTGATGGTGGCTCATTCAAAGAAACTTGTAAAAAAAAGCAATATGATGTGGCTTAGTTCCGAGACCGTCAGTGTCGTGTGCAATATCTGAACGGGCGGGTTGACATTTGGTGAGAAAGTATTTAAAATGAGTGATGTCCAGGGATCTGGAATCTCTGGATCATTTGTTGAACTGATATATCTTCATGTCACGTTGCAAAAATTGCGAAAAGGTGGTGTACGGACAGCGGACGTGTACAAGAGAATGAACAATGCACTGCAATAACAATGTCAAAGTGGCACTTTGTTTTTGACAAAGGTAATGCATGTAATTATTAAAGCAAAAATTTGAGAACGGTGGAAATTGTTTTGCAAAATATAAGTGAGCTGGCCATTCCTGTTAGGTGTTTTCTTAAATGTAATTAGTTTCATTATACAAGTATAATTATTATTATTATTATTGTTAGCATTATATATTTTGATGATTATATTTTCATCTTACTCTACAACCAAATTACATTTCAAAGAAATGGTTGTATGAGTGCTCCTACCAATGGTTTATGTTGAAACTTGCAGGGTTAGCTGGACATTATACAATTTAATTATAAAATATGAAAATGGCGTCATTTTATCCAAATACACAAATGTGTTAAAAGCACAAATCGTTTTTGGAGGTAGCAGTAACACAAATTTTTGACCACTTAGCAATTACTGAGTTTATCATTGTCTCCCTTCCTTGTGGCATCTTTGACACACTTGATATTAGTTAGATAGACCTTTGAACAGTGAGATCTTAACTCCCACAATTACATCATCAGAGGTGTAAACTTGACATCACCCACGTAAAAATGTGCAGACTGATTCCCTGATGAACTTTATATAACAAGTCTTGAGCAATACTTCCATTATATTTCTCTTTGCTGCACCCTAATAGATTATAGCTTTGGGCTCTCATGGGGTCACACATTTTATATCAACAGCAGCAATAACAAGAACACTAATAAGAATACTAATAATAATACCAATAGAATCATAACACCAACATTTAAATTGTGCTGCTACTTCCTACTATGTAATTATATATATATATTCATATATATCCTGCTTCAATTTATTTTTGTTCCGACAGCATTGATGGATAACACTTGAGTATTATATTATTATTTAATTATTACATCATTATATTTTAATTGTGGTTGTTGTTGTAGGCGTTATTTTTAATGAAATTATTATTTTTTTGATTATAATAATAATTACTAATAGTATCACTATTATAATTATTGTTGTTGTTGCTGTTGTTATTATTATGATTACATATTTGTCCTGGTGTGTCCCTGTCACGCACACATAAAATATATCCATTCAATTGTAAAATCCTCTGTATTTTCTTTTTTATTAATGTTTTGTTCATATTATTCATCATCTTAATAATATACTGTAGATGACAAGCTATTATGTGTAAATATAAAACCACAAGATTACAGTACGCGTATATTGTGTTTTAAGACATATTGTCAATGGCAAAGATGGTGGTAAGGTGCAAAGCACCTTGCTGCACCGCGCTGCATCTGCGGGGTCAAAACCACAGTATTTACATTGGTACAAATAAAGGACACAGAAGTGATCAAACAAATACAAGACAGGTTTCAAATAAATGAAACCCGAAAAACACTTTGTATTCTCACTTACCCCCAATTTGATTTTATTTTTTTATTTTTTTTATTGCAAATACTGAAGAAAGTCTGAACAATCCAAAGTGTTCTGATTGAATGAACTCCACTTGTTTTCAACAAACAAATCCTCAACTTTGTTTTGACTGTAGCCTGTGGTGTGATTCAGTATGCCTACTTTAATAATATCAGGTGCAGGTCAAACATGCTTGACAATACTGAACACCTTTTGAGGCACATATTGCCCATCGCGCAGTGAGCCAGCACGGCCTGAGATTTATTTATTTTATTTTTTTGAAGGAAGTGGCGGCTACCCCGGCGCCTCACCTCGCATAAGGAAACACAAACACAACACACACCCACTGATCCCATCCTGTTTCTAGTTGTGGATGTTGTCAATCTGATAGGCGGAAGGAGGATGAAACAAGGCTTGAAGTGTAACCTAGTGATGGGGGAATGAGCTCCCAGTCCGGCGAGGGGGCCGGCTGCGGGGATCCTGCTCATTATTTTGCCAGCTGTAAGAGGCAGTCGCAGCTTCACAGTGTTGTGTTACGGAACGGGGAAAAAAAATAAAAAATAAAATAAAAAATTGCATGCGGCTATTTTCGGTGGACAGGCTGAGATGCAGCCACGGGAGAAAGTAGAGTTACATTATGTTAGATACAAATATCGGGTCATACAATGTCAATATTACACGAAATTATAGTTTGAGACCAACATGGCAAGGTGGAAGAATAATCCCTCAGGGAACGGTCTGGATCCTGATGCATCCTCAAATCCAGGGCTCTCATTTACGTTTCAATTCAGTTTTTTAATTTCTTTTCTTCCCCCCTCGAGTTACAGTCTCATGTCGACCTACTAAATCTCTCTCTGGCATGAATACACTCTGCTTTTTGTCCTGACACGAAAAGAAGCGGGTGTGCAATGTCCCTTCCACTCCTACAGTCCATTAATTTTGTTCCTTGTTGAATCAAACAGATGTTGGGGTTAATAACAACTACCTGTTTATAGAATAGGCTAGAAGGTTACAAAGTAATTAATCCCAATTGGGGCAAAAATAACTACTTTAATGATGACAAAGACATAGACTAAAGCCTCAGTCCATGTGATCCAACAGGTTTCACTTCTTTGTCTGGTTTTCCACATTTCAATCCAGGCAATCCCCAAAAGTTGCTCCTTTGTCTCCAACGACTGACACCCCATGAACATAAGACCCCCCTATGACTAGTTTCTGCCGATCAACTCCGCCAACCAGCCACCATAACCTAGACCCGCCCAAAACCCTGGCAGTTATATTCAGAAAACCCCAACAGGTCACCAGAACTGAAGAAGCCTCTCAGATGAGGGGTGAAATGTCTTCAAGTAAAATAATTCAACAATAGACTAAAGGAGTAAAGGAACCTCAAGTACAACAATCCCGGCTCAGTTTATACAGGATTTCTTTCACGCACCTAGAAATCAATGCACACCGAATACAATCCGTGTCAAAGGGCAGCCCTGGTGGTGGTGAAGCCCGACACTGACCACATGAGACACAGCCAAGAGCAAAGTCTTTAAAACACTTTAGGTCCAGATGAGCATACTCCCACGAACCCCTCAGGAGCCATGTGAGAGATGGTCCACCGTTCCACGACCTGAGCAAGAAGAAATCGGTTGAGACGGCTCTTGCGTCTGATGAGGATGGTGCTTCCCCGGTGCTTCCCGTGGGAGGAGAGGATTACATATGTGGTCCGGCCTGGTAACACGAGGAGGATGGGGTCCGTATTTTGGGGAAGGGATGCCTCGGTCCGACAACTCAGTCTGCCGCTTCGGCAACCCAGCGGGAGAATGATTAATTTGAAGATACAGGCTCGTAGGTGATAATTGTAAGTCTTCATTGCCATATCTGATCGGACCCTGTGTATTATTACAGTAACACCGCAAATCCTCCTGACTCGTGCATGGAAATGAAAAACCTTCCAACCTTCTAAACACAAGGGGCAGTTCAGAAGGTGGCTTTGGCTCGCCGACAGCTGATTCCTGCCTTTGGTCCGCACCGGAGCGAGCGAAGATTACCCTTATCTGCTCTGCGCTGCCAAACATAACCAAACGCCAGGGGCCGGAGCCGCGGAGCAGCGGAGATGATCAGTGGCCTGCTGGGGAGCAAGACAATGCTGCAGGATTGCAGACATGCAACAACCGGGATGTTTATGTTAGTCTCTTTGTCGAGATTGCTTTTGTGTCTGCGGTTATTTAGATTACTCATCGCTCCCCCCAGTGCACTCCTCTCATATCTCTTCAGGCTCCGGCTCCGCCACTGCAGGACTTTTCCCAATCGTGTTCCACATGATGGAGAGACCTCAGCGCCATCCGCACCCCCCCCCTCAAGTGGCTCTTCCCAGAGCATTTATGGTTGCTGTCGGGCTTGCAAAAGTACTGTCCCAGTTCTGAACAGCTGCCCACTGTGCAATGAAATGGCCCAAGTATACCCCCCTTTTAGATCCCCACCAGAGGACAAAGGCTCCCACTCCTATGCCGTTTAACTCCATACAGGGTGGGGTGGACAAGTCATTGGGTGAAAGGCGGAGCTCACCCTGGACTATTTGCCAGTCCATCACATGGCCACACATAGAAACATACAACTATTCAAATGCTCAGTTTCACGTCTTGAGCAATTTTGGATTTCCGATGAAACCCCTGCATGTTTTTGGGCTGTGAGAAGAAACTGGTGTTGTGAGGTTGCTGTGAGGCGGAAGCACTAACCGCCGCGCTACCCAATGCTCAATTTGTCGTCTTCAATTAATATCGGACTTTTTTGCTGATTATTCTCACATCCAGCCGTCTCCTTCCTCGATTCAGATTCACCACTGAACACTATCCCACCAACTCTTCTAGTTCCAGAGGGTCATATTTTATTCTGTACTTGCAGTCTTTCAATTCTTTTTTTTTTTTATTTGCCTCTCAGGTCTTTACGACCTGCACAGGTCCAGCGCGTCTTACCTAAAGAACCTCGACCTGAGCGACTATAAAGTGGCCCGTAAAAAAATAAAAGGAAGAAAAGAAAAAGAAAGCTGGGAGTTCAAGCAAACCTCCAGGGCGTCGCGGCACCTCCGACGTGCAGCAGCTGTCGAATGTACGACTATGAGCATCTGCCTCCTGCACGGATTCCAAACCATCAAAACGTGCGAAAAAAAAATGAAATTTAAAATTACGAAGCCTGGAACGCGTTTGCACCTGTTGTCAATTATAGAACTACTCGTGGGCGATTACGGACCGAGTGGATGTGTGGCCTGGCAGAACACGCCCCTCAGTGCTCTTATTTCAGGTCAGTTTTATGACTAAGTGAGGTGGACAGAAGGGCCGGTGAGCTGTTGAGTTTAAGCGCTCATACAGCTTCATCCGGGTGGCCGGTGCTTGACACACACCGTAATTAAAGGAGCTGCTCGGTTAGAAAAAGCTCAGGAGTATCTTCAGTTCCGACATCATGCCCAGCCACTTTTAGTCTCACATCATCTGAGTGTAGAGATGCTCCGCTGTACGGACAGGGAGGGGCGGTCAACTAAAGTGAAGTGCAAAAAAAAGGGTGCGTTTCTGTCTCGAAGCAAGAAGGTCCCTGGTTCAATTCCGGGTGCTTCTATCTCTGGCAGTTTAGATTGTCACCCCATCTACGAGTGAGATTCTTTCAGTTTTCCAGTTTTCTCCCAAAAACATGCAGCAGGGTCATTGGAGACTCTAAAATTGTCAGGCGTGTTGATGAAAGAGTGAATATTTGTATCTCGATCTTCCGAGCAAATGACGCAGTGATTGTTTTCTCGATGTCAAATGTTATGTAATGTTTTTTTCAGATGTTTTTATTCAGTCCTTCATTTATTTAACTCATGATCTACGCAACTTGTCCTGCTCTCTGGCTACGCCAAAGACGGTCCCTTGTTGAGATATTTAGACATGCAAAAATTCACTCATTCATGCATCTGGGCAATCCCCTTCTGCATGTTTTTGGACTGTGGGAAGAAACTAGAAAACCTGGAGTTAACCCACGCAGGCACGGGGAAAACTTTGAAACTCAACACGGAAAGGTCCCCTGTCAGAACTGGAGACCATCTTGCTGTGCGCTAACCCTGATCCAAATACATTTGTCAAATTTGAATTTTTGAACTGACAAAACACAGAAGTATTTCTACCAGAAGGGCCTCTTTCCAAGACATTATGCTTTTTTTATTGTTTTTTTTTCTTGCCTTCAAGAAACTCCGACAGGATATTTTATGACAGTTAAGAAAGTTTTTGTAAAGCAAGTCCTTAAGAGCCAAATCTCAGAAAGATTTCTTTTTTTTTTGAAAGATGGTGCCAGACAGCTGGCCTTAGAAGCGCTGGCTGCCGTCCCAGATGTCATTTAAGGCGCCGATTCATGACACTGCCAGCATCGTTGAAGAAAAAACAAACCTGAGTGTTTAGAGGTGTCGCTTCTTCAGTTACTAAACCCACTGAGTGACAGTGATATTCATCAACTCATAAACATGTAGGTTAACCCATGACTAAATTGATTAATGGACTCGGACTTGTTCAAGTAAACTCTGCAACCAAAACATGTAAGATAATAGGTAAGGATGGATAATAAATGAAAATGTATTAATTCCCTATCGACTACTTGGATTGTGGTAATTAAAAGTTCTGTTTCAGAGGCTGGATGAAACTGGAGTCAAATCAAAGCTTCGGTTTCATTTGTCGATTTACCCCTGGAGTCGCCCTGCTTTTCAAGACTTGCAAATTTCAGATAGCAACATATGATAATACACCCTTTTTATTAATGCCTTGTAGAGGAAAGACAACTTTTAACTGGAATGAGTGGCGCCGGGCTTTAAGCTGCGCAGCTTCCATGGACATAAAAATGACGATGAAGATGGAAAATAATGACGATGGCTGGCAGTGATCCTGGCCCGTGTTCAAGAGTGAGCCTTCAGACCGCAGAATATTAGCGGATCTAGTTTTGGCACCAAGCTTTATTTTATAACCACATGCTTGATCTTAATTAAAAAAAAAAAAAAAGTCTTAAACAATTGTTAGGGGATGTGGGGGGCACTAAGGTCAGACGCCATTCACTTGTTTAAAATTAAAAAGCGAATCGTAGGAACAAGAAAATATTACAAACAATTATTATTATATTAATAATGAATTATAATGAAAACAATTATTCAATGTAATTGTAATAATTCAATTTGACTGGGCATAGAGTGGCATAAAGTCCATAATAACATGAAGTCCCTCAGGTATGAATGAAAGAAAGCAACAACACACTTTGTTTCACTTTCTTTTCAATCCCTCGAACTTTAACCATGTTCTCAGCAAACATGTCAGAGAATCACGCATTCATACGTCCTCTATTCTGCTCATGTGGTTGCCGCTATGCTGCAGCCAATCCCAGCTGAGACTGAACAAGAGGAGGGGCTTAAACTGAGATGTTCACCTATCAATCAAAGTGTCATCTGTATAAATCCGATGGAGAAAAACGATGGGTCCTGATCGGAGTTGAACCAGCAACCTCCCCCTGTTTTTCATTAATGTCGGTGCTTGTATGTGTGTTTAGTGTGTGACATGGTGCACATAAGGGTCTGAAACACTACACTCACACACACATGCTCTCTCAGCAGGGCAATTACAAGGTAATTAATGTGAGATAAGCATGTTCAGTGATCATATTAACAGCACTCATGATGACTCTCACGCTGATGCACAACTGGAATCTCTGGCTTGTTAATTTGGGGTAAAAATCAAATGTTGAAAAATTAAAAAGGGAAAAAAAAGAACTGAATCTGGGGGATGAGCTTTAAATGCCAGACAATGCCATCATTTGTTTTTCAATCCGAAATGCCTTGGCTGAAGAAGTCCTGATCTATGGATGAAGAGCTCATGTAGTGTTTTACAAAAACTTTCTTGAGACAGTTACAGTGGACTATGAAATACAGCAGAACCTCGGCTGATGACTTCTCTTTGAATCTGCTCGCGAACCAAATAAAATCAATTTAAATCTTATTGATCTGTTCTCCGGCTCCAAAAACATACTGCACTCTTTTAAAACTTTTGTTTATGATTTATTTGTGGCAAGAATGCAAAAAGGAACTAAAAATTACCTCAATTATTACCACGTTTCTGCTGCTCTTTCTCTTCCTGCCAACACTACTATGTTTTTCCTTCATTAAACCAGCAAAGATGAAGCCCTTTTGCGTATGAGACCCTCACTAACACTATCTCCAGCAAGCTGTAATGAGGGCTATCTTACTGAAAAAAAGCACAAAAAAGTGTTATAATGGGAGAAGACAATGATGTAGGATGTAAACAATGTGGAGAAGCACGAATGACTGTCTTTACGTTACAAAGTGAGTTCGTCTGTTTGCGCGTTCATGCACCAAGGCTTAGTCATAGATCAAATCAAAATTTGATTGATAACCCTGTTCGCTGGTTGATTTGATTGGAATTAGGAGCGTGGGTAAGGCTTATGGACCTCCATACTAAAACTGTAATTCTGAAGTTGGAATTCTTAATGGTTTCAAAAGGCCCTTCCCTCTGGCCTTCTCTGTACTTCTCTATTAGCATTCTCAAAGCAAATACTGCATCTGTAGTACTCATTCTAGGCATGGAGCCATACTGCGGTGCACAAATGCTGACTTCTGCTCTCAGTCTAGTTCCCACTACTCCTTTCCTCAACTTCATTGTAAGGCTCATCAACTTTGTACCTCTATTGTGGCAGCAGTTTTGAAGGTTCACCTTATTCTTCAAAATGGGCACCATCACACTTCGTCTCCATTCCTCAGGCATCTTCTCACTCTCTAAGATCCTGTTGAATAATCTAGTCAGAAACTCTACCGCTGCCTCTCCTAGACACTTCCAAATCTCTACAGGTATATCATCAGGACCGACTGCCTTTCCATTCTTCATCCTCCTCAATGCCTTCCTCACTTCACTTTTAAAAATATCAGCTACTTTGTGGTCTACAGTAGCCACCTCTTCTACCCTTGCCTCTCCTTCATTTTCCACATTCATCAGCTCTTCAAAGTACTCTTTCCATCTTCCCATCACTCTTATAGTATCTGTCAATAAATTTCCCTCTCTATCCTTAATCACCTGGACCTGTTGTACATCCTTTCCATCTTTATCTCTCTGTTTCACCAACCTGCTCCTAACGTGTAGAGATCATTCTCTTCCTCCTTACTGTCCAACCGAGCATACAAGTCATCATACGCCCTTAGTTATGCCTTTGCTATCTCTATTTTTACCTTATCTTGTATCTCCCTGTACTGCTGTCTGTTCCCCTCAGTGCTCCACTTCTTCCTTGTTAACTTATTATCTGTATATACTCCTGCACTTCCTCATTCCACCACCAACTCTTCTTATCTACTTTTCTTCCAGATGACAAACCAAGTACTTGCCTAGCTGTCTCCCTGATGGCACTAGCCGTAGTTGTCCAATCATCTGAAAGCTCTCCCTGCCCACCCAGAGCCTTTCTCAACTTGTCCCTGAAAACCATACAACAGTCCTCCTTTTCAGCTTCCAGCACTTTGTCCTCTGCTCTGCCTTTGTCCTCTTGACCTTCCCTGTCACCAAAGTCATCCTACAAACCACCATCCCATGCTGTCTGGCTACACTCTCACCGACAACTACTTTGCACTCTTTCAGGTAACCTCGTCTGTACAAGATGTAGTCTATCTGCGTGCTTCTACCTCCGCTCTCATAAGTTACCCTATGGTCCAGTTCTTTCTTGAAAAAAAAAAAAAAAGTTCACTGCAGCCACTTCCATCCTTTTTGCAAAGTCTACCATCATCTGTCCCTCTGCGTTCCTACCTTGTATACCAAATCTGCCCATCACTTTTTCATCCCCTTGATTACCTGCACCAACATGCCAATTGAAGTCTGTACCAATTACCAGTCTCTCATCTCTGGGAATATTCTGCATTACCTCATCTAGCTCATTCCAGAACTTCTCCTTCTCCTCAAACTCACATCCCATCTGCGGGGCATAGCCACTAACAACATTGAGCATCACACCTTCAATTTCCACTTTCAGACTCATAAATCTCGCTGATATTCTTTTCACCTCCAGAACGTTCTGAACAAACTCCTCCTTCAAGATAACTCCAACTCCATTTCTCTTCCTTTCAGTACAATGATAGTATAGGTTAAAGCCAGCTCCTAAGCTTCTAGCCTCAATACCTGTCCACCTGGTCTACTGGACACACAGTATCTCCACCTTCCTTCTCTGCATCATGTCGACCTTCTCTCTACCTTTTCCTACCATAGTACCAATATTCAAAGTCCTTAGTCTTAGTCCCAGACTCTTGCCTTTCCTTCTCTCTCTCCTTCCGAACAACCCTTCCTCCTTGCCTTCTTTGTTTCCAAAAGGCGCTATCAGGCTTTTTAGATTTGAAGAACCAAAGCATTTTAAGGCCCCCGATATTTCAATTGTGTTTTGACAAATAAAGCCTCTGAGTCCAAGTGCTACAATTTATGTGCCATTTGTATCTTCTGAAATGATGAGCTCCTATCTGGAATATAATGTGCTGTGGTGACAGAGTGAAGGGCCTCACTGTCAGAGAGCTTCGGGTCGCCTCCGGTCTGCGTCTCCATCCCTCATGTCACCTACTCAAAGTGTCAAAGTGTGCCAGCTCTTTCACCGAAAGTTATTACTCCTGCTCAGACAAGGATATGCTTTGTCCTGAACCGACCCCGTCCGCAAATAAAGATAACGCAGCAAAATCGTGTACACACACATGCACACAAGGACACAAACACACACACACACACACACACACAGAAGCCAGGCAAGACCAGTTGACAGAGGCTAAAGCAAACCATAATCCAGGAATTTACAATTCTTTCAAAGTAACCTATCATGAAACAGATAAATTGTATCCATATTCTCATTATTTAAGAAGTGCAATATGACTACACGTTGCTTCCTGGAAGTTGTTAATCATATATCGGTGAGTTGCATTATAATAATTATAGAAGTATTAAGAGTAGTAGTAGTAGCAGTAGTTGTTGTTGATTTTGTAGTTGTTATCATCATTGTTATTATTATCATGGTTATTGTTATTATTATTATTGTTTTGTTGTTGTTATTTGGGAGGATATTTTTTTTATTTAATAAGGCTGCTATTAATGTATACATGTATATACACATGATACATGTATATACACACACAGCACACACACACACATATATATATACATACATGTATATACCTATTCATGTGTTAATAATCTAATTTTTTTCATTATTTATGTATTCATTCATTTTCCACAAACTCAAGTAGCGATATTTCACAACTCTAACTGATTTGTCAAAGATGCCTCCTCCTCTGCACAGATACTGTTATTCATAAAGATTTTGTCACAAGCGACCCAATTTTTTGATGCAGAGATGTGTGTGTGTGTGTGCCTGTGTTTGTGTGTGTGTTTGTGTTTTGCTTTACGTCAACAGCTTTTGAATATAGATGGCTGATAAATGAGATATCTGCATGATATTACGGTCATTTAGTCTCAAATGCAGCTGTAAAATGCATTTTTCCAGAGGTGGGGTTTGCCCAGTGTCCAACTTCCTGGCAAAGCCTGAATAATCTTTTCATTCATGCATGTAAGAGGGAAACAGTTATGGTTGAAAACATTTTTTTTTACATAATCTACTTTAAAATGTCTTGCAAAATTTAGTTTCTTACCAAACTAGGAAAACATCTGGATTAAACATAACATCATCAAGAAACAGAAATAAATCACTGACATCGGACAACAAATTCCTTGCAGAACCTTTAAGACAGGGTTTGATGACACAAATGAAAAAAAAAAAAAAAAAAAAAAGAGAATATCATTAAAAAACAGGCAAACAATTTGGATTTTGGACACTTAGACTGAGAGCTCCATAGCACTGCGGCTGCTTGTTTACGCCTCTGCAAGCAGAAGCGGTTGTTTCGCCGGGATGAATCGCAAACAGCTTGGCATTTACTTGAAAATAAATTCCAACTTGTGTAAACACTGCCTCATCTTTATTCAAGTCGCCGCCCCCCAAACTAGCCTCCCTGGCCCAGCTTCCTGGAGGTCTCGGCAAAGACGGGCAGAAGATTTTTGTCATAATAATCCCTTTTAAATATATACATATAGATATATATACCTATATATAAGTGGTATCTAACCCCTGCATAACCCATACCCGGTCTCTTCGCAGCCTCACATCCCCAGCGGCTGCATTTGCTGCCCTTGGCAGACCTGAAGCGCGGATGGATACCTGGCCAATGTCGGTTGCCGGAGGCCTGGATCTGGCTGCAGACACTGCGTGGCAGCCAACAGCCGTGCTCCCCTGATGCCTCGCAGTCATGTATGAGAAGCCCTGACAGTAGACCAAGCCCAAAAAGGGCTTATTGTGCGAATTGTGGAAACTATGCAGGGAGAAGTGATCTAAATGAAAGATTTTCTTTAGGTTGCGGCTCCTGTATCCCATCACCTGGATCCCAGGTGATGGCGGCTGCATGTGGGTCTCATTGCAATTCAAAACCCAATGTACAAAGAAAAGGTCAGCGCTGATGTAAAACACGTTAGTGGCTCAAACACAGTCGTGACAAAATCATACAGTACCAATGCAACAACGAACATTGACACACACGTGCACAAACACACACACAGAGGGCCTATTAGGTCGAGGTCAGATGGTTGGACCAAAGTCCAGGTGGGCCAGAGTGCTGTCATTGTGCTGATGAAAGCAAAAACACGCTAACAACAGTGGGTCTGTTGTGTTATTAGCGTCAGCTGCCATTTTGTGTTCTCGCAGTAAACCTGTGGCAGCAGATGTTCCCGAAGTGTACGGGCTGTAAAAGAAAAAGAGACCATATGCGCACGTGAATCCGTTATTTTTGTTTTTATTTTTGGACTGAATGGCAATTGTGACAATTCAGATTGCATGCAAAGATGGGACAGCAGCCTCCTTCACAACATCTGAAAATACCCAGGGAATTTATTTCTTAACCTATTTATCTATTTATTTTATTTTGTTGTATTTAGTAATTAATTCATTAATTAATGTATCTGTGCAATTATGTAAATATTTAGGTGTGTGTGGATGGATTTATTTGTTTATGTATCAAATTTATTTTCAAATATATTTAAGGAGTAACATTTATTAATTGTTCTATTTTTTTTCAGTATTTGTTTGTTTATTTATATTGTACTTATTCATTTATCTTATCCTTTTCTTTTTTTTTTATTTATTTATTGATTGTTATTTTCGTTTTTTCCTTTTTCCAAACTCCTACCTCTGGGTTCAGCAGACAACCGTGCTTGGTTAATAATTCACAAACTCTCTATTTTATATTAACAAAGATTATTTACAAAGTCCAAAAGGAACATTTACTATAATTTTGTTTTTTTTTCTCATATTTTGTTAATGCTGATCCTGAAATTCAAAACTTGCGGTTATGAAAGGAACACTGTAATTTCTAAATGGAAATGCCTGGATGTTAATTCTCTGGTCTTCTCTGACATTGATTCAAATCCTACATTGACGTAAAAAAAATAAAACTGCGACATTTGAGTCCCAAATGTTGGCACATTAAATATAATCTCTGGATTATTTCCATTGAGATGTTTTTTTTTTTTTTTTTTTTCTCCCTTCCCTCTTCTTTCTCTAATCCAATAAGACGGCTGTATGCGTTCAACTAATTCCCGATGATATACAGGAAATTAGATAAAATACAAAAAAATTAGATTAAATTAAATGGGGAAAACATACAGTTTAGCCACTTAGCTGTTTTTTATTTGTTCCTATTGTTGCATATTGCATAGATATATGGCGCTTTGCATTTACTCTCAAATGCCAACGACAAAGCAACATGTCAGCGCCTTCCACAGCAAACGCGGTGGGTGCTGCTGTTGGCGGTTATTTGACTGACAATCACCTGGTTAAACAACGTGATGATATAGGGATTATCCGAGTTTACGGGCTCAAAAAAAAACACAAAGGAACTGGATTGTGAAAGTCACACGGAGGCTTAAAAGATCTGCTTCCTATTATACTTGTCAATATTTACTCTGAATAGGCAAAAAAAAAATGTCAATATGGAAAGGATTCACAAGGAGATGAACCTTCCCTGTCCACAGAGCACTTATCGCTTAATAAGTAATGATTTTATTGTTATCCTGCTGCGATTTCATAAATACCGAAACCGTTTTGAGCTAATAACCTGAACTAAACCTCGGCGCCTCTTGTAATCCTAAAAGCGGCATGGATTTGCAGGCGATGTGGAAGATTAACATTTGTGTTTGTCCAAGCTTTACGATCGAGGTCAAAGTGGTCAATGCAGAGGTGACGGTCTGCGACGGATGCACGAGAAAATATACTTTTAATCTAAATATGTCAAATGAAGAGCTTTCGTTTGATTTAATTTTGATTTATTTATTTATGTATTATTTATTCAAGTAATCCTGAATAATGCTGTAATTGTCAATGCATCAGAGTTTTTTATACCTACATTTTATTTTATTTTTAATTATCGGTTAAATGTTTATTTAAGTTATCCTAAATTATGTGGTTGCTGCATTGGAGTTTCACAGATATTTTATATCATGTTATTATATTATAATTATTTCTTTATACATTTATTGTTTATGTAAGTAAACATGAATTATTTTGCTGGTAATGACCCTTTATCTGGGTCATATAACCGAGACTTTCAGAACGACCGTACGAGCAGCGATTAACCATAACCCCTGTATTCTTCAATGGTGAATAATTAAATAAATACATACATACATAAATAAATAAACATATCTTTACATTGATGTGCTGCTCAGCTGCAGAGCACAGGCCACACATTCATTACTTTTTTTCAGAATTGACAAGATAAGTAAATGGAATTCCTGCAAGTGATCACTCAGTGAACCACTGAAAGAAATCCACGGTATGCGCTTGACCCATATGTTACATATCGTACGCCGGATCAAAAGGTAACAATTTTAACATTACATGTTATAGCCGGTGAAGAGAAGGGGAAAAGCAAATTAGGAGTCACTTACAACACACGGGGTCTTTTGTGAAGCTCACAAAAGCTCGGCATCATGACCGCGGCAGGAGGTTGGGCTTTACGGAAAGAGGAGAAAAATACACACCGCCGGAGTATCCGGCCTTAAAAAATGCACAGGGTTTGACCTGCATGGATTTTTTTCAGACCTCTACTTTATACAAAGGATGTATTTGTGCAATGCATTATTCTTACTCTCGAATAACGACGGCACACTGCGGCGCTCCCTCCACCGTGATTCTGACCTCCAGAGCTGTTTCACGGAGGCACCCGCTCCGCTGTATTGTATGCTAATGTCTGCCAACGTGTCTCCTCCTGGTAGCTGTCCTGAATCTCTTGTCTATTTCTAGTGAAACGCATCCCAGTGGCTTCATCTCGCTCGCCCCTCAGCTACGTGTGACTCCGCCGAGTCTTTGATTTATGACTATTTTGCTGTATTATAAAAACACCAAGGAGGAAAAGGAAATGGATGACATGGGTTTTAGAAAAGACAAGGCTTTCATTACAAAGCCAGTGATATGGGGAAATACACCAAGGTGGTTGCTTGGTTGATGTTAAGTTTTTTTTTTATTTTATTTTATATATATATATATATATTTTTTTTTTTTATTTTATTTTTTTTACCTATGCATTTACATTATATTACAGTAATTTAGCAGACGCTTTTATCCAAAGCGACTCACAAAATGTCCAGCTATCCAGCTATCCATATGCAGCTATCCATGCAAAAAAGGCCTATATTATAGGACAACTTTGAATACCAGTGCAAATCAGAATAGAGATTAGCATGTAATAAAAAAAAAATATATGATTGTCATAATTGTTCACAAATAGTTGAATAAATTCGTCCAATTTTGCATTACATGCGTTGAAAGACAACATAAAATGTTAAGTGACAATATTGTCACATGATAAGCTAATCAAAATGAATATTGCTACTATGTTTTTTTTGGTTTGTTTTTATTTTATAGGATGGTTTAAAAAACAAGCAGTCCCCAACCTTTTTTGTACCAGAGACCAGTTTTATGCATGAAAAATGTTTCTGTTAGAGGCATGGGGTTCAAATTATAAAAACGTTCGTCAGTTCACAGTATTTAATCTGAATATAATGATTGCACTGTTTATCAGGCAAATACAATATGGCAGAGGCAAAGGCAGGAACAGTCGTGTTTTAAAATAAGATCCGGTAGGTCTAATGAAGAAAATATAAGATGTTCCAAGAAAGATTTTCCTTACGGACAGGTACCAAAAGTTTTGCGAAATCCGGTCCATGAGTTGGGGACCAATTCAATATTTGTAAAGGACACTGAAAGATCCATGTTTTCGATACATTTTTAAGTTTGACCCTTGTTTGGATCATGATAAATGCATAATTAGAAATAGCTGTTTCATAAGTATCGTGAGCAATGATAGGTGCAAATGGACTTTTACATTGGCAGGAAATTATATCGATGCAACTCAAACTGACACATCCGAGTGGGCGGCGTGAGGCAGCTGCCGCCCTGTGATTCTGCATTTTACAACCTAATCCGACCACTTGCCTCCTGATATCTAAAAAAGCATTGCATACGAAAAACAAATAAAAAAAATGAAACACTGCCTCTGCCAAACTCATCACCCGTGCTCTGCTTGCAAACACACAACCTCCTGTTTTGTGCAACACATCACAAAATACTGTTAGATACGAGGTTGCTGTTGTATAACTCATCTACACATAGTCCACCGCTGAAAAGGGTTTTCCTCACTCCTTTCATCATCCAATGGTTACGTTTTTGAAAAACTTGGATAAAGAGGTATGTTTTATCCGGTAAGTAAAGGTGCAAGGGGGCGGTGCTGTAGCAATCTGGCCACTACAGTGACACTCGAGTAAACTGGAAGAAGGCTGGAGTGATTTGTCACTACCTGATCAATGCTGTCTTGAGGAAAAGTGAATGAAAGACAGGAAGCAATTTGTGGAAACGAGAGCAGAACATAACCGCGTGTGGTGAAGTGTGAGAAGCAGTTGTCAAGGTAAAGGTAGGTACGAGCATGTCACTTGTTGGAACGCTACCATAGTAAGAGAACACCTTTTAACGAGTGAGGGGAGGAGTTTTCTTTTTGACCAGCTGCACAGTTAGAGGCATAAATGGACAGCAAAACAAATTGATGAGTGTAAAAACAGTGGATTGTGCTGCACTAACTGCAGAGCAGTGTAAACATTGTAAGTTACCAAGATCCTGCCATTGTCCTGTATGCAATATATATATATATATATATATATATATATATATATATATATTCCCCGAGAAGAGGTCCTGCCCATGTCAAGTATCTTAGGGTCTTGTTCACAAGTGAGGGAAGGATGGAGCAGGAGATCCACAGGTGATTCGCTCAAAAGGTGAAGCTCTCAATTTACTGGTCTATCTCCGTTCCTACCCTCACCTGTGGACACGAGCTGTGGGTAGTGACTGAAAAAACAAGATTGCGGATACGAGCAGCCGAAATGAGTCTCCTCCGCCGGGTGGCCAGAAGATAGGGTGAGAAGTTCGGTCATCCAGGAGGAGCTCTGAGTAGAGCCGCTGATCTTCCGCATAGAGAGGAGTCACATGAAGTGGCTCGGGCATTTGGTCAGGATGCCTCCTGGATGCCTTCTGGACGCCTCCTGGGCACGTCCATCTGGTAGGAGATCACGCAGAAGACCCAGGACACGCTGGAGAGACTACGTCTCCATGCTGGCCCTGAGAATGCCTTGGGGTCCCCCCAGAGGGGAGAGGGAGATTTGGGCCTAAATCAGTGGTTCCTAACCTGGGTTCGATCGAACCCCAGGGGTTCGGTGGGTCAGTCTCAGGGGTTCGGCGGAGGTCGAGACACACATTGGTGATGACATCACTGGCTGCAGGTGATCACGCAACATAGCTTGGCCTATTCGTGCTGCAGGGATTTTGGCGCGCTCAGTTGTAGTAACTTGTGACTGTCGTGATGGTACGTCATGTGATTTCTTTCTTAATATTTTAATCCCTTCATACTAATTATGTCGGGCAAAAAAAGAAAACGGTCGGAAGAATACGTACAATACGGATTCACATGTATGACGGAACGTGATTGGAATCGATGTCCTAACTGCATGATTTGGAATGACAAGATGAGCAATTCTAGTCCAGCACCGGCAAAACTAAGGGAAGGCTTCCTTTAGCTGCATGGAGATGGGAACTACAAGAACATAGCGCTTGCTGAATTCAAGGTGAAGGGAGCCAGATTCGATGAAAAGGCTACTCTGCTTGTTCTTTCTACCCATCAACGAAACGATCCTCGATCCAATAAAGAAGGGTTCGGTGAATGCGCATGTAAAACAGGTGGGGTTCAGTACCTCCAACAAGGTTAAGAACCACCGGCCTAAATACTCCGACTGTTCCCTCCACGACCCAACTCCAGATAAGCGGGGTAAGGTGGATGGCTGGATGGATATATACATATATTTATATATATAGTATAAAAATTAATAATATAAAATTAATATAATGATTTTTGATGGAATTTATTTATTTTATTTTCTCATGTGTAACATGTCATTCCAGCCATTTTGGAGACTACCAGTGAGCTACATCACTTCTTATAGCACGGACTGATGGATACATGAAGGATGGCTCACTTCAGGAAGATCGATCACTGGTATAATCCACCTCGGCATAAATCATCGTCGCTTTCGGACAACTCCCAAAATTAACTGACCCAGCCATCCAAGGCATTATTACCTCTGATGTCCCTGCCGTAATCATTACTTTCTCAGAATACCGATCCCGCCTTCCTCGCGAACGGAGGCTCGACCGCTCATTCCTCACAGAAAAAAAAAAAAAAAAAGGATCTCTGAAATACTTTTAACAACAATGGGCATACTTGAGTAAAATCAATAAAGACTCCCCGAGCAGCACACCGGGGAAAAACTGCAAGTGCGGTCATGAGAGGTAAAATAATATCACAGGATTCCGGATTCCGACGCCCACACGCGCAAAAGAAAAAAGGGAGACAAAAGAAGGAGGAGAAGGACACAGTAGACAAAGAAAGGAGATTCCCAGGCGCCCACTGATATAAACAAAGAACTAAATACATAACAATCACAGCGCTGTATGGAAATAATAATACAGTCTATCCGCAATTAATGTTGTCCTCACTGAGGGGCATCTCACTGTTGCATAATAAACCCATACTAGTAAACTTTTGAAAAATAACCCTTGGATATTCCCAAAGTGCTCCGGCTTGTGCCCAACAGGAAATCAAAGGGACTGTAAAAGTCACTTTTGAACTGTCTGTAGTTTTTGCAGTTTTCAGGCACCAGGACGTTTATTTTTGGTGCATTTGGAAGCACAGGAACTCGGACCTGTTTGTGTTCCTACTCCGAGGGACGGGGGTTTTACTGTTGCCTTGGCGGTGATGGGTGATTGTAAACACCAATGGATTCAGTGTGACAATACAATATGTACAATATAACGCTACACACTCAGAGAGAGACACATAGCCATTAGGTTAAGTAGGCAACAAACTGAGATTCATCATTCATTCATTGTTCATACTGCATATCCAGGACTCAGGGTCATGTTTGGGTAAAAGGATGAACACCCGAAAGAACTCAATGTGTGAATGAGAGGGTGGATGGTTTGTGTCACAATATGTGGTCCTGGGATTGTCTGAGAACCCATGAAGGTCGTAGGTATATCTCGCCTCTCGCTCAGAATCAGATAGGATCGGCACCGGCCCATCTGTAAGCCTTAGCGCAGGATCGTGAATGAATGAATGGATGAATGAATGAGATATATAGTTTTTGGGTGCAATCAGAATCCAACTTATCCCAAATACACCAACCAAGCAGAATATAATAATATCATTCAGGGCATAATGAGACAGAATAACATCTTACGACATCATATATATATATATATATATATATATATATATATATATATATATATATATATATATATGTACTTGGAATAAAAAAAGTATTTTGTCAGCCACCATTTGTGCAAGTTCTCCTACTTAAAAAGATGACAAGTTGCACAATTGGTGGCTGACTAAATACTTTTTTTGCCCCACTATGTATATACACATATACATAAATAGAGTGAATAAAGAGACTAAAGTTGTGACAATCTGAGGAAGTCATGCATGGAGGGATGCTGCCTGAAACCCTGCAAGCTGTTGGTTTTATCTTATTTTCCCCTCCAATGACTCTGCAACAGGTACTTTTTTCCCATTTTTTTTTTTTTTTTTTTTTTTTTTGCTTTGCTTTACCACTTTGATATATTACCCTAAAGTGTAATATTTAGTTTGCGGGGACTGTTAACAGCTACTTCATATCCGAAATCATTGCAGCGAGACCAGGTTCGCTCACGTGGGTATTTTGATCCATTTAAGCCAAGCTAAAGATTATATCTTTTTAAAGTTGTTTTAAAGACACTTTGTAATTTGGATCTTCATGTGTTTTCCGTGATGTGGAGATGCAAATGCAGGTTTTCCCATTTTTTTAACTGTTGACATCTAAGAAAAACCCAAAGAGCACTGCATAAAGGGAGGAAAAGTAGGATGATTGCGGGGTTTTATGTGAAAAAAAAAAAAAATAGATAAAAAGGAAACATATGCACTTCCTATCAAGAGTCAGAATCCCACATCGACCTCTCTAGCTTTGTACCCAAACAGGCCGCCTCAATCGATAAAGTGCTATCTTACACATCGAGCCCCCGTGCACCCTCATAGATCTAGGAATCTTTCCACCACCAAAGCAGACACACACTTGCAAAGAGTATTCTTTTTTTTTTTTTAAATCACTTTTTTTTTTTTTACCCGATCGCTGTGTTATTGAAGAAAACAACAAAAAGAAAAAAAAAAAGAGATGTCTATGTGTGTTTGGCTGCGTGGGAGAGCTGTATCGCGGACGGAGTCGCAGATGTCACAGCGCAGAAACTACTGTAAATTCAATAGCCAGCCAGACGTTTACGTGTATGTGTGTCTGTATATGTGTGTTTGTGTGTGTGTGTGCACTTTGCTTTGTGCAAACCAAGCTGCAAAATTTCAAACCACTTATTCAGTTCCTTTGGAACTTCATCCAATTTCAATCTCCGTGATCCACTGTGGTACCATGCCCAAAGGTCCTCTAAAGGAATATTGGTATTTAAAAAAAAAAAAAAAAATGGCATAAACATCACACGCCATCGCCATGGATGCTTTAAAGTCAATGTCAAAGAGTAACCTCGAGTTCAGTTTTATTTTCTCAAGAAACAGGATGGAGAGAAAGAGCTTGGGTCGAACTGAGCGGAGCAGTTTCCCGCGCAAGACAGTTGAACTGTTTGAACTGAACTGATGATTGAAATGAGAGGATAAACCCGAACAGCTCAGAAATTCTTTAAGTGAAACTCCCAAAGCGGCAAACTCTCAAAGCACATACGGGATCACCACCTAAATTGATTGAGGGGCTGGTGAGAGAATAAAGCCAGCTGATTTAATTTGTCCATTCCTGAATATTTGGGCGAAACACGTCTGTGGAGAAATGTTGCTATGGTTCAGCACGAGATTTAAATGAAGACAAGTGCAACTATATTAAACGTTGGAGTCATGAATGCATCGCTTTGCCTTAGCTTAGCTTTGCTAAAATGAAACACCCATTTATTTCTGGCCACGTAAATGAGACATCCATCTAGAAGTTCACCCCGCTGTCGCCTTTTTACAGATGACTTATAGATGATTTTTATTCATGTTTGGCGATCTTCAGTGCGGAGCTACTTGGATTAATACAGTTCCCTCTAATCCAGAGCAGTTTCCCCTGAATTTATTTTACATTAATATGGACCCGACTGTTTAGTTTCTCAAGATGAGCCTCTTCTGCACTGACAGAACTTTTTCGAACCAAGAGCCTTTTCAGGAACTTGGCTGTTTTTTCATGCATTCGGACAGGCTCAGTTCCTAAATCCAGTTTTTTACGGTTCCAAAGGAACTCATTTGTTGTAGGTGATTGGTGGAACTCATAAGCCACACCTGTTATCGGATACTTCTTGCAGTTCTTGCAGACTGAAAAGTGCTGTGTCAAAAACTACTGTTCCCACTGGCCAGGTTTTTTTTTTTTTGCAACAAACTGGACATAACCAGCCAGAAATGGGCTGACTGGGAGGTCCAATCTCTTCTGGCCTGCTTTGCCACAAAGGGGTTTCAAGGACTCGTGCTGAAATGTAAACCTTTTCACCAAAATAAGTACATATAGGATTAAGCTAATGTCCAATTTCTCTCTGAAGAAACTCTGACGTTTCTGCTTGAGTCCCTTCCGATATTCTCATGGTCTCATGACCTCGGACCACATCTGGTACTTCTCCTTCCTCTCAACACGAATGGCACTGTGCCGTATGCTTCTCTGGATTCACAACGGATCGGTATGGGCCAGGCTGCAAAGATAGGTTTTTCCACATTAAAGGAATTGAAAAATAAAACGTAAAAAAATAACAACTTTAGTACCAGAGGCTCGCTGGAAGGTCAGTTTTTCTCCGATGATGAGGTCTCATATCTTACAGCTACAGTTTTTGCACCCAACACAACAATGGTAGAGTTACCCCCTATGAGTGATATTGCCAGCGGCTCCAAATGAAAACTTGCCACTGCATCTCATTTCCAAACACTAACTAGAAGATTTCTGTAAAAACACAGCTATCACTGTATACCATAGCCTTACAACTTCAATGAAATAAGGCTCAACCTTTAGCCATTACACCATACTGCCTCCAGGGCAAACACCTGCGTGCGTTCTGTTATGAATGGAGGGAACCTATTCAGGAATCAGCAGCATTGCGCTCACGCTTACCAAAACTTACAGCTAAAAGATATTATCATCACAAAAACATTGGGAACGCATTCTTTTCAAGGTATGCTTGTAAGGGCTTGCATATGCATGAGTTTTCAAAAGCAAGGTTCTGCAAGCCCTTAGGATGATTTTTATTTCATTGTTTCCTTTTTTTTCAGCTTTCGGTTGACCAAAAAAAAGCATTGAGCATGTTCAACATAGGGTCATTTGGACCCAAATCTCAAGCAGTCTCACAGAGAGGGAAGTGCCGGGTAATCAACGCTATTGCAAACCGGTTTTGAACAATAGTACAAAATCAGAGAGACAAAAAACACAATCAAATCGTGAAATCATTTTGGAGAGTCGATGCTCTGACTGAGGAGCCAATCACACAACCTTACTTGTTTTCCGATAAGAGCTGGAGGAGGTCGCTTGCGGCACTTACCTGCAAAACAAGAGAGACATTGCTTTTAGCTTAGAGTTAATTTTAAAATGTGAGCAATTAATGAGTTGAGGCTGATGAGGATAGAAAAAAAAATAAAAATTAAAAAATATATATATATATATATATATATATATATATATATATATATATATACTGTACATACATATATATATATATACACATACACACACCACACACACATTCATACAACTGTGTATGCTTGTTAAGATTTTCTTTTATGAGTCCCTGAGATCCGATGCAAACCGCAGAATCATTAAATGCTTCTGCAGTGATTTGAGCAGACATTGGAAACACTGACTGAATGGAGCCTCGACCTCCTCAAGCATAGAGAAACAAAGCGTGCAACTCGGAAGAAGCACATAAACATTTTAACTTAGAGCTGGAGTTGGTTTTCTAAAGGCCTCGAGGCAGCATGCAATTCGCTATTATTCGCTAAAATTTTAGTTGTATCTGATGTAAAACCTGCTGCCGCGGGGTGTGAATTAGAATTGGAAGCTCAAAACAATGTGTGCAGGGATTTTTTATTTACTTTCCAGACTGCTTTTCCTTCGCGTAGGTTCACAGTGGTGCTGGATCCAATCCTGGCTGAGATTGTGTTAAGAGTTGGGGTTAACCTGGACCAATCATGGGACTAAATAGACGCTTACTTTTGACCTTCTCAATCGCACCCACAGTTTAGTCTGTAGGTGATGTCCGTCATGTTTTTGGACTGTGAGAGGAAACTTAAGAACCTGGAGAAAATCAAGACATTCACATGGAGGCCACAACCGCCATCAGGAACCTTCTTACTTTAAGGGAACAGCACTAACCACCACTCCACTGTTGTATTGCTTATCTATTGATTTTTTTTTTTTTTTCAATTGGTTTAAAATAGGTATTGAGACATAGAATTTAAAATAAATAAATGCCCCAAAAACAAAAAAAAAAAACATAAATGAATAAAATCTTGAAATGTCCAAAAATGCTGCATCTGGGGTTACAGATATAAAAGAAAAATGCAACAAAGGGTCATTTGTTGCATGAAATGTGTAAAAGCTTGATCAGTTTTTTCAACAAGAAGTAAATACTTGGGATGACATTCCTAATAAAATGTTTGAGAAAAAGAACCTAATCAAGCGTCTACCAAGATACAGTATATGGTGCCATTTGACCTTTGTGATATTTGGAAAATCATCCCAGACAGAAAAAAACAAACAAACAAACAAATCTTTCTACCTTCTTATCAGCTTGTAACTCTTGAGGCCAGCAGCAGCAACCGGAGAAGCTTCGGTCTCCCATTGTGTCTAAGCTAAACCAAAACTGACACTTAAGTGAACCGAAAACAACAAAAGCGCCAGTTTACCCGCCGATGGAACCCAATCTTGTCCGCCAATGGAACCCAATCCGACGCACTACATGGGCGAGAAGGAACCCCAACATACAGACCGTCTACACAAACAAAAACTGACCAAACAAACATCGGCCGAAGCCAAAACTGTTGCGTTAAACCATTTGCTTATAATCCATCCTTTTGCGAAATAAAAAAAAAAAAAAGGAAAGGAAATAAAGAAAAGATTAACATGAATGTAATTTCTATTCAGGATAAGTCAACAGATTTTGCAATAAAACAATCGTTAATTTTACTGTGTTTAAAACTTTCAAACCAAATTCTAACCGCTATATTTATCTATAATTCTCTTTTGACGAATCGCATGGATAGAAAAGATTTCCGTTCCTTCTTCCCGAATAAATACTTTTACATAAATCTTTCGCTCTATTAACCACATTTTTTTTTTATTGTCCTCTCTCAAATGTTCAGTAAAAATGTGTCTTCGTGGCAATGCCTGCCGCGATCACTGCAAGTCGACTGAGGGCATTTTGATGGGATTCGTCCCGGGGCACCACAGATGACATGACGGGAGCGTCTAAAACCGCCGGTGATCACCGCTGGTCTGCATAAAAGGTCTCTCTCGCACGCCGATCATATTCAGTAACGTGTAAACAATTGATGCATCCGTTAACTTTTAAAGCGGATATCAAGAAGAGGGTCGTGTTGGCAAAAACATGAGCGGAGCAGCTGCCAACGTTCATTTTTCCCGCCACGGCTTCCCGGGGACTATCAAAGCACTTTCAGGGGTTGCTGGGAATTTCGGAGCTCGGCGGTGTGTCCTTGGGGTCTTGTACTTGCTGGAAGTGTTCAAGAGAAATTGGACGGAATCAGTCAAGGTGCCTAAATCGCGTTAATTGGCTCCTCTCGATGGAAAAACGTTGGCTGCATACCAAAACCCCTGAGGTTTTTTCAAAATATTATGTAAGTTGAGGAGAAATAAAACAACCACGAGGGCAATTCTTTTAGAACTTCCGCCCCCCCGTCCTACCATATTACAGGCTTTTATGTTTTTTCAGTCGTTTGTCATAATATCGAGTATGTCAGCTGCTCTGATGTTTGGACGTATTTTAAATTATTCACCTTCTCATTCATTTTTTTTTTTTTTATGTTCAACTCTTTGTCCTTTATAGTCTCCCAGCAAACGTTTCTCGTTTTGAGACGCGGCAGGATTTATCAACAGAAATATCGCTTTTTAAGTAAAGTACTACACTCTACAGTTGGTCAATGCTTACTGTTAGAGTCAAAGTGACAGGAATCAATACTCAAATGGGGTTGATTTCGGTTCACTGTGTTATGATAAATTGTAATAAAAAAGAAATCAAAATATAATGAAGATAGTTGGTGTGAGAGAGGAGGATACAGACATTAGGGTTAGATGGAAAAGGTTGATTCGCTGTGGCGACCCCTGAAGGGAAAAGCTGAAAGGAGAAGAAGAAGATGAAGAAATAAAAATATTATTTCCGTTCCAGCTTAAGAAGCTGAGCTAACACATGGAGTGGTATTCACCAATAACGTACATAGTTTCTAACTGTACATGCTTCGCTTTATTGGGTGTCGCCTTCTTCTGTTTAGAAAAAACAAACAAAAATAAATGAATAAAAAAAAAAGGAAAAAAAAAAGTTTTTTATCTATCATTACTCATTCAAGGGGTGCTGGAGCCTATCCCAGCTGTCGTTGGGCGGGAGGCGGGGTTCAATCTTTTCCGAGTGCCAGTCATTCACAGTCCATCCTTTCCACCAACCGTTTTACTCGCAAAAAAACATCCACTTCCTCATTCAGACATCTGTCTTTCTTGTGTCTTCCACTCCTCTCTCCTCTTCATTTATTACATAATTTATTCATTGATTTAAAGCAGTTGTATGTGGAGTTGTTTTGTTATTTCCTTTGGACTTTTGCTGTTTTTATTTTTCATTTTCATTTCCTATGAAATGAATTCCATATTAAAACTCAGCGGTGCTTTGGTTGCTTATTTTGAAGGTGCATAAATCTCCGGGATTGTTTTTTTTAACCGAGGTAAATACTTAATTCTGAATAACGTGCAAATAAAATGACTTGGTTAAATTTCTTGGCTTGTGTTTTGTTACTTCGCCTCAAACTGTTTGAGCCAAATCAAACGTCACGCCGTTTGATGCCTAATAGCTCGGTGCTTTCGGATCCTCTACAACTACCACATTATACGTTTTCCCCAAAACCATTTTCTATTAAGAGTTGCTTGGAATTTTCATAATTGTACCCGGAGGTACTGTTTGGCGAGACAGGTGAGAATTATACAAACCTTAGTGCTAAATCTGATCCGCTCACAAAATATAAATTTCCGAGCAACAAAAATAAATAATCCCTGTAGAGTGAATCCAGTGCAAAGTGGAGATGTTTATTAAGAGTTTCTTCTAAAAGTGACGGATAATTAGAATACTTTATCCCTCGCTGCTTGTCACGAGAAACAATAATACAATGGAGCCCTCGGGCTGCTGGGAACTGTAACCGAACAACATCATTAACAGCGTCTGTCAGCTCCTCATTTCAGGAGGTTTTATCTCCTCTCATCTCATTTCTCCCCCCTGATTTGTCGACACGATTCTATCCGTTTTTGACCGCGTGAGGCGCTAGTTCATCGTAAAACAGGTCCTTAGTATCTGGAAGGACTCTGAAGATCATCGGCAGATGATCATGGCCGCCCCCGCTGTTCTTCAATGCCCGCCACGCTACTGGCGCTAACTCATGTCTTTCATTATGAGCGGATCAAATGAATGAAAGGCATAACACACCGCCCGCCTCACCCATAAAGTGTCGTCGATTGTGAGGAACCCCAGCTACCCCTCAAACTGCCTGTTCAGGGACAAGGTACAGGAGCCTCCAGGTTGGCTCCACTAGACTCACCAACAGTTTCACACACCAGGATGTCAGGATGCTGAACTCTCTTTCTCTTCATTCACCCCGCAGCCACTTCAAACTGCACCCCGCTCCCGGATGCTGAACCGTCCCTCACTCTACTGGATTCTGATAATATATTGAAACATTACCACTTCTTTTTCTCTTTTTTTTTTTTTTTTTTTTTTTTGGTAGACTATGTTGATCCCACACTGGACAAAATCTATTCGTCACAGCCGCATTACAGGGTAGAAAAGAGTATGCAAATAAAGGATATATATATATACAAATGAACAATACCATATGAAATTTACATAATAGAAATCAAAATGTAAAAATATGAAAAAAAGCAAAAAAAAAACATATATATGGGTAGAGAATTGTTATAGAAGGTATAAAAGGTGTGCAGTAAGAGATGTGGGTAGTGGAAAATAAAGATTGAGAAATTAATCTATCTATAGTCTAATCCTTTACTACTACTGCTCATTTCTGCTGTTCCCTTCAGGGGTCGCCACAGCGAATCAACCTTCTAATCTAACTCGATTCTTTGTATCGTCCTCTCTCACACCAACAACCTTCATATCCTCTCTCACTACGTTCATAAACCTTCTCTTTGGTCTTCCTTGAGACTTCCTGCCTGGCAGCTCCTATTCCAGCATCCGTCCACCAAAATATTTACTATCCCCCACTGTGCATGACCGAACCATCTCAGTTTGGTTTCTCTGACCTTCTCTCCAAAACATCTAACATGTGCTGTTCCTCTGATACTCATTCCTGATCCTATCCATCCTGGTCACTCTCAAAGAGAACATCAGCATCTTCATCTCCCCGAGCTCTGCCTCCTGTCTTTTTGTCAGTGTCACTGTTTGAAACCATACAGCATCGCTGGTCTTACCACTGTCTTGTACAGCTTCCTTTCATTCTGGCTGATAGTCTGCTATCTCATAGTACCCCGGACCCTTTTCTCCACCCATTCCAACCTGCTTGAACCTGTCTCTTCAACTCTTTTCCAAAAACCCCGTTGACCCCAAGTACCCAAAATCCTCCAACTTCTTGATCTCCACTCCCTGTAGCCTCACCGTTCCACCTGGGAACCTGTTCCTCTGCATTCCTATCCTGTATACCAAATCTGTCCATCACTTCTTCATCCCCTCTATTGCTTGCACCAACATGCCCATTGAAAACTGCACCAATTACCAGTCTCTCATCTCTGGGGGATATTCTGCATCACTTCATCTAGCTCATTCCAGAACTTATCCTTCTCCTCAAACTCACATCCCACATGCAGGGCATAGCCACTAACAACATTGAGCATCACACCTTCAATTTCCAGTTTCAGACTCATAAGTTTATCTGACATTCTTATCACCTCCAGAACATTCCTAACAAACTCCTCCTTCACGCTAACTCCTACTCCAATTATCTTCCTTTCAGTACCATGATACTACAGCTTAAAGCCTGCTTCTAAGCTTCTTGCTTCAGTACCTGTCCACCTGGTCTACTGGACACACACTATGTCCACCTTCCTTTTCTGCAACATGTCAACCAACTCTCTAACTTTCCCTGTCATAGTCCTGAAACTCAAAGTCCCGACTTTCAGTCCTAAACTCTTGTCTTTCCTCTTCTCTCTCTGCTTCCAAAATGCCTTCCTCCTCTCATTTGAATTGGTTATCACAAGCCGAATACCATCATTGTCCAACAGCTCAAGACAGCAGCCGTTTGCAGGGACATCTCTGACCCATCCATCCTACGCTGTCCAGACCACGAAACAGCATTGTGTTGAGGCAATCACACGTGCTCACTCACACACAATTTGTATCTGGAATCTGGGCTGGACGCATGAATGCTACATGGAGAACTCTCACCTTTCTGTTAATAGACATTACCGATGACAGGTATGGTGGTATGTTAAAACTAAAATAGAGACAAAAAACATTCCCCTGATTGAGTAGTGTGAAGGAAACTATTTTAATTATGTTTCTAATAAACTGGCATGGCACAGTATTCAAGCAAGTATGGAGCCCAACCTTGCTGGAGGTGAAATAGCGTAATGAAAAAAAATTAAAAGTGATAATAGTATATAATTACTAAAAACTGGAATGTGAATATACAGAAAAAAATAGACGTGAAATAAAACAAAATAGAATAAAATACATCAAGGACAGTAATTCTCAAATCTTAAAATTTAAAACTCCCCCAAACTCAAACTTTAATTATATTAAAAGCTGGATTTGTGGAAAAGATTAAAAAAAAAAAAAAAAAAAAAAAAAAAAAAAAAATCTATTTCATTTTACATTCAATTCTGATTTTCTTTGAACAAATTTTGAGTTCTGGGAATACTAACAACAGTCTGAATAAATATTTATTCAGTGAGACATTATTTCAGGGACAGACATCATGCAGCTGCTCTGTGTGCAGCGGATGAGGTTCATCCTCCCTCCTCTTCCCCACGGCATCTCTGTTAACCTTCTTGTGTGTCACGTCCACTTCTGGAGCCTCTCCTGACACGGTGGCCCCAAGCTCAAACGTGGCTGGAATGACCTTTATCGCCATGGCGGCGGGGCCTCTCCCCCCATTGTTGTGAAACGGCCAGCGACATATTATGCAAGCTTGTCTGCTCAAAATTGTTTGGATAATTGATTCTGATGATGATTATTCTTTCAGAGACGCAGCAGAGAGGTGGAGAGATGGTCAGGCAGTTTCTGGCTGACTCACACGACTCCTCCAGACCCTGAAGACAGAGCTAAGGACTTCCTCTGTTGTATAGAGGGATAAATTAGGATTTTTTTTTATTTATTTTTTTATATGTACAGTTGTCCATATTTCTATTTTAACGTGTAGAATATTTTTATCGTGCACACTTCACTGGATGCTGTGCTGCTGCTTCCCTAAAATTACAGTCTCGGTCTATCCATTCAACAATCCATCCATCCATTCATCCCCCCACTCACCTATTTGACCATCCATCCATCCACCCACCCATCCATCCATCCATCAACCTACCTAATCACCTATCTACCCACCCATAATCATCCATCCATCCATCCATCCATCCATCCATCCATCCATCCATCCATCCATCCATCCATCCACCCAACCACCCATCCATCCATCAACCTACCTAATCGCCTACCTACCCACCCAAAATCATCCATCCATCCATCCATACATCCATCCATCCATCCATCCATCCATCCATCCATCCATCCATCCATCCATCCATCCACCAACCCACCTAATCCCCTATCTACCCACCCATAATCAACCATCCATCTATGTCAACTATCCATCCATTCCTTCCCCCACCTACTCACCCATCCATCCATCCGTACAGCTATCAATCTATCCATAAAAGTGGGGCGGTACAGCAGCCAGAGCAAGCGGAGTAAATGAACGAACACATACTTTTTATTTTTTTTATGTGTTTCTTTTTCTTTTTTTTTCCTTCCCTCCCTCCACAAACTATAGCACAGTTGATTGAGGATGTGATTTTCTAAATCATAGAGTCGGCCTCCCTGAGGGAGGTAACCTGAGCGCGTCAGCCGTACGCTACCGAGGGAAAATCCAGGCATTTCAGCAGGATACCTAACTGCCCAAATAAAATGGATGCTGTGGCTCACCAATGCTTTAACCTTAACCTCAAGTTAAACCCCTTATCATCAGATATAACCTTGTGACATCAAATGCCACAAAATAAATGCAAAAGTACGAAGAAATAAAAAGCAACATTTTTTTTTGTTCACTCTGGACTTGTGAAGCATTTGAAATGTCTGGGGACGCATTAGAATGTCAGTTTTGAGTAATAAGTGAAACCGATGCCATGACAAACTCCCTTCCCCTCCAAGCTGTAGGTTAAAATGGATTACTTGTATAGCATCTCATTAAAGTATCGATGTTACTCAAACATAAAGAAGCCCCAAATCCATGGACACAAAAGCAGAATGAGACCTAAAGTAGTCACCAGGACTACAAGCATGAATATGACTCATGAGAAGCACATTTCAAGATTTGTATTTTTTTATTTAAGATCTTGATCAGCAGGTTTTTGGTCCCAGGTTTTGGTTTAATAGCCTTATTAGGGGAAACAGAGTCAAAGTCACGGAATTACTGTTACGATTAGAAAAAAAAAAAAAAAAAAAAAAAAAAAAAAGCAGATATTGTACTACAGCAGGCCAAGGAAAATGCTATTATCCCTTGTTCAGAGCCTGGGCGTGCAGTGATGCTTCGGTCTCACAGCAAGAAGGTTCTGGTTCAATTCTGTGTGTTTGCATGTTTTCTATGTTTCTGCAAGGGCTTCCGCTGGGTTCTCCTGTTTCCTTCATCAGTCAAAAAACTCATGGTTCATGCCTGATGGGTTAAGGAGGGGTTCAATGGAGACCCTTATTTTCCCAAACTAGTGAATGGTTGTATGTTTATATGACATGAGAATAAGAGGGTCAATGGTTATACTCTTGACATGAAGTATGAATCAGTGAATGATCGTATGTCTCCTTATGAGGTGTGAATGAAAGGGTGAATCGTTGGATGTCTCTATGTAATAATAATAATTTATCCTTTAAATCCCCATTTGTTCTCTGCAATTAACCCATCAGGCATTAACCATGAGCAGTAGGTGCTGTCCAGTGCCAAGGGAGCAGTTAGGGGTTCAGTGTCTTGCACAACAACACTTCAAGACTATTCCTCCTCTACAACATCAGTAAGATTTACAGATTCCTCACAGAGGATACAGCGCAGATACTCATCCAGGCTCTAGTCATCTCTCGTCTGGACAACTGCAACTCCCTCCTTGCTTGCGCTCCAGCGGTGACCAGCTTATTCAGAAAGCGTCAGCCCGCCTGATGTTCAACCGTCCCAAATTCTCCCACACAACTCCCCGTCTTATGTCCCTTCACTGGCTCCCAGTCGCCGCCCGCATCAAGTTCAAGACCCCGGTGCTCGTCTACCGGGCAGTGAATTGGACATCCCCTGTCTTATCTCCAGGATATGGTCACGTCACATGTCTCTACCCGTCCCCTCCTATCTGCCACCTCTGGGCGACCGTCCACCCCATCACTCCGAGCCCTTGGCTGACGATAGAAAGGGTCTCAGCTCTTCTAGGTCTTGGCACCTCAGTGGTGGAAAGAACTCTCGAAAAAAGGTCAGAACAGCGGGGTCGCTGCCCATCTTCCGCCGTGAGCTGAAAACATACCACTTCACCAAGCACTACTCCACTAATCGCACTTAGCCCCCTGCCCCCCCAAAAAAAACAAACAAAGAAAAGAAACGAAGAAATGAATGTGTGTATGTATATGGTTTGGAGATTGATATTTGGTAGAGTGATCACTTCTGACTTCTGGTACTTTGGATCTTTGGTGATTTAATTGCACTTTTTGTAAGTCGCTACGGATACAAGCGTCTGCCAAATGACTGGAATATAATGTAATGTAAAGACACAAGCGGGAGCAGGGAATCGACAAGGAATGTTCGGTTCCAAAGACGATTGCTCTTCCTCCTGCGCCGCACCGCCCACATGTGCCCTTGCGGTGGGCTGGCGAGTGCTCCAAGGCCAACGCTACCTCTTACCCAATGACAGCTGGGTGCCCACAACCCTGAGTCAGGATACATGAATGAATGAATATTCAGAATCTACATCACATTCTGTGCCTCTCCTGTCGATTATCGAGCCCGAGATGGCTGATCATTATCTTGAAATCATTGGCTTTCTAGGTGGTGTAAGGAATGTTTTGTTACCCCCTTCCTCCTTTTAATAACCTTTAAGCAAGCAGTATTGTTTGAGATGGCAGAATGCTGTGCCGCTGTCCTGTTTGACTGACAGCCGGCTGGCTGGTACGCTGCAAAACAAGTAAACAGAGAGAAAGACGACAAACTAGCTGCAAAATCCAGAAGAGACAGTACCTGCGGGGACATTAAAGAGAAATGAAAAGAAAAATGGCTCACTGTGACATTTGTAGCTACTGCTATCTGTCGCAAAAGGTGCAGCAGCAAAGCAGAATATTAGCCATCAAGCCTGTAAATGAATATCGGTGAACTACTGGGGCGAGTAATATCTGCCGGATTCCCTTTATTTAATAGCATTTTCTTTCTATTTAACGTTCATACGCTGGACAGGCCAGTCAGAGGGATGGTGAAGATCTGTGTGGAAGGACGCAGGGGTTGGAACTCCCATGTAGGAGGAAGACCAGAGAGAAGGTTCGTGGATGGAATGAAAAGGGACATGAAGTTCGTTGGTGCGAGATGTAGACCGCAAATAGTTGTGATGTAATTCGAGGCACAGTTTGGGATTTGTTTTCGTGTTTGCAGGTTAGACAGGTGACCGATTTAAGAAACAATGTGAGTTATTCATAGAATGGCTTTTGTCACATCTAAGCGTGCTGAGGCTCATTAAAATAGTGTTATTTCTTTAAGAACCTATATGCAATATCGTGATATGCCTGACAAAGCCTGCAGCTATTAACATATCCTGTCACAACATAATTAATGTTGATCAAATCCAGAGTCTTCCTCGGCCTCTCTCTCTCTCTCTCTCTCTCTCTCTCACACACCAAAAAAATGCAGATTTTCATTCCCCTTTTTGTAACATGTTGCATTGAAATGCCAAAAAACATAATGGGGATCAGGTGTGAGAAAGAAAAAAAAAAAACCCTGAAACTCATGTTGGCATGACTGTAACAATACTGACAGCACAAATTTGGTCTATAAAAATTGGGCCAATTAAAAACCAAACAAAAACAACAAAAATATTTTACATATATTTATAAGTGTAGATACATACATATTGTCTAAGGTTGCATGGATTCACATTTTGTTGCACTTGCTTTCAAGTTCCCAGTGTTTCATCTTTGCGGCTTTTGAAAGGAATAGTGATTTAAAAGGGTGAAATAGTACGTTGTTGAAGTGCTGCGGGCATGACGGCAGCATTTAGACGACGACTCGCACTCCGCGCGTGTGTGTGTGTGAGTAAAGTCTCCGTGTGTGTGCCTGTGAGTTATCCAGGTATTACACACTCAGGAAGCTGAATTTCTGAAGTGATGGAAACACCAATGAATGTGTCCCTATGTTTCCTAAACATTCATATTGGTTTTATCTTTAACACAACCCTTGTGTTTTTTTTTTTTTAATTATTTCCTGAAGTAGCGATATTCAGGACTGAACAGCCTGAGGGTTTGAAAGGTCAAGAAACACCTGATTACTTTTTTGTCCGATGAATGCTCGGGTAAGAGCCACTTTTTAAAACTACTTGAAGTCTGAAAGAAGTTTAGTAAGGGACGTATGTCTTTTTAGTTACCGCAGTGCATATTAATATATAGTCGGTGAGCAAACTAGAATAACAGAGCGGTAGAAGCGTCTCTTTATTTGTCCTCAATCCAACCTCAGCCCAAATCCAGACGTCCCTCGGAGACGAGAATGGGAGGAACAAAGGAGGACGGGCTGTGCTAATTTCAGAATTTTACTGATTTATGTCTTCCGGGGACGACTTCTGTTGAGCCCCCGAGCTTCAGTAAACACCCAACTGAGGAGATCAATAATTTCATGAATATTTAAATCGCGATAAGAACAGAGCGGCACTGGAGTTGAGCAGATGTGCCGGGATTGTAAGACACATCATAAGGGGACACGAGCATTTGTGTTGAAAGGATATATTGCTCTAAATGTGTTCCCAGAAACAAACACAAATCCATACGTCAACGTCAAGATCTCCTCTACTATGACAGCACTGTGTATATATTATTATTTATGGTATTATTTATTGTATATATATATATATATATATATATATATATATATATATATATATATATATATATATATATATATATATCAATTAGGTGAGTAATACTGCTACTTGTACTTATTTATACCATCTAAATATATATATACATATACCATAAATAGCATATATATAGTATAGTATACAATATACCATAAATAATAATAATGATAATAAATTAAGCTTGACTTAAATGAATGCACTGAGTGTACTTGTTGGCACTTGCAATGATCCTGAACAAGACAATCAGACTTTGCCTTGTCTCATGAGAATTTTAGTTTTATCCACCCCCTTGTATTTTTTTAATCTGATCTCATTTTTACTTGTTTCGAGTTTTATCTACTGCTTCTGTACTGTCTTTAATTTAATCTAATTTTCACCTGCTTTTAGTTTATCTACTGTTTTTTTAATTTGATCTCATTTTATTGTTGTGCTGTGCTCTGCTTTGCTTGTAAACTTGTCGACCCTGAAAATGAGGGAGACCTCAGTGGTCTTACAAGCATAAATAAAGGTTTGATGATGATGATGATGATGATAATGATGATGATGAGACAGATGGGGTCCACCGATATGTAAGTAAAGGAACAAAGCTGAATTTTATATGACTTCTAGGATTTGTTCTTGGTGATCGTGCATAAATAAATTAAATTTTCAATAAATAGCAAACAGCCTGCTCGTCTTCTGAGAACACCCGAGGCTCCATCTCCATCACCTCTCACCGACTCCCTGTGCACGTTTTTCAAATAATACAACTGGGGCGGGTTGGGATAAGGGTGGAGTTGGGGGATCACCGACTGCATTAAGAGAATCACTCTTTTCACATCCTCTGGAAGTGGTATCATTTAAAGCGTAAAATTCAAACAGAAACATTCATCACGCAGCCGAACCTCAATGTGTAGCCGGTTAAAGCTCCGTGTATTTGTATTTGTATATTTGTTTAGGCTGTTAAGTCTTTTTTTGGTCTCAGTCCCACTGGGATTGGTTGGTGGAGTGTAGAGAAAATGAAGACATTTCCCCCTTTCCCCTGCTTTCTTTTTTAAACTTTTATTTTTAACATATTGTTTTTGATATGCAGATTTATCTTACTTTGGTTTCTCCATCATTTTACTGAGGCTGTTTTTTTTTTTTTTTTGGAACAACTGATAACCATTACCGGTTCATGGTCAGCTCAGAAGACTGACCACATAGTGCGGAAGCATTTCGCTTATCATGGTTTAATTTTCTCTCTCCCAATTTGAATGACTTTATTTCAATGATCTGAAACAGCAGGCATCACAAAAACGAGTCATTCTATACAAAAAAGAATATTTCACAGGTCAAAAGAAAATCTATATCGCACTAAAAGAGATGGCAACATAAAGCAAGTGAAAACTGGTAGGTTGTTTTTTTTTTCACATTTTTTCTTTTGAACATATTTTAATTTTTTCCCCCTTTGTCATTGCTGACATGTTTTAACTGAATTAATTTAGTCTGCAGTTCACCTCTTGAATGAAAAGGACCATTCAGACCCATACAAAACGATTCCTCTGTACGCATTCATGTTTAAATTGTTCATATAAAAATGCCAATTATGTTTAATTTAGTTTCATTTAACTTTCTTTCTACATCTTGTTTTTTCTTGGCAAAAAAACAACATATTCATCAAAAAAGTGAATGAATAAAAAATAATTCAATAAACATACTAGACTGCCTTATTTTTGGAATAAGTGAGGAATAAATGCAGACTGATACAAAAAAAAGCTGCACAAAAATGCAAGGAGACCACAGTTGACATAATAAAAACAGGTTGAAAAAAGAGATATATTATTACTCCAATGTCAGACAAGATTTTTTTTCTTTCCTCTCGACTTTTAAAACTTACTTTTTGGTCTCTGATGTTACTGGGGAATAACGAAACCCAGACATTTCTTAGCAGCATAGCCATCTCCAACATAATAAACATTGACAGCTCGTTCCAACTCTGCTACCCAGCTGATGTCATTTGCAAAGAATTTACATAAACCAACTTATAGAGTTCTAGTGTCTGAAAATTTAGATGGTCAGATAATTTTACAACACCTTCTGTTCCAATGAATATGCAAGAATCCAATAAAGCCGCATAAAATATACAGTAGCCTCTTGGAAGTCAGACAGAAACAAGCTATTTGTATTAAGTGGACACAACCGTGCTGAGAAACAACAAGCAGGGAGGAAAATTATCTCATGGAAAATGACAAGCCTGCAATGGGATTTTTTAAGGTAAGTTGCTGCTGCATTGAAATTGGCTCAGATGCTTCAAAAATAATGAATTCATGAGTCCAGAACTTTTTGAAAACCCTCTGGCCAGGATGACCTCCAGGGGTCATCTGATGACTGGGTGTCACCGAGCGGATGCGGAGAAGATGCCTCATTACGCTGTGTTATCAGCTCCCTCGTTTTCGAGTCGCGGTCGCCTTCGATACTTGAACAAAAAAGAGGCTCTTTCTTCATAAAAATCTAGGTTTTCTCTGCAGCTATGAATCCTGTCATCAGTGGAGAATTTTGCCCAGAATACTAAGTGTGTTCATTTTAAATTCTATTTTTATGAACGATAAAAGGACCACTCAAAGTTCGAGCCTAAATTAACTCACAGGTCAGAGCTTTGATTTCATGCTGCGGTTTAATTTGAATTGAAATCCTAATTTATGATCTGATTGTGACTTTCTCTATTATTGAGTATTTTGCTCTCACTGGTATGAACAGCAATTTATTTTCAATTGGTTTCCCATTTCAGTTCTGGTGTGTCATTGTTCATTGAATAATTACTTTATGTATTCGAGTATTGCTTTTATTTATTGGTATTACTATTGATTTTTTTTTTTTTTTCATTTAGTTACTTAACTTGGAAATGTACTATGGTGGTGTAAATATCTTTTATACACACACACACATATCATTCACAGTATATGCTACATACAGGACTGTCTCAGAAAATTAGAATTTTGTGATAAAGTTCTTTATCTTCTGTAATGCAATTACAAAAACAAAAATGTCAAACATTCTGGATTCCTTACAAATCAACTGAAATATTGCAAGCCTTTTATTATTTTAATATTGCTGATTATGGCTTATATCTTAAGAAAACTCAAAAATTCTATCTCAAAATATTAGAATATCATACAAAAGTAATTTTTTTTTTTTTTTTTTTAATTGCACCACAGAAGATAATGGACTTTATCACAATACCCTTATTTTCTGAGACAGTCCTGTATATTCAAGATTCGACAATTATATACCATATCATTCAATAATTAATGTACTGTATGTTGTATGTTCCGATTATTTTATTTAATTTTTATTTTATTTATCTTTTTCTGGAGCAACTCATTCCACAAGATGTAGTGGATTTTTATCTACATAGTACATACACAGGGGCGTAGATCAATCGTCCTTGAAACCAATTATTACTGGTTCGAGTGCCGGCTTGTGCTTGTTTGTCGGAGTGTTGTCGAGCACTGGACCCATAGCTGCTCCCTTGGTGCTGCTAGATGGCTGCCAACTGCTCATGGTTCATCCTTGATGGGTTAAATGCAGAAAGGAATTTCCCACAAAGGATAAGTAAAGTGTGATATACTGAAATGAAAAAAATAGATATTCTTGTGTGTATTTTTTGGGTTGAATGGTTTCGGTTTGTATGGTGCTTGCTGTTTGGACCTGCAACCGGCCCATTGTAAGGAACCCGGGGCTCATTATCTTGCCAAAAGACACTTCGGCGTGCAGAGACAAGGAGCCGTCGATCGAGACGCCATCAATTCCGATCGGAGGGACGCCTGTTCCGTTGACTGAGCCATTTTCATTCATACTACCGATCATTCCTTTTCCAGTCTGAATTTTTCATGAGTACTGAACACTAGGAGTAGTGTTTGGCTGAGAACTGACCCAGACAGATGGTTGAAAGCCACAACTAGGGGCTGTCTGATCAGTCACTGTCTAATCAGACTCCTCTCGTTATGCACCCTGTGCAAGCCGGCACGATGTTGCATAACAACTTTTTTTTTGTTGTTTGGTTAGCGGGGATCGAAGAAGACACGAATTACAAATAAAGAACTTTGTAAATTCAAAATAAATGAGAAGGGATGATAAACACGGGATAATCATCAGGATCTTGCAGAACAAGCCCTTATTAAAGAGGGGTGGCAAAGGCAAAGAGGCAAATATCATTCCTTTGGCCATAAAGTCAGCAGGGAAAATACTCTTCCACAAAGCTACCTCCACTCAAGAGCATATGGAGGGCCACATGTGCCCAGATATTAGCCAGTGCTCATCTCTATGAGGATAAAAAAGTGTAATAATGCACAATTATCTCAAGAATGTATAATTTTCAGGCTTTTTTACAATATTTTCCAATAACCTGGAACATTTTATTCCGAGACCTTTTTTTCTTTTCTTATGAAAGATCCCGGGGACGTTTAATTTGACATTTGGGCCGCGCTGCTCAAACATAATAACTGTTTTGCCTAAGTTATAACCGTTGCATCAAAAATTTAGAAAAGCACTGGAAGCAGAATAGGAAAGGTTTTAAAAACCTCATCTTTAAGGAACTGAGAACACAGTGAACGATTTATTCATTGGCTATTTGCCTGATTGTGTTATCGCGACAAACTGTTATGTCGTGGTGCACAGTCTTGCATTGTGAAGTGTGAAGCTCGTTCGCATTAACACTGACTCGATAATGGGGAGAAGGTGTCACGCCGCCACCAGGCTCTTCTTCAACAAATGAATTTATGTGAACTGGTGGTTCACCGGTGGAGAATCTTTCCCAAATCACGGCACTTCATCACATTTGGAAAGGACAGGATTTACCTACACAAATTGCTGGCCTGAAATTATCACGTTAAGGTTCAGGGAATGAAAATGACAGTTTGAGAAAATCGAATGAGAGGCGAAACGCAATAAAAGGTGGCCGTTCTGCAAAATTGCCAAAATTATCTGATTTGAATCATTTGCACTTTAAAACGATTTCAATGATATTTAATGTAGTTCAGTGCCCCCCCTCAGTCTATTCACAAGAGGGTTAGCTGGGCATTTATTCATTTATTCTTTAACACCACTGAGCAAAAATGGGTTAATGGGACTCCATTAAAATTCACGTGCATTGGTTTTGTGTCCACCTTTCGATACAAGGGTTGCCTGGTGGCGATACCCGGGGGATCGCACGCACTGGGTATTTACCATCCATCATTGGACTACTACAATATGTAATAAAATAAACATTGATTATGACATCGTATAAAACCCATCTTATTGGATGGCATTGCTAAATATTGTAAATCTGTAAAAAATTGTCAGTGAAAATTGTTATATTTAATATGCTGAAGCAACCATATTATTAGCCTTCATAGTTTGTTTTCACTAAATAATCCTGTTCAATTTCAATAGGGCTTTCAAATGGTGTAATTATTTAATTATGATTATTTTCCACTCTAATCTTTACAATGTCAATACACACTTTCTTTCTCTTAAAGCACTCTGTTCATTTGCACTGTGACCTGAAAAAAAAAAGAAGTGGATAATTTATGGTAAAGCTGCAGGGTCCCTCACGCATAATAGACTGATGCTAATGAGCGCTGGAGCTCCAGTTTCCTCCGCTTTTGGCCTCCATACAATAAAATTCATCCATCTCTTCTTTTTCCCAGTCTCCCATTACGCCTGACACAGAGATGCTTAAAAGGGGTGTAAAATGTAGGTTCATGTCAATGTGTATTATATCAAAGTTGTCCTGAAAATGCCACTTACACACATCAAAAATAAGCCATCATTTGATATGATATCGATCATATCTATTCCCAAAAAAGTATCATTATCCCACAAACCTCCAGTAAATAATAATAAAACAAATTATATCGACCTAACCCACCAGTATGAGCATTTCCTCCGAATAATGTCACCCTTTTTTATTCTATCCGACTGCTATAATATGCTATGCTACGCTACTGCACAAAAACAGAAATATGATTTTCTTTTATAATCTGTGAAAGCCTTTTTACACGACAGCAGTGTTTCTACTCCTGCCAGGCCACTGAAATAATAACCACTTTTTAAATATAATTACATCAAAAAAAAAAAAAAAAAAGTTTGGTGAAAACCAATGTCTCCAAAGATATAATTAATAACATGTTTTTTTTGTCCAATTAATTGTTCTGTTTATCCACATTTCTGTTTGCTCTCAGTGTCTTGATGCCTCTTCTCTTTATCCTGATAAATATAATCTCAGCAAGAAAACTCATTCTCCCCCTCCAGTCTCTGGCAATAGGAATGACGCAGAGATGTTAATATCCTATCAGTTCCTGGGTGTTCTACTCCACATTAACCTGGAGTGGTCCGCTGTCACAGAGGCTGTGTGCAAGAAGAGGCGTCCCTCCCTTCCGAGGCTCAGGTCTTTCAATTTATGCTACAGGATGCTCCAGGTGCAACGTCTTCCTTGCTGTTGTGTGCTGGGGCGCAAAGCCTGCCCACAGACTCAAACACACTCATCAAAAAGCCTGAGTCTTCGGTTGGTTCTGAGCTCACCACCCTGGAGGAGGTGGTGGTTAAGGACAGAATGCTGGCAATTATGTCCGATCCATTCCCTCACTCCTCGCTAAAACAGCGGAAAAGCTCAACAGCGGCTTCAGCGACCATCTCGTACACCTCCCATGTCAGGAAATTATCCCCGGCTAGTGCCATTAGACTATTTCTATTCAATTTACTTCCTCCCTGATTAAATTTGCCAGCAGACAACTGCACTGAGGAGCCTTCAACCTCTCCTAGACGCCACGTCAACAAATCCAAACACTGCTGTCATGAGATCAGTACACGTGTATTAGATTCATGCCATTCTGTACCTACAGCTGTTTATCTACCTGATTCTGTGTATAAAATGGTTATCTCATTGTGTACACATTTTTATCCCTATGCTGAGACCTCACTGTTTACTTTGCTTATGCTACCTTTTATATGTGTGCGTAGTTACTTTCCCTCTAGGATTAATAAGGTCTTTCTTTTTTTTCTTTCCATCTCTCTAGCCATCTGTCTTTACCACTTAACTTGCCCTAAGGTTCAAGGTGACGCTGGAGCCAATCCCAGACGTCTTTTGACGGAAGTTTGTATATACGCTACCACACAATGCTATAGTATTATATTACTCTCCATATTATGTATTATTTATGTACTATTTAATATCCATTTCAAATTTATTTATGTATTATGTAACTTATAATCTATGCATTTCTACTCGTAAGTTGTGTCCATAGTTCCCGTCTATTGCTCATTACATTTAATGCACATGTCTTTCTGTATGATATGCCAATTGTGCCATATCTGTTAATCACTTATAAATTATTGACACAAAATACCATGTACATTTATTTATCATATTTGCCCCTTCTGCATTTTAACACTATTGGTTGGATGGAAAACTACATTTTGTCGCCCTGTACTTGTACATGTGGCAATAAATGGCAATGGCAATAAAGTTGAATCTTGTCAATATTCACACACACACACACACACACACACACACACACACACACACACACACACACATATATATATATACACACACATTTCTAATGTATTTATCATCCATCCAGTTCCCCTGTTATCCTGTTAATCTAAGATGTTCATTTTTGTTTGTTCCTTAATCTTGTGCATGTGAATTTAATAATTTATCTCAATGTGACTTTCTAATGAAAGGATCTGCATCCATATCGGGCCTCTAGTCTTAGCGATCTAATCAGACTAAAATAAATCCAGCGAAACAATCACTGGAAGTCCCAGAGAATGTCCATTTTTTTTTGAGTCTTGTTGCGACTGGACTTGCTTTTCTTCTCTTGAAGACATTGCTCCTCTCATCTGAGAAGCTTTTTCAGTTCTAATGCACTGTGGGGAGTTTCTGAACATAATCACCCGGGTCATGGGCTGGTCTGAGTACTGCAGATGTAGTATTTGCTTTGAGAATGCTAATAGAGAAGTACAGAGAAGGTCAGAGGGAGCCGCATTGCACTTTTGTACACCTAAAAAAAGCATAGGACAGGGCGCCGAGAGAGGAACTCTGGTATTGTATGAGGAATTCTGGGGTGACAGAGAAGGATGTTAAACTGGTGCAGGACATGTATGCTAGCTGTGACACAGTGGTGCAGTGTGCTGTAGGTGTAACAGAGAAGTTCAAGGTGGAGGTGGGACTTCATCAGGATCAGCTCTGAGCCCCTTCTTGTTTGCAGTGGTGACGGACAGGCTGACGGATGAGGTTTGACAGGAATCTCCATGGACCATGATGTTTACAAATGAGATTGTGATCTGTAGTGAGAGCAGGGAACAGGTTGAGGGAAATCTTGTGAGGTGGAGTTGTGCTCTGGAAAGGAGAGGAGTGAAGGTTAGTTGCAGCAAGACAGAATATATGTGTGTAAATGAGATGAACCCAGGTGTAACGGTGAGGCAGCAGGGAGTGGAGATCAAGAAGTTGGAGGATTTCAAGTACATCAGGTCAACAATCCAGAGCAACAGAGACTGTGGAAAAGAAACGGAAAAACTGAAACTGGTTCAAGCAGACTGGATTCGGTGGAGAAAAGTGTCAGGGGTACTATGTGATAGAAGACTATCAACCAGAATGAAAGGAAGCTGTACAAGACAGTGGTGAGACCAGTAATGCTGTATGGTCTTAAATAGTGACACTGACAGAAAGACAGGAGGTAGAGCTAGAGGTCGCAGAAATGAAGATGCTAAGGTTCTCTTTCGGAGGGACCAGGATGGATAGGATCAGGAATGAGTTTATCAGAGGAACAGCACATGTTAGATGTTTTGGAGAGAAGGTCAGAGAAGCCAGACTGAGATGATTTGGTCATGTACCGAGGAGGGATAGTGAATATATAGGTAGGTAGATGCTTGAATTGGAGCTGCCGGGCACGAGGTCTCAAGGAAGACCAAAGAGAAGATTTATGGACGTAGAGAGAAAGGATACGAAGTTAGTTGGTGTGAGAGGGGAGAATACATAGAATAGGGTTAAATGAAGAAGGGTCCCACCGAGGGTACAACTTCTGGGGTCCCCAGAAGTTTAAACTTAACAACACAGGATGAAAATCAAGTCCAGTTGCCACAAGAAGAAGACTTTGACAAGAATTCACCATGACCTGGATGACAGAGAACGTCCACCGACAACTTCAGACACTGTATTCAAGGATTTTCCAGTGAAGGCTCCACCACCAAAGGAAGTTTAAAACGGGTCTCTTGACAGTTTCAACGTCCTTGTCTGTACGTCTCGCTCACCTCGAGCCAGACAATATAAACCAGGCTGACCATTCGACTGAGAGCGTACAGCCGGCTCAGCTGACCTCAAGTCGTTTTGTCTCAGGTCAGCTGAGCTCAAGTGCACCATCATTCAGCCATTGAACACCCCGGAAAACGACACAATCGGACCATGTTGAAGGAAATGTTGTTTTTTTTGCAATAAGGCTAGAATCGATGAGACATGTCAATGAACCAGTCGTAGCCTGTTGGTTTGGAAAGTATCCTGAAAAAGCAGTTTTCTCAATTTCACTACTATAACGCTGCCTTAACCCGCTTCAGCCTGTTGCTTGCTGTTCCCAGAATGAATGGCCGAATCTGCAAAGGAAAAGAATCCAATGCCGCATGTTTTCTGATTTGACGACTGGAGCTCCTTGCAAATTTGATGGCTAGTGATATAAAAGCAATGTTTGTTTACAAGCTTTAAAAGCAATGGGGATTTAATGTAGGCGTTTATGAGGGAGTAAGGTAAAAGTTAGCCTGGCAGGGCAAATGATTAATATTTAGTGCCTGAAAGTCAGAAAAAAAAAGATAAAAGCAATGAAAGAGACGCAGAGGGAAGCAACAGGCCGAGCATCTCAGGAGAGAATTCTCTGCGGACTCAGAGACAATGGGCAGCATTGAAAGTTGGATTTATCTGTTTTTCCACACCAAAACGGTGTTAGGCGGGGAGATTTGAAATTAATAATGAAACAATTCCCACAAAGATTATACATAAAGAAAAATAATAAAACTGACGCAGGCTCGTAGTTCAAAGCTTGAGGGATTTTTTTGTCTTTGTTTTTTTTTTTTTTTTCTCCCCAAAATAAATAAAGCTTAGAGCTCTTTGTGGGGTTAGACAAATGTCAACGTTCTGCAAAACAAAAGAGAATATTTAAGGGATGCAGGGGTTCACATTTATGTTAAAATTATCTTTACTGAACTAATCCTCGTAATATAAGAGATCAGTATTTTAATTTATCCTTTTTTTTTTTCCACAGACAGGATACTTTCAAAAATATGAGTGTGCTTATATGCTTATGAGGAGATATGGTTTCATGTAGACTATTGCACAGTTAAGGCCAATACCATTACTTAGATGCCGTATATACATCAATCCATCATTTTTTTTTTTTTTTTTACTTATCCTGCACTCAGGGTCCCGGGGGATGTAGGAGCCTATCCCAGCTGTTGTCAAGCGAGAGGCGGGGTACACCCCGGACTGATCGCCAGACAATCGCAGAGCCAAATATCCAGACAACCAACCATTCACTGACTCTATCATTCGGAGCAATTTTTCCAATTAACCTGCGTGTTTTTGGACTGAGAGGAAACTGGAGAACCCCAGGAAACCCACAGGGAGAACATTTGAACCAGGGTCCTTCATACTGTGAGGCCAAAGCGCTAACCACTGGGCCGCCATGCTGCCCTAGAGTTGTATATCTACTAACTTGTCATGTGCATGACAATGCAATATTTTGCTCGGAATAAATCTAAGTTGCATATCTGTATGAGTGTTAACATAGAACCCACAAACTTTTAAGATACCCATGCTGCTATCCCATATCAATACGCTGAAGGATCCAGAACAGGGCTGTCAAATTCAATTGACCATTAAACGTGGACACATTTTTATCGGGCTAATATGTAGAAACCGCAGATCTATCCAAAAAAAATAGTGATTTTATTAGAATTAAAATAAATAAAAGATCCCTTTACCCCACCATCCTAAAATTGTGAAACTAAGCCTAGAAATATGACTTCATCAGTTTATCAAGCAGGCTGGATCGGACTCCTTGTTGGTCCGGTTCTGGCCCACGGGCTGAATGTTTGACACCCCTGCTCTAGACATTATATTCATTATATCTAGAGGATAAAGTAGAGCAGATATAACCTAAATTTCTGGCAATTTGAAAAATGGAAAGAAAAAAAAGGCCTGGTCACAGTGACACGATAGAGGCAAATCAGTAAACTTTGACTAGAGATAGTTCAGCACCACGTAACATAGTCATTTCTCAGCTGCGAATGAAAGAACAAATATCCAGGGCCGAGTTTTGTCACAACGGTGCAAAATATCACAGACACACAGCAGCCGGAGGTCACGGACCTCAACCAGAGCTGATTTCAATGCACGGCTGTCGATATGACTATTTACCCACCTACATCCATTTACACACACAGTCACACATACTTGTTAAACATGCACGGCACCACATGCACACATGAGACATTGTTTTGTTTTGTTTTTTTTCCTCGATGGCTGCAAAACTGATTAAATACAGCCGGCTTGCGCTCCAAACACATGCACATGCAAATGTGTTCCCGCACACATGTTGTACCAGTGTCCATATATATTCTTGTTCAAATCCCCACTACATGGAACACATATACAAAGCTCCCCAACGTGAAAAACAGTTGGCTACATGAAGAACATCATTATACTGCCTCTATTATGCAGACGCAAGTCTGATCAAGCACTGCAGTATGACCGCGTGCACAGAATAACACATGCATGAACGCTGCATTTGAATCACTCTGTTCTTTACTGCATTGTTTGTATTTCTCTTCTGCGTCAGCTAGCTTATCCTTTCTTTAGAAAGTTAAACTGATGCATAGGCATATACTCAGCAAACTTCCAAGGACACACACATTGGTTTTATACCCAAGTCAGTGAAAACCTCTGAGTATAGAATAAACCGTCCAAGAAGGTTCATCCCATTATTTTTTCCTGCCCTTGTGCCCGAAACGGGCTCTTATTCAAGTCTGCTTAGGCAGTATATAACTGCCGTAGCACCAGAGCCTTTCCCCAAAAGTCCCCAAATTACCGGCAGATGACACGTGGTGTCCTGATTTCAAGGACATAATATGGAGGTTAGTCCGTAAGTGTATGTGTGTGTGTGTGTGTGTGTGTCTGTGTGTGTGTGTGTGTGCGGCTGGTTCGTCTGGGGAGTCGGGTGGAGATGAGACAGACTCTCCGAGAAGCTGCCACTTGCAGGACATAAGAGACAAGCCACAGCCCCTCTGGCTCCGACCGAAGCTGGGGAGGACGACAGCTGTCCACCTATGGACGGGCAGGGAGAGGACGCTATATAAAGACAAGCGTTGGACTCTGAGGATGAAGGACCGGACACTAGTCGTCCCCGCGGCTGATCAAAAGACCAAACTCCGACTTCACTCTGTCACAAAACTTCACATCATGTGTGGCCTTCATTTAAAGTGAGGGCTGCGGGGCGCTGGCCTACATAAGAAGGCATTTGCATGGAGTGATTTCAGGAACAGCTGGTGCAGATCCTGAGTTCGCGGACGATTATCAGCGTATGGAGGCTCTTCGATCACAAAGACACGCTGTCGAAAAATACTTTTACAGTAAAGAAAAAAATATATAACGATACTGGGATTGACGGGGAACCAGTCCAGGGTGACTGGCGACCAGCCTCTCGCCCGATGACAGCTGGGATAGGCTCCAGCATCCTCTGTGACTCAGAGTGCAAGAAACGCGGCAGACAATGCATGGATGGATGGCTGTATATATATATATATATACACACACACACACACACACACACACACACACACACACACACACACACACACATATATATATATTATATATGTCTATATATGGATGTGTGCATCCTGTAGTGTCCTTGGGCAAGATATTGAACCCTGAATTGGACCCAAAAGCCTGGTTAGTGCTTTTCATAGAAGCTCTGCTGCTGATGCTGTGTGTGTGTTTGTGTGTGAATAGGTAAGTTTTTTCTGTGCTATAGGACTTTGAAAGCGCAATGTGAAAGCACCGTATGATTTGAAATCATATATATACATACGCAAACACCCAAATATATATGTATGTATGTATGTATGTGTGTATGTACAGATAGATAGATAGATAGATAGATAGATAGATAGATAGATAGATAGATAGATAGATAGATAGATAGATAGATAGATAGATAGGTGTATGTATAATCACCCACATATACACAAACAGACAGACATATATGTCCATTTACATATATGTACACATACACACATTTTTTATGCATGAACACATACATATATATACAAACATACACACAAATACAACAATAACAGCGTCTCTCTCTCCACACACACACACGATTATACATATAAATATGTAGAGAGAAAAAGAGAGAGAGAGAGAAATAATTAAGCTGACCACAAGGGCACAAGTATTGCTGTTTGAAAGGAGAAAAGGGGAAAATAAGATAATAACTGTAATGGCCTGGCCTTCACTCCGTGTTTGAATAACTTTATATTTTGCTACTGCACGCACTTGTGCACGCACACACGCACACACAAACACCAACTCTTAAGAAGTTCAGAGCTTCACTGAGCCTGATAAAACTCGAAGTCCGTTGGTTTCTCGCCGGTGCAGATAACTCAGTCAATTTGACTTCTTTGAATTTGCAGAGTAATGCCTGTCTCGCCAGACTGCAACGTTTCATTAGAAGAGGTCTTTTTATTTCTTTCTTTCACTAAATTGGACAGTTTATTACATCGGACAAGGAAATGACAGCGTGTTTTTATGCCCTCTATTTCTTTCTTTCTTTCCACTTGGTTTAATCAAGCACATTTGGATATTTAAATTGACAGTGTGTTTGGAAGCTGGTGCAGGTGAACTAAATGAAAAGCAAGCATATAATATTAATTATAGTAATCATTATAGTATTTACAAAAATAAAAGATAAAAACCCAATTTTACAATTTAAGGATGGTGAGGTAAATGGATCTTTTATTTACTTTAATTCCCCCCATTTCCAGCCGCAGAATCCAGCATATTTCACATATCTGGAGTAAGTAGAGTCAAGTGTCAGGAAAGATATCCATGTCAGGGTGAAAGCTTTGAGGTACCTTTCAGCCCGATCACCCGTCTCATTCAGGAAAGGCTGAGCAGATAGTGTTGCCATGGCAACCTTAAACTGTAAATTGAAGACACCCAGATGATTCAGATTAGCTGATTATACAGCCTCTCTGATGTGTGTAGTGTTTATGAAACACTTGACGGACATTTTTCTCCCGCTCTCCCCTCCACTTAAACTCCCGTCATTAAACGCAACGCTTCATCGTGTATTAGTTTGACTAATGAGCTGGAGTGCGTTCCGCCGGCGTCCAGCTCAGTGGCGACATCGGCGTTCCATCGGGCATGAACCCATCGCTGTTCTTCTGCATCCAAACAATCATATAAATTGCATTGCTTGTTTTTTTCAATGTCTTTTTTTTTTTTTTTCTTACATAACAATGAAAATCAATTCTTATTCATTTAGGCGGCAAAGACATAAAGATACAAAATAAAAAGACTGTATAAAGATACATAATAATTGCTTTTTTTGTCGTCCTCTGAATTTCAAAGATAGTCAAAAGTAGTGGATGAATGTAAAAAAAAAAAAGAAAAAAAAAGAAAAAAGATTTAATTTAGATGATTTTTCAGCTTTTTCCTTTTGGCATAATTGCTTCTTTTGGGATTCCTGACTGAATGTGAAAAATTCAAATTGCACTTTCTCAAATGGTTTGCCTCTCCTTTCATCGTCAGTCTCCAAAAACCTGCGATTTGTCTTGCTCTTGCTAATGATTCTATATGTCAATTGTAATTTGTTATTTGCCTGTAAAACACTTTAACTCTCCATTTTAGAAACAGTAATACAATATAGCATTGATCTGGATGTTCTGTTGATATTTAAATACAGAACTATATTTTGCTTTCACTGAAAATACACTTGCAAAAAAACCTAACTTGAGCAGTTGGTCATCATATTTTTGTTTAAATATCCTTGTTGATTGTTGAAACATCTCCACTTCTGATATCATACTAGCCGTTGCTATCCCTCTGTCTTTCAATGTGCTGATACAATAATCCTTGTATTGTGTCTGCATTAAATTCAAATAATAAAAGTAATTAAATGGACCTCACAATGGGGTATATAAATCACTGTCAATATTGTGAGATTAACCTTGCGAATACACACCCAACGGCGGTCCGGGTCCAGGGTGGAATTGCGATCAGGTTCACGATTGTTTGTCATATTTACCGGGTCGGGGTGATCAGATTGACGGCTCTTCGTCACAAACTCTAAGCAGCATGAGAGATAAATATGTACGTTATGTTTGATTGTTGTGAAGGAGCTGCAAACATCGAGGTGATGCATCTGAGGAATCATTGTGTTCTGCATTGTACATATTTCAATCCATTCATCCATCTACCAACCAGTGCTTCTACCAACTGGATCCATGAGCAACTGGTCAAATAATTGATAAATTATGATATAATAACATTAATCTTTTTTTAACAGTTTGTATTATTAGCCCAATACCAATGTTATTTTTTCCACTGGTTTATGAGAAAGGCAAGTAACTTTTCCCCTCAATTTAATCCAAAACAGATCATTTCCTTTGCTAGTCTTTGTCCACCTCAATGCCTCTCCAAGTTAATCTAATAAATCACAATTAATTTGATAATCATTTGGTTGTTTTAATGCCAGGTCTTGTGTTATCGCGTCTACATCACTGCTTGACAGAAAAGGGGATAAAAGTGTGAAACATTTACATCCGTACGAAACAATGCGGGACATTTTAGTCGACCGGTATTAAAAAAAAATATTCAATTGATATTCCAAACAAAGCTCATACAACAAAAAGTTTACTTTAGACTTCTAACTGTGTTCTCGTTCTTTACCTTGACTGTAGGCGGGTAGATTCAGACTGTTGACAATCTCATCGAGAGTCACTCAACAGTCTGCGAATCAATTTGTCACCAAGGCAATACGATGAAAATGCACCCATGCAGGATTTTCACCTCAGATCATGAGTGGGTGAGTCTTGCAGGACACAACTGTAATTTAAAGTTTCCTTTGTGCGGCAAAAGCACAGTAGATTGTGATTATTTCCCAACCATCTGAAGGAAGAGGCGAGGATTTAGCTTTTCGAGGCGAAGCAAATGCGCGATCCTTTGTGAACAAATGATACGTTTCAGGGGTCTTAAACATAAGCGTACCTATCAGATCTTCTCTCGGTTTACAGCCAACCAACACTGGGAAAACCTCCTTTTCTTGCATCCTGGGTGATCTTGCTATCGTAATCTTCCCTGTGACCCCCTTTTCCCCCCAATCACGGTCACAACCAGAGGTCTGGTGGAAATCGGGGAGAAAATTGACACTGCGACCTCTTGATTTCTGCAAACCTTTACTATGGTGGTGTTTTTCCGTCGGGGCACTTATGTTATTTACAAATATCTCCTGTCATTCTTTGCTGCCGGTAACTGACTATGTTACCGGCAACTATATGTTGGCTATGCGTTGTGTTTTCCAATGACCGACTGTCCGATAATCCAATTGCATGAAGCAGATACAAAAAGGGAATATCCATATCTTTGATCAAAATGAAAATTGTCAAAAGGATAATTGACTTTTTTTTACCCCTCAACACACACACACTTACACACACGGAAACACGGACACACAACGTTTACTGATATTATATGCAAATGCACTTTTTTATAGATGAAATACCCAACAGATTTTTTTGCACAAACACACACATGCATGCTCACTCCAGACATCTATGGCAGATGTTGTCATGCAAGATGCCATTTAGTCAAATCAGCTGTTCAGTATTTTGCACAAAGTTTTTTGGATACGGTCGCTGCACAAGCTGGCCAAGTGAAATCCTCACTCCGAGATGGCTCCGAGTGTGGATTTCTCGACTGACATGGTTTTCTTGACTGGCCTATTGGAAAATGTTAAGCAGTAAAAAAATGAGGAAACTTAAATAATAGTAACAAAAGTTAATAATAATAATAATAATGATAATAGTAACAATAATAATAACACTAATAATAATAATAACAAACAAATATTAAAGAAGACAAGAATAACTAATATAAAAAACAATAACAATAATAATACTATTTATTATTAGTATCATACTCATTATTATTATCATTATCATTATTATTATTATTATTATTATCATTATTATTATTATTATTGCTTGTTGTAGTGGGAGTGGTTTAAATGGTTTATTAAAGTATTAATTATTGATTTTTATTATTACTATTTTTATTATCATCTCTTATCATTATAGGCAACAATGTAGTGAAAGCACGTTCGCCTAAAAGCAAGAGGATCCTTCTGGTTGCTCATGTTAACAATGTGGAATGTGAATCTTCTCTTCATGTTTGATTGGATTTCCCCTTTTTCTTTGGATTTCTCCCACAGTCCAAAAACATGCAATGGGTCAACCCTAAATTTCCCAGCTCTATGAATGAGCGAGTGCATGGTTGTTTGTCTCGCTATGTGGCCCTGTTGTCATCTGACGGAAGGTCGAGGTTGAACCCCACCTCTTGCTGAATTATATCAGATAGGCTTCAGCCTGTCCTCGAAACCCTGACTGCAGCATAACCATTATATATATAGACATATATATCTATATAGATAGCGAGAGAATGAATAAATAACAATAATGTCACATGTATTTATACACCATTTTCCATCAAAATGCTGTACAAATAATAAGGGATACAAGAGGGACGGAAAAGGACATTAAAATCACACATCCAGCTGTAGGGAGGGACACAATGGGGCCGGCGGCTTCCAAATAACCTACCGCATGTTTTCAAATAAACAAATACATTCTAAAACATCACTCACGACGAGCAGGCAGTGACAAACAAGTGCTGGCTTTATCAAGGGTTGACTTTAGACGTGTCGGCTGGAGAAAAAAAAAAAAGGTCATTTTTTTTTCTTATTCCTTCCACACTATTTGAGGTTTTATGTAGATTCTGTTTTCATGCATCAACAGGAAAAATGTCTCTCCTACAATCATTCTTTGCCAGTTTATTGTTATATTGTTGCTGCATTGCATACAAAAGGAAGGGCTCAACTACTGCACAAACACAGCAGCGATATAGACGCAGACAGTACTTTGACAGAACCTAAAAAAAACAAGGGGAGGAGAAGAAAGACCAAAAATTCCATTCAGCCAAGGAGTCAGCCTTGTTTGAACAATTGTCATTTTCAACAAAAAGATAAATGTCTGCTTTACATTCACAAGGACATAACATCCGTCATTTTTTAAAGGGATACGGGACATATCTACTGTATTCAGGGGAACAGAAAAAGTCCAATAAAATAAGCAATCCAATTTTAGCCTGGAGAGAGCACAGGCAGATTGTAAAGGTTCATGAAAAAAACAAGGACAGGCAGATTTTTTTCCACCCATTTCTGTTCACTTTGCCAGGAAAACAGAGGCTGGAGAAAAGAAATAGAGTAAATACTAATTTTAATAATTTAATGAACAGGATTGAAAAAAGGAAGAAGCTAAAAATACATACAAATAATTTAATTAAATTTATTAAATCCTTTTTTTTTTTTTTTTAAATAGCTAGAACTGTCGTTGTTGGTCTCTAAGCCTGAAAGGTAGCTGAGGAGTAATTTACTTTTTTATAGGTGTGAAGCAGCAACTTAAATTCTGTGCTAGCCTGGACAGGACATGGCTGGAGAGGCCAGCGCCGGAGTAATGCATTCACACTGACTTGCTCCGGTCAGAACATGAGCTACCACATTGTGGACGGTTTGTAGGCTTTGGACTTAGTCTTGGTCTTTTTAGCACAGCAGGATAAAAGAACACTACAATGATCCAGCAGCAATGTCACAAATGTGCGGATTCAGATCCTTCGGACAAGACGGGTGTGATCTCAGCCATGTTTGCTTTGCAATGTCTATGTTCTTATTTTCCTCCGTCCCTCTTCACCGGGGCAACACAGATACAGGTATATATTGAAAACACTGAATAGCTATACGCATATTATGGGATGTATTCAGAACCGATCACTGAAGGCATTCCCTGAAAAGCGGATCAAGCATCTTATGGAAAGAACCCGCATCGCGCCAAGCAACGCTCTCTATCCTTCGCTCTTTTTCTTCAGCTCACTGAGCCGTTGTTGCCGTTCCGCAGGTTATTACCATGTGATTCGCAGCACGACTCACATCTCAAGGAGCAGCTGATTACAGATGGCCATTGAAACCTGAAGAGTTTGAGTAGAGCATAACTGCATATCACACGCCGGCGGCCACGCAAGACGGACCAGGCAGCTCTCCGGGGTCAGCGCCACTTTACGCGCAACGAGTCCGATCAGCTCGAAGCATTGAGCTGAGGCAACACACCGAAATCTCGCTTGTCGTTGGCGGCATTGGAACATGTGTTGAACCATAATTGAAACATTTAAATTACTAGACAGTGATTTCATTTTCAATTTGCAGAAAAAGAAACTCCATAAAATATATAAATACTATTACCAGTACTACAACCAGGGACCACAAAGTATCTGGTAATGGGTGTGGCTGATGAGTTCTACCAATCGCCAGCAATCCATGTCCTGTGAGCTTCTATGGGATCAGAAAAAGACTTGGATTAGGAGCTAAAATGGTTCTAGGAACTGAGATCCACAGTCCCTGGTTCCTACGCTTGATAAAATTTACTAATTCCTGAAAATTTTCTACAATGCAAAAGAGGAAATAGTTTCCAATAAAACAGACTATAAAATGTTTTTACATCGTAGTGAAACTAGATTAAAGTATTTATACTTTGAATAAATGCAGACGACCCGAGTTTTCATGGTTGGGAAAACTTGATTCAAATCCACTGGATTCACTCATTATGCATATACGGTCCTGTTTTATATGATTTCGGGTGTTGGTGGCAATTTTTTTTTTTATTTTGATGAATTGAAAGGAGTCAGTATCTGGGAACTATTATTTAAATGGTGTAACTGGAAGCTTTGAGAGATTTCTGTTTATCTGCACGGCCCCCCTCATGATTATAATATTGCTTGTTATTTTATGTATTTCTTTCAATTATTTTTATGTTCATATATAGAGCTGGATAACCAGAGATGTGATGAAAGCGGTAAAATTCTAGATAGTAAATCTGCTCGCTCTATGAAGGGTTGCCAACTCTGAAAAACAAATGAAATCAATTCTAGATATAAAAACAGTTTATGACAAAGCTTAAGTGCTGGCTAAAACAAAAACAAAGTCGCACCCATTAACTCTCCGTGTCAAGATGGAGATTACATAAAACTTTTACGTGGTGATGGTTTATATGAACTATGGTTTTTTTTGATATAGTGATATTTATATATATATGATATAGTGTGCGATGAATTTTTTTAAAATTTGTCATTAAAAAAGTGTATCTTTATATTGTATGGTGCAATATAAATATATAGATCATTTTATTACATTGATTATATAAAAGCCCTACGAAGGACAAGTTTTGAAAACTTACAAATGACTTTGTAATGAAATTACGATAATCCGTTGAAAGTATTGGAATTATCCATACAGAGGTGTCATATGCACACAGTGTTGTCTCTTACTGATTGGGAAACATAAAGTTTAACGTCTCAAAAGGGATTTTCAGTAGAAATTTCGGCGGGAAAAAATAAAAAATGCAACATGATGTATCAATTGGATATATAAATAAATATATGAATGACTAAAGATAGAAGCAAAAGAAAAATAAAAAAAAAATAATAGATTTGGAATGTGTAAAAAATGACTATATAAACTATATATACAAATAGATAAAATATAAAAAACAATAATTGATGATTAATAAATAAATGAACAAACAAACAAGTGAAGGGTGAGCCTTTTGTATAGTTTTTTTTGTGAAAAGTCTCTCCAACTCCTACAGAAGCACAAACTGAAAGTAACATCTTAAATGAAAATAGATGATTTGTGATCAGGAGAAATACACTTCCAGCTGCTTGAATTATACACTCCCAGGCTCTCTCTCTCTAGCTCTCTCTCTCTGCCACTCTGTCTTTGTTTCATTGTCTTTTCTCTGATATGCTGTTTTTTTTTTTTTCTTCTTCTTCTTTGTTTTTCTGCCGGAGGCGATGAGAAAAAAAAAGCAGCTTTAATTCACTTCAAAAGCTTTTCAAAGAGTCTCTTTTGTAAATTTCAAGATAAGTGGATGACTGTATGGAAACACAGGGGAAAAAGGGGTCTCCGTCTTACCTGGAGCACTCGAAAAACAAATATAACTGGAATGTCAGTGAATTAACACCCATAGGGTCGTCATATGTAATACGAAACGTAACGATGCAGTGACTTATAGTCTGAAATCAAAAAGCATGTGATTTATACTTGTGAACAAAATAATATGTATAATGGCAAACTGTATTGGCTCTATGTGGGAAAACATCCTCAGAATTGTGAAAATGTTATTTATATTTTATTTTATTTAATTATTCAATTTTTCATCAAACTCTTATTTATCATCTCGTTTCATTTCATCTAAATTACACGATCGTCGCCATCGAGACGGAAAATAAATAAATAAAAACTAAAATAAAACAGCATCTCCATCTGAAAGAAGATTTAATAATTCAGGCTGGATTGAGGAATTTTTATTTTCAAGTCTGTCAACTCTTTTTCCCGCCCAAGTTCCAGTCTGTGTGAATTAAACAGGAGGACACTATTATCGTATTCATCACAAAGCATACTCGTATCCGGGCGAACATGGATTATTCTTTTCTAATAGTTTGCCAGATTATCGTAAATACTCGGTAATTTCGCAGGCGGATATTTTCCTGGATTTTATAAGATTATCTTTTCAAGACTTTTTTTTTTTTTGTATTTTTTTGTAGCTGTCTTTGTTCCCTTTCGGCTCTTCACTTCTGGAGTCGCCACAGCCAATCATCCGCGGGTCAGTCTGACCCTCTTCTCTCTCACACCAACTGACTTCATGTCCCCTTTTCACGCCATCCCTACAACTGCCTCGCAGCTCCAGCCTGAGCGTCCTTCCACACAGATCTTCACCATCCCTCTTCTGAACTTGTCTAAAGCATCTCAGTCTTCTCAGTCTGAATTTATCTCCAGAACATCTACCATGTGCTGTCCTTCTGACAGACTCAGTCCTGATCCTGCGTGTTTACCCGGGAGCAGCGACATTTCACATTCCTAAAACACAGGCTGTGAGCAACCTCAATTTGGTACGCACGGCCTTTGGTTCAAGGCCTGTGTGTATGCATGTATACGAAATATGTATACATATTTCCATATATTATTATTAAATGATTTTATATGTATTGTATTTTTGATATATATATACGTACATACATACATACATACATACATACATACATACATACATACACACACATATATATATACACACACACACACACATATACATTATTTTTTTTACTTTAATTTTAGGACTTTTTTTTTTTTTTTATATTTTAAATATATGAAAATTTTTGTATGGTCTTTTTTTCTGTAATCCTCATTCAAATTTTTGGATCCAAAGACGTGACTCAAAGCATTGCAGTTCCTGAAATCACGAATGAGACTTTTGACTAACCTTTTTTTTGTTGTTGTGAAAAGAAATCGGAATGCCTCTGCAGACAATACCGGCTTCCCTGAATAGGAAGGTGCTTTGTTTGTGTCTCAGTGCGCAGAATAAAACAATATGCCAAAGCAGCAGTAGATAAGACTGTCCTCTTAACATTTCCCACCTTGTTAAATAAGTTAGCCTTGAGCCAAAAACAAAAGTGGGAATTATGAATCGATGTCGCCACAAAGGTGAAAGACATTTGGTTGTATATCTTCGGCTGCTTTAAAATGAAACTCACAGTCAGTTGCCAGAACAATTCCCTGCTTCCATTTAAAGAAGAAAGAAGACCAAATAAAATGCAAGAAAAAAATAGAAAAGAATCCCCGTTCTGCTCAATTGAGTCTCAGACACACACACACACACACACACACACACACACACACACACACACACACACACGTGTTCAAGAGTAACCTGAATTTAATTTTTAGAAACTGCTTGTGATGACGTTAAGGTGCTGTTTGACAGTAAGTTTTCTTTTTGTGGTTATAACGGTCTTCCGGTCAAATCTGCACGTATTGTCAAGGCTAATCAGACACAGCCTTTGCAGGTTTGGCCTTGAAAATAAATTTATGTAAGAATTACATTAAATCTTTGAGATTTCAGCAATAACAAGACAGGTTGTTGGGGAGCGTAAATAACATGAGCTCAGTGCGCAAAGTGCTATCAGAGTGAGGTGCCGCCCAAAATCCCGATGGCACTGCTATCGCCACAGGACAATATTGGGGAAAGCTCTTACATTGTTGTTGTCGCCATGGAAATGATGCAGCTTTTTGAAATTGTAAGAATAAAAATATTGCTGAGCACTACATTGCAATTACAGAACAAGGGGAAAACATGCAAAATAACGGGAATTCTCGTAAACAGATTTCGACAAGAATTCACCATGACCTGGATGACTGGGAACCTCCACAGACAAAACAATGGTACTGAGTTTATTTCGGTTTAAATATCGTGCCTCCTCATGCTTCCTTACATTTAGTTTATTGTTAATGACTTCATATTTTCATATGCTTCATAAAATTGAGTGTGAGTAATTTGTATGTAGAACAACTTAATTTATCTTCCAAACATTGCACTCTGTAACATTTGAACCCCACTCCCTTCCTCTGTTCACACATTTAATTGCACGAAAATTGTACAATATTGTGTATATATATGTTTCCCTCCTGTTTAAGTGCATGCCTATGAATAAAATAAAATAAAATAAAATAAAATACAATAAAATTTAATAAAATAAAATAAAATAAAATAAAATAAAATAAAATAAAATAGAACAAAATAAAATAAAATGACAGTCTGCTGTGTCACCATGCTGTGACAGGTTGCTGATCATTCCTGGCTGAGACTTAATGCCAGTCGGTTGATTTGTGACCAAGAGCAGCAGCCAGCTAGTTTACAGGAGCAATGCAGAGGTGTCTTTGTAAGGCTGCCAGTGAGTTGTGTTGTGTTGGCGCCTGAAAAGATCTGCTCCTGTCACCTCTCCTGACATCTTAGAGTGTTGCTTGACATCAAACCAAATCCAACTTTGCCTCTGAGCCTTACCTCATGGTGACCCCAGTCTCTGTCTCGGAATTCAAGTGTTTCCGAGCAGATAGGAAACAAACTTTGAGTGATCCATTGAGTTAGGCCACATAGAAACAGAAGCAAGCCAACACCTACCATAAGTTTATTATATTTCAGAGCAGGGTTACAGTACCATACCACACTATATGTATACAAATGCCATACAAATCTCCAGCTCACCTATCTTTGGACAAATCTAAATGCGTGCCACAGTCAAACATGTAGTCGATACTTCTATAGTTCAGCATCAACTGCAAAAATGAGGACGCTCCAGCTGATGGGCAGCTCAAGGATTAACTTCCCTGCTGAAAAAAAAATCCCCCTGGTGAAAAGTGCAAAATATGAAACACGCCACTTTTAAACATATTATCAGTCCAACGAGTTATCTTAAGAAAAAATATGAAGGAAAGCTGATTTTTTTTTTTCCTGATTCCGGATCAGGACATGCTTGCTGGCAAAAGTGAGAACCAAGAGGCACATTCAGGGATAATTATTGCTGAACCAGCTTAGTGTTTGAAGTTCTCAGCGGACCAGTGTGAAGTGGCTTCATCAAGGGTCTCATTATCGCCCTGATTAATTAACCCATAAGTCAATAGGAAATTTAGCCCATTTTGAGTAATGGCGGAACCTCGGGGAAAGTTTAAATGGGGAAAACCCAAGTTCAGAATTGTTATTTTCTGGAATATCATGTATAACTGGTGAGAAATTATGTATTCAGAAAAATAAGATTTTTGAATTGTTTGTATCAAAGCAGCAGTAGATTTTCCACAACAGGCCCCGATCTCTGCTGGTACCAAAGAGTGTTTGAATACATGGAAAACCCTTATTCTACCTTATTATACCCTTAAAACTCCTTGTTCTCCCATTTCCTTGTTCACCTCAACTCTGCATGCAGGATAAATGGTATAGATCAGGGGTTACAAACTTACGGCCCGTGGGCCAAGTTAAAACTGTTCTCCGGCCTGATCCGTCCTGCGAGATTATTTTTCAAGCATGAATGTGAGCTACCTTTTTTCAATGAAAGAAGATATTGTTAATATGCCAGGGTTTTACTCATCCGGCCCACTTGAGAACAGATTTTCCTCCATGTGGCCTCTAAGCAAAAATTTGTTTGAAACCCCTGGTATTGATAATGAATGAATTAATTAATTAATGTATCTATACATAAATATTCAGGGGTCTGTGAATCATGTCGGAATCCTGTTCCGATGTAACGCTAGGCCCCTTCCGATGTACAGCGCAAAAACTCACAAACAGTACTGCACATAAATCTACGCAACGAAGCGATGCTAACACAATGGTTAAACCTGCAGATGGATCTACAGACATAGGTGAGTCTGGAGAGGTGAATGTAAACAAAGCCCTCCTCTTTGTATGGCTCTGGTTGACAACATATTCCTCCAACGTATTCCTCCAAAGTTCCAGTGCTGAATTTGTTATAACATCACAAACGCCATACGTTGGACTGATGGAACAAGACTTTCTCAATAAATCTGTGGAAGATGGTAATGTAACCATGAAACGGCGTATTTGAGGATGTCATAAACCAAGGACTGGCTGTAGATACAGTATAATTGGGGATTTGGGGAATGACTGGGGAACTGACTGGGTTATCCGATTGCCTGATCTTTGAGAAATTGCAACATGTGGCGAAAACGCATGAAAAAGCATGGGTGTGACAGGAAGATATGAAAATGATGATAAACAAATGAAAACATGGGGGACATCTTTCTATATGTTTTGGCTAATATTGAGGCTGGGGCTAATAGCTGGGGTGGGGTTCGGGGGTATCTTGTCAATATCAAATGAAATTTCAGAAATGTCCATGTTTGATATCATATTCTAAAAATAAAGTCACGCTGCCTCTGACAATGAATAGAAAATCTGTTCTGCTGTATTGACGAGATCCCATCAAACTCAGCTTGTGTACATATCATTCTGTGGGATAGGGTTGGGTTGGGGTTCCACTATCTTTATGTAACTGGTTGTATGGACCCCCCAGAAAGTTGTAAACAATATCACTCATTGAGCTTTTTCATGTGTTTGCGTGGCCCTGTCCCATCCTCTGGTGATATCACGCCGGCTGCCTGAACCAAGATAAGTTTGCGGCATTAAAACGTTTCCTTGGCAAAACCTTGCCTGGGAACCCCAATGTTTATTGCCACAAGGTCACTTTGCGGCAACCGTGCAAAACAAAGACATGCAGAATTTCTTGTTTTCATCCCGCTGTGGGTACTTTGATGTGTGTCTGGTGAATTACCATATAAATAAAGTGCCACGGCTTATCAAGCTTTATTTAAAAAAAAAAAAAAAAGCGGTGGAACCGCAGATAGAGACTGGAAACACAAAGAGAATAATGCCGTTCTTCGCCTCTTGTTAAAGGATCACGCTAAACTCCATTTCTTTCCATCTCATTAGACAGTCTCTTACTTTATCGGGCTCTTCGTCACTCACGCGTGAAGCTCCTCACTCTAAATGCCACAATAGAGCATCTGGGGTACTTGAGAAGGAGCTGCAAACACACAGAGGGCTAAGAAAAAAACGCAGAAACTCCAAATCTTGATATGTGTAACAAGCTGTCGATCAGCCGAGTTTCGCAGTTAAAGTCTTAACTGTTGGCATTTCGGATGGAGGATATTAAGCCAGCACCTCGGTGGATTCAGAGGCACGCAACGGAAATATTTAATTGAAAACATAAAAGCTTCAAGACAGCAACTTATAAAAAGTTGGTTTCTATATTTTTGGCGGGGGATCATTCCAGGTGTCATTGGACAATAAGCTCATCAGTGGACCACCGAGGCATACAACCATTCACCATGACTTCCAAGGAACTTTGACTTCCAAGAATCACAATTTACGAGTTTTCCGAGATACGAGCCGGCGGTCAGTCTTAATCTGAGTAATGAGCAAACAGGACGAATGTTTGACGCTGACGTTGCTGCCACTGTCCATGAAGTGGCTTTTAGAAACAGTCAGATGTGCCGCCCAACGCTAGTAGCCCAAAGAAAATCATGGAAAAACATGAGCGATGCGTGCGTGCAGTCAAATGTCTGTGAAGAGATGGCAAAGTTGTTGCTGGTGAGATATGGTGACCGAAAGCATCATCTATGAGAAGGAATGACATATTTACACGGATTCAGTGCGGCAAATGGTGGGGACGTCAATGGATCGGGCGTTGGAAGACTCACTCCAAGGCTGTTTGATCATTTTAAGACGACGACTGAAATCCATATCAACGGGGAAATTGAATTTCCAATAGGAGGAAATTGAGTCTCGAGCTCAGTAACGGCACCAGTACAACTGGTAAGTCAAGATTCTACTGTAGAGACGTAAAACCATTCACTCCCTAATTCATAAGTCTGTGGGAGGAAACGGGAATCCCACGCAGACACGGGGAGAAAACACAAAGCCCACGCGGAAGCCGCATCGCTGGAAAAGGCCCAGGAACCTTCTTGTTTTGAGGCTGAAACCCACATTACTAACAGTCTCGCTATATTAGAAGCCAGTGATAAACATTATCTAAACACATATATGAATCATGATGACATCCTCCCTCAAACGTAACCCGGCAGTTTTCCCCTTTGTAGAGCGATACTTTGGAAAGGCAACAACATATTCCTCTGCTGCTCCCGAGAGCAAAGATGAGACAAAAGTTAAATGCTCACTGAATTTTGCGAAACAAAATAATGATAAAGCCTTTAGTTTCGCACCTGCAGAAACTCCTTACTTGGGTTGACTCCTTACTTAAAAAGTGGAGGTTGGATTTATAAGTAGCCGCTTGATAATCAATTAGAGTTAAATTGAAAAAAAATGGGGATCTCCTGAACACAAATCGATCAAAATGCCTTTTATTTACATTCTCTGATTATCTTAATTCCCAGGGCAAAGAGCTATGCAGGAAAATTGATAGATTTAATAGCAAGCAAGTGCTTATGGCATTATGATCTAATCATGTATTCAGAGCACAATAGTGATTAGATTATCATGAAGATAAAGCTGTCATCTTGCCGCGCGTTCCTTTTATTTCCTTTTGGCTAAATCCCTTATGCTCCTTTTCCCTTCAAAGTGATGATGAGACAATACCGATTCCACATGACTACTCAACAGAGCCTGCAAAATATATGCAAATTGACTTCTGTGCGATTTTTATGTTATATTTGATTAAATTAGACGTCTGACTGCGTGCTGACTACAGAATGGATACTAATCCATCCAACCATGCGCCTCTGCCGCTTATCCAAAGTCGGATTGCAGGGGGCAGCAGCTGGAGCAAGGAGCCCCAGACATCCCCCTCCCCGACCACATGGTCCAGCTCCTCCGTTGGGATCCACAGGTGTTCCCAGGCCAGCTCAGAGACATAGAGTGTCCTGGGTCTGACTTGTGGCTTCTTCCCAGATGGACATGCCCAGGATACTGTACCTCCCCCGAGCTGCGTCCAGAGGCATCCTGACCAGATGCCCGAGCCACTTCATCTGGCTCCGCTCTATGCAGAGGAGCAGCAGCTGCACTCTGAGGTCCTGCTGGATGGTCAAACTTCTCACCCTATATCTAAGGGAGAGTCTGGCTACCCTGCATAGAATACTCGTTTCGGCCACTTGTATCCGCAACCTTGATCTTTTGGTCACTACTCACATCTCTTGACCATACGTGAGATACAGTGGATTTGGATACTAATTTTTTTAAGAATTCTTGTCAAAATCTTCTTGTCCTGGCAAATGGACTTGAATGTCCTCACTTGTTTAATCCCCCATTCGAGAGTCTTCTTCGGTTCTATGGGGAGTTTCCAAATATAACTGCCAGGTTTTTGGGTGGGTCTCAAACTCATTTTAGCTCAGGGGCAATACGGGGGAATATCTATTCTAAGGTGGGCCGCATGGGTAAAATCATGACATATGAATTACTGTTATGTACCTATTGTTCAATTCACTCCTCAAACCTGGTATTTTTTTAGCTTTACAAGCCGGACTAAACCTGTTCACGGTCCTAATCCGGCCCACGGGCTTTGAGTTTGACACCCCTGGTCTAGATGATGGTGGCTTTTTATGTAAGCTTCTCCAGATTGATTCTCCACTTAGAGAAATTCAAGTCCAGTTGCCAAGACAAGAAGACTTCAACAAGAATTCACCATGGCCTTGATGACTGAGAACCCCCACAGACAATAATTCAAGAGAAAACTAAACAAAACACTCAGATAAAAGCATCATCATCATTATAAAATAAGCAGGTTAGCGATACATTTCCCCAGGACTAAATATTCAATAATTAACAGTGGGAGACTTTCAAGGAGATGCGTCATTTCCATTAGCCATGACAGAAAATGGCAAATCCTTACATTCTGACACATCTTTGCCCTTGATTTCAAAAGCTGCCTTTCCTATGAGCCACTTAAATCTGGGCAGCCTGGAAATGAAACACCAGCCGTTGTCTCAATCCGAGACACGTCGCAGTCGTCATAGAGCAGAGAAAGGCTTCTCCGAGGTGCTCTTGCCTCAACGTGAGTCACAGTTTGACTCGCTGAGAGAAGACAGATGAGTGACATCTCATTGTATTGTTTGAATCCAAATAGAAACCTCTGCTAACAACCAAAGGTGACCCGACACCACCCGTTTTCTGCCTCCCTCCAAACAGTCACTCACGCCCACAAAATCACAGTATCTGGAAACGGAGTGCCTTCTAGCCTGTTCTGAGTCGCAAAGAATTCATAAGAGTGCCCACGAGCCAAAACAGAACTTATTTCTTTCTTGTTACGGGGTCAGATTCAGGAGGAGGAGCCCTGGAGGAAGATCCAAGAGGAGACATGTAGGACATGTAGTTAGTTTGTGTGAGAGAAGAGGATACAGGGAATGGGGTTAGATGGAGGAAGATGTTTCACTGGGGAACAACCCTAAATTGTAGAAGAAGATGAAGAAGAAGAGGAGGTTTTAGGCTGCTTTTAAACTTAGAAGAAGTCAAGGATCATCAATGCATTAGAGGCGCAGAACTCAAAAGAATGACCAGAGAACGCAGAAATCTATTCAGGTGTTTGGACACTAAGATCTGACATTGCTCTGCTCAGAGTGGAAAGGCCTTTTGCTGTTGTCATGACAACTAACAGCCCCAAACATCTTATTTATGTCCACCAGTAATGGTGAAGTACATGTTATGTTGCAGTATTCTTTTACTTGTTGTTTAGAGGACGAGGATAAATTCGGATGTGGAGATGTAAGTCTTCCTGCTCCGCCAGGATCTAATTTAGTATTATTGGTTGCATGAGAGTGGGTAACAGTGGGGCTCCACCCTCAAGCTTCGGGGGGCGTCATATTGTGTCACGTTGTGTCGTAGGCCTTCAGCGGTTTTAGAGAAAGCGGTGGAACGAGTTCACCGTCGAGTCACTGCGGAGGCCGGTCCGTTTGCTTTGATCGTGAGCTGAAAGTATCTTAGCTTATCTGACATTAAGGCCCTTTTTTTTTTTTTTTTTCCCTCAAGATGGTGACTCCTCGCTGGCCTTGACTGGTCGGGGCCGCCGCTAATTAAGTCCAAGAGCTGGGGAGAGCGGTCTGCCTTCACTGTCACGGCCGCCGACACACTGTTTAGCTTTAAACAGATGGGCTTCGGGTAAGATTTTGAAACGCGGTAGAAGGAAGACAATGGCAACTGATCAATCTGCGTTAGAAAAAACCCTCGACAAGCCAGATACTCGCTTTTACTATAAAGGATCCCTCTTTCCCCCGTATTTCCCCCCTTCATCTTCCATGGTGTGATGACAATGGCACACTCTCCCAAGTTCGGTCTGTGCCGCCAAACACCCTCCCTTCACCGTGCCCTCAAAGCTGAACATTTGTATCGCCCTTAAATGGTAAGTTATGCGGTCCAATTTTTTCTTTTTCATTCGAGGGATAAGAGATGGAACAGATACACGGCCACATTTGGGCCAGCTTTGAAGGACAACCGGTCTACAGCAGAGCTCCTGTGTGTGAGTGACCATTCAGATTAAAGGGGATGAGGCTGGGTGTGCGGGAACGTGTATCTGAAAGGAAGTTTACCTCGACCGAGCCAGTAATCCGGTTCCATGTGGCGCTTTCCATCATTACAAAAGGTGTACACAGAGTCTGGCTGTAGATCAATAAGCCCTGGCTTCACTGATTGATCTCCAGTAGCCTTATTTCTGTGTGTGGCCGAGCTCCGCATCGGTTTACAGACCATTTTGTAAACATTACACACAAATGCTCTTTTGACTGCACATTTTTTGCAGTCCTCAAAAAAAAAAAAAAAACCTTTTCACACCATGGCCTCAATTTTTTTATTTATTTCTATTTTTTTTCATTTTGACACAATCCCATTGTGTGACCTTTAGAGGCGCCTATACATTTATCGATCAATCATGGCTCTTGAGGACCATGGTCAGAGCACACACTCAATAGAGTGGACTTCAGTTTAAGACCAAGGTGAAGTAGCTGTCTTCTCTTCGCAGTGCACCTCAACCTATTCCTTTCTACTTATTTTTTCAATTGTTTTCCACCAAATATTTACGTTATCAGTTTGGTCTATGTCCTAGAGTCACAATTTTTGTCCGGTGCAGGGCAGGGAGCGCATCAGCATATTGTAAAAGCCAAATATGATTTGAAGTCCATCTTATGAACACAGAGACGGAACCCTGACAGCCAAATAATAGCTGGCTCACCAACGTTCGACTGCACAACCTGTAAACTACACTTCACATACTCAAAGCAGCATCTGAAGGAGGATGAGGCCGACGTTCTCCGCACCCTTGAATTGAGGAATCTTGTATTAGGTACCTATATTACTGTACCGTTTCCGATGTGTTATGCACAGACTGCTACACCCAAGGCTTCAATCTGATCTGGCCTTTCTGAGAAACCCAAGAAAATCTTCATAGACCATGAACTGATGCAAAGATTCACTTCGAAACACAGAGACACATACTGTACATACTATAAAAACATAGACTTGCACACTCAAATATTCGGGAAAAACAGACTACAGTAGGTAGGAAATAGGAAAACAAAAGCTAAATAATACCAGGTTTTATGGGGCTGTTATTAAAGCTACAAATGTGATTGACAGCGTCTCGTGGAAAGCTCGTTAGATCTCGTAAACGTCTCATAAATGTTGACGCTCCTTTCCGCTCGAGATGTCAAAAAAGCGAACATACTGTATTTGTTCTTTAGGAAAATGTTTCCGTCAGCACATCCCGAGTGAGGACAGGTGGCAAACTAGATGAGCTGCGGGGAAAAAAAAGGGTGATGCTGCAGAAAGAAAAATGAAAGAACGCAGATAACACATCCAGTCAAAATGATAGGAAGCACAAAATCCTTGATTGGGCCTTTTTTTTTTTAAGATTACTCAAGCAAGAACACCTAAAGAGACACATGGTCTGTCGCCGGGCCCACCTGGTATGTTGGCTCACGTGCGTGTGTTCCTGTGACAACACAATCTGCTTAAAATCTGAATTAAATGGAATACTGATCATGGAATGATCCCACAATCTGGGTCCAAGCACCGTCAGTTGTTATCTTCAACATGGACATCTGCATGATAGAGTGAGTGCAAAAAAAGGGAAATTAAAAAGGGGGATTGAGAGATCACTTGTCCCCATGGGGAGTGACTGGGCTGCCGGGGACGGCTGTGTATTAAGCAGATATACTATGTTATCATACCATTGTATTTACATAAAAGAAAACAACAAAAGCACGATTATACTGCTACCGAGGGGACGGGATCACACGCTGTGGAACTGAATGAACGATTACTGACTGCTACCGTGGATAGCCATTATTTAATACAGGTTCATATTCAATACAGGATACGAGCAGTATTGCTATGGTATTGGAATGAAGTTGCCAAATAAAAAAAAAAAAAAAAAGAAATAACAACAATAAATAAAAAAAAGTAAACAAACCACAAATGACAAACAATATCAAATGACTTAATGGGTACATGTATGAATCAATAAATTCCAATAAAAAAAGATAAGCAAATGAAAACCAAACACAATAAATGGATAAATAAATAAATATATACATATGAAAGAAAAAAAAAAAAAAAAAGATATATAAATGAATATATTTAGAAAAAATAAGAGCATGTTATAGAGATTAATTTACTTGGTAGAAGTATAGTTTTCTAAAAAAAAAAAATTGTCTGCATATTATGTGTTATATTCTGTCTTATTCTGTTGAAATTTCAAAAAACTATAATTATAGATATCAGAGACTGGACAACGCAGTATTTAGAGAGTATTCACAATGAACATTTAAAAAAAAAAAGTAATATGTATCAATAGTTGGAAGAGTACTGCAATCCTAGTTACATGCTAGAAAGGTGTGGGACCATTAGGATGTGAAATTTGAATTAAGTGATATTTATATACATATATACAGTACGATAAATAAATGGGGGAAAAAGGCTTTTTCAGCTTCATATGTTCTTTTAGCACTAAAAACCCATTAGAAGTGGATGAATTGACTACTCAGCATGACAGAAGGTGCATTAATAATAACCATGAGGTGGAGATGAGATAAAACAGTTTTAACGTGCCAAAAGAGTTTGTGCGTACTACTGCAATAAGCTGTGGTGCCATCCTTACCCCGCGGATAGTACTTCTGTCAATTCCTTCTTTTAAAGGAAAGAGGATTTTCAGCTACGAAGCATTTTTTTTCTTTCCTTTTTTGTCGAATACCTGTTAAAAGAAGCAGCACTGAACACCAACCATCACGGCCCAGTAAGATACTATTGGCAAGCCCTGAATTAACCATGCAGAAGAAGAAAGTTGTGTCACTGCTGAGAGAACGTTTGTGTGCAGATTAAGTAATTGGGGGTGGAAATGTTGTTTTTTTTTTTTTCCCCAAAACAGTACATAAATTTGCTTTCCCATCTCCCGTCCTGTAGCCCTTAACGGAGCATTACAACTAGAAATGATGTATAATCTGTTGTTCTCTGTCCTGGAACAAAGAAGTTACATAATCGAGCGGCTTCTTATCGTATGCACATTTCTTTTCTGTGCACATACAGGGCCGTCTAGCCTTTTTGAAAATAGCAAAGGTCCTCCTTTGTAAGATTTTCATTAAATATACAAAAAGATTACTATGAAATTCCACAAAAAATATTATGACTGGAAATCATTCTTAATTTAGGAGCTTTTTTTTTTTTTCAATGGCTAGTTTAAACCTTTTCATTTAAAAAAAAAAAAAAGCATCATCATTTTTTTTTCCTGTGGCACAGCAACATTCGGCCAAGTGAATATAAAACAGGAGGAGCAGCGCAATGTGTAGAATTTAGTGCAATTACACTCAACACCGAATTCAAATCCAGGCATGACTCCGAGATACGCTCCTCCTCCTCATCCCTGTGTTTTCACATGGGTGTGACAGCTCCTACTGTAAATCTGGACCGCCCTGACGAAAACCTCTTAGTCGTATTAAACTGTCACATTATTCATCTGACTTAAGTACCTCCCAAGTATAATGTGGAGGCGAGAAAAGGAAATAATATTAACCTTCTGCTGCTGCTGGTCCAGCAAGATGATATTTTATATTCCGGTTAAAATAAATAAAAGTATTAAATTTAGTTTTAGACGGTGTTGAAAAAGCCACAGGGGTATTGCTTTAAATTGTGAAATTAATCCAATTTATTAGAAGATACATTTGTGGGTCCTTGTTGTCTCTTTCAAATTTATTTTAAACTAAGTTCTGAACCATCCAAACATCACTAACAACCAAGGAGAATTGTTGAAAATCCCTGATACACACTTACATGCACGGGCAGATAATTTTTTTTAAATTTCCTGAAAAATGGGAATAAAATCATGCAGTTTAGTGAAGCCATGGTTATAAAATGCCATGAAAGCCATTTGATTGGATACGAAGCTCGAGACAACTTTCAATACAGAAGAAGTCTGAAGCCCTTCTGTGGCAAGAGGCCTTTGTTTTGTGTGGAAAAACTTTGCCGTTAGCAAACTCTTTATTTATCTTGACCAAAATGTTCATGTTGTGCGTCAAGCCCTCGAAATCTGTATGTGTTTGAGCAGGCCAGAAGACCTTGGATGTCTTTGTCTGTCCAATTCTCAACGGTTCTATCCATTATTTTCGCAGGTCACAGGAAAATAGCTGACCAGTACCAACAATAGTTTCTAAAAATGGTGACCTGCAGTCCACAAGAGGCATCTGGCATTGCCTCTGTATTATGAGTTCCACCAATTACCAAGCACAAATGTCGTAGGAGTTCTGTTGGAAACTGTAAAAAGAACCTGGTTTTAGGAACTGACGTCCATGGTTCCTAGTTCTTATGCTGTCCGTATGCACACACAAACCGCCTACTTTCCGACAAGCTTCAAAGACATACAAAAAGTTCCCCCGGTGAGAAAGCGGCTAATTTCAGGTTTTAGACATCCCTCACAGTCAAGTGCAGCACGGAAAAATACAATACAACTCTGTGCCAGTCGCCAGTGACGAGTTACCCGAGAGTGATTCCGCTTTCGGGAAATAAGTTATCACGCTCATGAATTTTGGTTTTTGACTTGACGGAAATGAAACGTTACGACAAATGAGACGGTGGCATCACAAGTCAGCTCCTCGCCAAAGTACTCCAGTGTAAGAATTTGGTGTCCTATTTGACTGCCAATCAAATTCTCAGCTCAGATGGTTGCTGCAAACTCGATCATCCACAGGACCCTGCGGCCATGTTCATTCACACGTAGCAAATAAGTTGCTCTCAATTTCAATACTTTTTTTCAATACTTTTAGTTTTGGAAAAGTTTGCAGAGTGCTGTTCCACGTTTTGCCTCAATTTTGCTTTGCTGTCTTGCCCATTATAACAACATACCAAAAGCAAAAAATATCATTTCACGTTGAACACACATTGGTGCTAAGCTCTCCGGGAGTATCAGCTCTTAATCATGTCCAGATACACATCCTTACATTTGGACTAAAATCATCTACTCAGCTCCACGTTTGCATGATTCACCTAAAAAAAAAAAAAAAATCATGATCAACAGGAGCCATTTGTTGATGACAGACATAAAAATACTTGGGCACTTGTCAAGTGAGTCTGTACTTGATTTTCCAGCATTGCATAAAAACAAAACCATGAGAGGAAGTGTGTCAACTACAAGCCACCTGAAGTCCTCTAAGCTGTCAGTGTGTTCTTGAACCAATTGCTAGAGTTATACAATGTAGATCACATCCATCTGTCGTATTATCCCAGATGCCATTGGGCCACCTGCTATGTTGTATAAGGTCTCAGGGATTCCAAATATAACACATAATTTATGTAATTAGACACAGATATGTCATTTCAGGGCAGTGTGTTGCTCAACATTCAATCATGACAATGTTGGTTATCCTTCCAATCAATCCGGTCAAATAAGGCAGGTGGGAGAAACACACTTCATAAAGTAGTCATGCTTTTTATTGTTCTGAACCCAGAATTATTATACATCGCAAAGCCTTAACATTGAAACGCGTGTAATACTTTGCATGGTTCAGATTTCTGGAAACCTGTGATTTGTCCAAATGAGAATATAAGGCCAGCGATGTGTGCTGTCGGTGTTCTAAGCCCTTTCCACTGAGGTCCAATAAGGAGCCTGAAAGTGAATGAACTGGCAGCTGACCTAAAGTAACCTAACCAGCTGTTCATCCGCTAATGAGCACCTTGCAACACTCTTGACCCGTCTGTATTCCACAACAGCGCAAGGAATCGAGTTCAGTGAAGCACTATTAGCAATGGTATTCCAAATTCAGGATGAATCTAGCAACCAGTAACTGCAGTGATGATCATTTATGATATTACGACCAGTAAAGACATAAACAAACTCCATACAAATTCATCCGGCACCCGCGAGTATGCAGTTTTTGCTGTCTTCTGGCCTCTGTTTCCCTCGTGAATAGTAAGTGCAATGGATGCAGGTGTTGTTGAAGTGATCAGGGGATTTGGGAGTTACATTGGAGATCCGTTCAAATGGACCAACCCACATCAGAGCGACCATAGCCCAAGTCACTAAACTCACCTAAAACACCCTAAAAGTCCTAAAGCAGGGGTGTCAAACTCATTTTGTTCCGGGGGCCACATACGGCCTAATTCGATGTCAAGGGGGCCGGACCAGTAAAGTCATTACCTAGAAGTAACACTATATCCAAATGTTTCCTTTGTTTTAGTGTAAAGGAGGTAAACAGGTAAATCATAAAAAATAATATGTAATATATTTTTTGTAATGAACTGTTCCTCTAAAAAAAAGAATTGATGAAATTACACCCTAAAAATATTGAGTTAAAAGAGAAAATCTTGTCACTGTGGGAAAATTTGCCACTAGAACTTATTAGAAAATGCATTTGAAGCATGTGTGAGGGGAGGCATAATGTTTACAAGGCTATTCTGGTTATTAAATCAATCTTTTTAATTTTCCCTGTTTCTTTTTTTTTTTTTTTTTTTGCGATTTTATTTGTGGTTTTTATAGAAATAAGTAAAGAAAAGATCATTTTTACAATGTCACTCAACGGTTTTTCATTAAAAAATCATTTTGATTTCAAATTTTAAAGCAAAAAATACATTCCACAGTTACTTTTTCATTTTTTCCTTGCCTGTTTTATTAATTTTTTTTAAACCCACTGTATAAAACCCCCCGATTGCATGTGAGAAAAAACGCGTGGGCCACACAAACACAAATATTTGATTTCAGGCAGGGGGACATAAAATATTGTTCCGAGGGCTGCAATTGGCCCGCGGGCCGTGAATCTGAGACCTCTGTCCTAAATTCATGCATAAATCAAGAAAAAGGACTAGGGGGAACATAATTATAGTTAAAACAAGTGACAAAAAAACTAAAAACAAATGTAAACAAAGCACGTGATACCCATAGAGCATGTGCTCTGGGACCCCCGAGATGCTGCCTCTCCCAGACAAACAAGGCAAAACGCAACTCACAAATAACTTTGCCCACAATGTTTGAATTTCATGTTTTGCTGTTTCAAGTTGAAATGTATTTTTTGAAATCATTTACCGGATGACTGCCATAAAGTCAAAACACCGCAGGTCAAAGATGACAGAGGTCGAGGACCCCTTGTGTGCCAAAACAAAATCAATCAACCCACCAGCAAACCAAGAAACATTGATTTGGTTGGTTGGTTGGTTGGTTGGTTGGAACCAACCAATCAGTCAATCAACCAATCAATGAATCAATCATTTAAAGACCAGGTGAGGATCATGCAGCCTGGATCTCAGTAAGGATACAGGGGAGTTGCCTGTGATTTGTACCCTTTGAGAAGAGTGTAACGTGCATTGTCTAATGCCTCAGCGCCTCTGGGGTAGAAAGGCTGTCTATATTACACAAGACAGCGGAAGGAGGAGGAGAAGAGTTTATCGTCAGACTCCTGGGAGAGTCTCAGCGATGTGGGAAAGTGTGTATGTCTTTGTGCTCCCTGTAACATTAGTGGAAGCCTTTAATAAGACTGCCTTTTCATGCCTCAGAGTACAATGTCCTTGGCTAATCCAACAAAAGCCTCCCGGTTCTCTGTGGCTGTGACAACAAAACAACATTTCCAGACCCGTGCACCTATTGCGTCTCAAAAGTCTCAAAAAAGTGTGTTGTCACACTGTCCAACAAAATTCTTGCGCACTGATCTGACATTGAAAATGTTGTTTCTGTTTCATCATGATGTTCAATTCAGCTGCAATTCCGTCACCAAAAACAGCTCCCCTTTGTGACTCCTCTCCGATTTGGATGTCAGCTGACGCAGACATTTGCTCACTTTCTGCCCGATAGAAAATACGCTGATCAAATTGCATTGTACTAAAAACTACATACAATTTTAACTAATTTCACTGAAATTAAAACATATAAACTAGCTTCAAAAACAATCAAGAAGACCATATGTATATATATATATTTTTTCTGCCTCAATATTACAAATATTACATTTCCTTTTACAAATTCAGATTCCACAACTCAAATGCCCACACAGATGCAGTAAGAAAAAGTGCCCAACGATGTTCGATGGGAATCTAATGGAAATTCCCACCCACTTATTTCCGAGTTCTCCCATATTTTGAGAAGTGGCCCTCGAGTGTCTGTCCACAACACTCCACAACACCCAGGGGAAATGTACGTCGACTGCTCTACGTGATCCCCTTTTCATTACCCAGTAATAAATGTTGAAACAGCATTTTACAGTGACAGGTAAAAAGGTCATTCACCAAGACCAGAGCGGGAACGCCCACATGAAGGATATAGCTACAGCAGCAGCCGTTCAATTTATGGATAGTACAAAAGTGTCCGCCCTCACAGCCAACTTAAAGAATAAAACACATGTAGACTTTGTGACAAAATGTGACAATGGGAGTTATTGCTGCCATGGCGCCGAACCACTCAAATACTGTGACTTTGTTTTCTTTGCACAGTTGGCCCCAAGACTGACTGGACAAACAACCAACCAGAGACTGAGCTCATGACACCAACAGGAACAACATAGGACGCCGCTTTGCCATCAGAAGTTCAGTGATCGCATTGAAATCACCCGTCAGACATTGAAGAGCGTCGAGGAGGTGGGAATCTGAGTTAATCAGAAATAAAACGTTAGGTGGTGAATTTTGAAGGTTGCTTGGCTTCAGACACCTTTTTCGGGAATAAACACCTCCGCTGCTCCATCATGTGACTAAGCTAGAAGTTCTTATTTTAGCCACCAAAAGGGGTGGTGCGAGCACACCCTGTCTCCCCCGCCTTCCATTTTTTTTTTTTTTTTTTAACTGAAACAAATTCATCAGGGCTTCCGCCTCACAGCAAGACCTGGTCAGAATCTGACAGGAGGGTTTTCTGTAAGGGGTCTCCTTATATTTCGCTCTCCTTGTGTCTGTTCTATGATTTCCTCCCACAGTTCGAGAAGCCAAATTGAAGTGAATGGTTCTATGTCTATTTATGGCCCTGCGATGGACCGGCAATCGCAAAATGATAGATAATGAATGAACGGGGGAGAGAATACCCCATCAAACTCAAATTAGAGATAAAATATCCACAGCTCAGTGAAAAGAAGTGAAATGATTCAGAACATGTGAGACCGAGACTGGTGGAAGAGCCCAAAAATGAAATGGAGCTCTGTGACACTTCATTTTGGATTGAACAAAATATATAGCTTGATTTCCATCAGCAATCGTGCGATCAAAGCTAAATTTGTGGCTCACGTTGCCTCCTACGAATTGGACAGAGCACTCAGACCACTTCCTGATGCGCCATGCTGCTGCTGAAAGAATGTAAAACAATCCTAGTAGGTGGTCGCTTGAAGGGGGAGCAATCAGGAGCGAGGAAGAACTCAAAACTTGCTGCATAAATAATCGTCACTCGAGATCACTTGACGGACAATCATCTGGCTCTCCTACCCCTGTGGCTCTGGAGGCCTTTCAGCAAAAAAAAAAAAAAAAAAAGTGAAGTGTTTGTAAAATATGTGAGTATTGAAAAAGAGCACACTTTATATGATATGATACTGTCAACATACCACGTATAGAATTCTGTTTCAAGAATGATGCATTTTGAATTTGCAAAATTCTCAAGGGATTTTTTTGTTTTTGCTGTCTTTGTTCCTTACCTTTTTCTTCTAATAGTTAAGAGTTTGCAGAGGCGAAACTCCAATCAATCATCCCTTCAATCGTTTATGTACAACTCATTGCCGGTTGGCACGGGACTGAAACTCAATTTGTCTTATGTGGTGTGGCAGACATTGATTTAACTGGAAAACAGAGCGACTGGGACAGGAATATGAATCATTCCTCTGTCTGACTGTGCAAAGAGAAAATTGTTGCCTGGGTAGTGTTGCCGTGTTGCATACCACTTTTGTTCATCTTTAGTTCATGACTGAAGTAGCATAGTGTGGACCCCCGATCCCAGCTAGCCTACTTACACCCTCTCAACTAGCCTCTCCCTTTGTTCATTCCCTCCACCCTTAGAAGGTACAGCAGACCTAGAAGGCCCTATTTATCCCTCAACATCTCAAAATGATCTAATTTGTCTAATCTAATGCAGCCTCTTGTTGCTCCGTAGTGCCAAACTACTTGATTGATTCTTTTATCCCCGAGACCACGTGCGCGGCACCTTGCGCCGTGCGCTAATACACACCAAATTACTTTCCCAAGACAGCCTCCTCCATTTTGATTGACTCTGACAGACTCTTGCGGTTTTACAACGGTGGTTGAGTCCACGCTGAATTCAGTTCCACATACAATCTATGGCAAAGATAACCGTGACTGACAGAGCCTCTTCCCCCCCCAGGCCTACTCCCCATCGTCCATATCCACCTGTGCCCCCTGAGGTTCCACGATCAATCGACTGAAGACCAGAATAGCTCTTTGGAGGATCAGCCCGACCTTTTTCAGACACAGATGGGAGATATTTTTGACCCCCTGTAATTGCTGTGCTTGTAAAACAACAAAAGGGAAGTGTACTATGCATATCACTCACAACGCTCCTTCATTTCAATCTCATCATTTCAACTTTGGCCATTGACATTATCCCAGACCTTATTATTCTGCAGTTCTGTCCTGGAATGTTAGGTTGACAAAGGTCCTGCCGATTGAAATCAATGAAATTCTATGCCGACTTTGTCCAAATGGTAGCGCCAAAATGGAGTGGCGTGGCTCAGGACGTTAGGGCAGTCGTCCTTGACATAAACAAACATTCCCGCGCTCCTCCAAGCCTGTCTAAGTGTTGTTGAGCTAAACACCAAACACCTAAACTGCTCCCCTGGTGTTACTAAGTGAGTGCACTCTGTTCACAGGTTCATCCACGAGGGGTAAAACGCAGTGGTCAAATTTGCTTGTTTTGTGTTGTATGTATAGCAGACTTTAAGGGATTTCTATTTCTCCTAAACAAAGAGGTTCGTGTTGGGTCTTACAGAAACCATCATGGGGCCTCTCTACATGAAGTCTCTTTGTTCCTTATGTGTTCACCGGGTTCGTCCCACAGTCCAAAAAACATGAAGTATGTTCACTGGATTTTCTTAAATTACAGTCATTTAACATGAGTCAACAGGCTGTATCTACAGGGTGTCACTGCGGAATATCTAGGAGGAATAATAAGAACAAATATTGGAAGACCAAAATAACCATATTAAACAACCATTGAATATTGCAAACACTCGTAATGAAACAAATTCATCCCTAAATCCCAACTGTTTTGTGTTCAAGTGAGAGCAGGCAGCAGGCTGGCTGGAGGATTTTATTGCCTTGAAATGTCACACATGCCAAAAGAGAAACAAACAAACAAACGAAAACAATTTTTACAAAAGTGCTGAATATCTCTGCAACCTCATCTAGTTTAGGGTGCTAATTAAAAAAAAAAACCCTGGACTCTTTTTGTACGTGAATCCTCATGATGTGGCCTTTTATTCATAACTGCATCATCTGAATTAAAGGGAACTGAATAAAACTCACACTTTTTTCACTTATACAATCTCTAATTTCCATTTAATCAATGAATCATCAGTGTCAAACAACAGTGAATGTCGTCAAACAGCAGTGTATATCTATGTTCAATTCCTGACCAATTAATATAATTAAATTAGATTAAAGAACACATGAATAAATGAAATGAAATTAAATCCCTCTGCTCAGTATACTTAAAAATAAAATTTATAAAACTACATAAATAAAAATGCTGGAAAAATGGAAAGTGATGAGAGTCTGACATCAGAGATTCTGTATAAGCAATGTATGAACATGTGTCTCCAGGTCATGTGTTGGATAACGGGGAGAAAAACAAATTAAATATTCAGAGACCGTTCAAATACATAAAATATGGGATTTTAACCTTTGATTCCAAATGCCTAGCTTAGCTTGTATGTTGTGCAACGCTTTTTTTTTTTTTTTTTTTTTTTTAAATTCCACACATTTGCATGGTCGTATCCAGTTGAAGTTAAATAAACAACATAGGGGTTCCTGACCCGACTGAGGTGAAATGCCGTGGTTGGAGGCGGCGGGGTGCCATGGCCATTACGCGCCTTACTCCAAGAGAAGTTTTGACTGCAGATTATGGTGTTTACGGTCTCGCGTGGAGTTTAAGTGAATTTGAGTCTGATGCATCTGCCGGTAATTATGTCTAATTTCCCACGACGCTGCATATTACTGCGAGCCTCCTCTTTTCACACTCATCTGCGGTGATTTAAAGTGAGAATGAAATAGCCCTTGAGGACGGCTGGGAAGAAAAGCCGGCTTCTTTGCTAAGTATAAACCGTTTATACTTATCATGGGGCATTATTACATCATTATCAGACATCATGATATGATCTCACGTCTATAAAGACGGAAATTAAAACCTATTAGTTTAATAGCTTTGCTTCCATGATTATGTCCTTGTCCTTTCGAATATTGGTATAATGGGCATTTTGACGGGTATTTTCAAACAGTGCACTCAGACTCGTGGAATAAGGCAGTCGCCATTCTAGAGGTCCCATGAATATTTAATTGAAAATAAATATTGTTCTGGACTTGAAATGTCAGCCGTGCACCTAGTTTGACAGGACATTAGTGTTCAGATTAAATCCTGGCTTTGACCTAATCAAAGTGTTTACATATCTGTCTGAAAAGGAATATTAATATCTTGGATTGGTGAATTTGAAGATTACTTTGCCTGTGTTTTTTTCGGCTCAAGTCAAAGGTAAACCAAAGTTTTAAAAAGTTGACGATCATCCATATACGACTTTTTTTTTTCACTATCCTACTTTTTGTACATGTTGCTAGCATAATTAGCATGCTAAATGTTGTATTTCAACTTTATTGCAGTGCTTTCCTGACCAACAAAACATACGACCCTGGGTTCATTTCATTTCAATTCTATTAAAATGTGTTTTTCCATCCACACTTTGTTTAAAAACCCGACCATAGGTTATCCACCTCTGTGCTGAGTGCTGGTGACTGGATAAAAAAAAAAAAAAAAAGCACACAAACAGTATTTGACGATTCAACCTTACTTTGCAACAATGTTTGTAAAAGACAAACAAAAAAAAAGCAGACTAACTTAGAGGAGTAAGAAAAGTCCTCTGAATCACCAAAGCAGCAGCACTTCTTTGTCATTTTGTTTCTCTTAGAATCGCGATACATAATGCTCAGAATGCTCAGAATTATTTTTCAACGCACTACACCCAGACTTTTCCAAGGACCCATACAAATGACAAATCACAGATTATCCATTACATTATTGAATAAGTAAGTTTTTGACAAAATGTTTATCTTGCCTAAATCGACTCCCCATTCAACATACGACTCCGTTTTTTCTCAGTAAAACCTGAAAAAAAAGAAGAGTTTTAACATATTTTTTTAACACCTAGAAAAAAAAGGCCACTATTTCATAAAGGCGACAAAATAGAAACTTGTATTAACTAGAATGAATATTAATCTCTTTCTGTGGACATCACACCCTATCCTGCCTCAAAATACAGAAATTATGTTGTATAAAATGTATCCGACTACATCCTAATTCCAGCGAAAGGCCTGCAGAGTCCATTTGTGCTGGGGTCCTCCTTTTCTTCCCTTGTAACTTCGGGACAGATTAGTTCTGTTTCCCGCCTCACTGTTCCCTTCCCACTGTTCCCGGCCCCTCCTGCCGTTGCCGTGGCTGCTTCCCTGTCGTTTCCCAACGCCGGAGGCCGACTGTACCGGTTTTACGGCTCATTGGCGAGAATCTTACTGTCAGCCAGTTGAGTAACCCCTGGCCATGCAGAGGGTTTGCGTTGCTGTGTAGGTGTGGATCCTTGGCAGTCGATTGTTGTTTCTCTCTCTCAACCTGTTTGTAGGTCATATGCACTCCTACTGCTATTCATCCTTACAGAGAGATGAAATGTTTTATTTACTTTTTTTTTTTTTGGTACATGTACCACCTTGCACAGCATGGTAGTGCAGAATTTGCATCCAAAATCATCTAGAGACAATGTGGCATTCAACTAGTGCCATAGGGATTTTTATTTATTTTATTTTTCCGTCTCGAGATATGATTTACAACAAGGAGAAATAAAAAAAAAAATTAAAAAAAAAAAAAAATCACTGAGCAAAATGTCAGAAGCTTTGTGTTTAAACATCCCCACTCCTTATAGCTAAAGCAATGATACATGAAGCCCTCAAGCGGCTATTGAATCAAGAACAATGGGGTGCTGGATGTCTCCCAGTGTGTGTGTTTGTATTTCACATTAAGCAGCTTCATCTCCTCCCACCTCTCTTCACTCTATTGTAATGGTGGATTTCTACCTCCCACAATCCCTCTATCCGCCCATGCGCTCTCTCTCTCTCTCTCTCTCTATTAGGCTGTTGGTAGCACAGATCGGGTGGATCCTGTACTTGACTCATTTGCTGTAGGAATCGATAGGAACATTTAATCACTGAGCTGGAAGATAATGGCTTTGGCAGGGGTCAGAGGTGAGGCAGAGTGCACCGGCGGAGATCGGAATAAATGAGTTTGTACTTGAAACCGCAATCATCAGTCTGAACATCTCGACACCTGACAACACAAGCAATAGGTTCATAAAATTTGCGCTGAGAAAGGTCAAAATAAGGCCGCATATGGCCATGTTCATCGCGTCCACTATCTGCGTTTTCAAATTGTGATGGATGTAATCACCGGGAAATTGGTATTCCAACACCATTCTGATAAGTTTATCCAGCTGCACTGCAGCTGCGGTGAATGGGCATCGCACAAAAAGCAACCGCCATATTTCTTCATTTAGGAGGGCCTAATGCTTTTAACATGCCAAGTCAATTTGGTTATTTTCCAATTTTTAACTAATTGACTGCTTTTCTCACCTCTGTTCACCTCTGAGAAGAAAAAAAAAAAGAATGAAAGGGAAGCAGCATATCATCAAGAATTTGGCAACCCCCTGCCTCAGTGCCTGATTTCTGACACTTTACCTCTCAGCTGCTCTTTTCAGGGGTCACCACAACCAATCATATGCCTCCATCTAAATCCATAGTCTCCATCCTCTCCTCTCACACCAACAAACTTTATGTTATTTTTCACTCCATCCACGAACCTCCTTATCGGTCTTCCTCCAGACCTCATGCCGGGCAGTTCCAACCTCATCATCCTTTTACCCGGATATTCACTATCCCTCATCTGTACCTGTCCAGGTGCCAGAGAAAGGGCACCTAAATGCATTGCAGCAGCACCATCTGCCCTGTAGGTGACGTTCATGATGATGCAGGAAAGCTCTACGACCGTAGTCCTGACCCTGTCGTTACCTAACTCCGCAGTTGTTTCCGCAAAAAATGTTTACGTGTCACTGCGAGCCCTCGAAGTCCTTCCTTCGAAGAGCTCGGACCTCAACATCAGTCCATTGTCTCATTCATTGCAAGAAAATAGCTGACTGATGACCAAAATAGTTTTTTTGGAAATGGCACTTAGCAGTCCATAAGAAGGCTCTGGTACCATGGCTTATTAGCTCAACCAATCAACAAGCACCTAATTCACATACCTCCTATAGAACGGTAAAATGACGCTGCATCAAATTAAGAGCTAAAATAATTCTAGGAACTCCGCAGTCCCCGGTTGCACAAAAAAAAAAAAAGTTCCTGAAAAAGGTTCTAGGAACTGGACAAAGATCCTACAGTGCAAAATGGGTGATGGAAATTATGCAGAGTTCACATTTCTCTTTTTTGTCTGTTGAGATATCGTCATATTTTTGGTTCTTTTCTGCTCTTCTGGACATATTTTGTTTCTATCCATTGTTGCTAATTATACAGACAGGCTTTTGTCTTTTCCAATTTGTGCCAATTGAAATGTAACACAATAAGTCGCATTTCTTCTGGTTTAGAGCAACTCCATCATGTCTGGATCAGTGCAAGATTGAAACAAAATGCCGCTATATATTCAGTTGAGAAAGCAAATTGACGGTTTTGCATCATGCGTCTTTCACAGATTATCACTACTCGAATTGCCGCGGAGGATACATCTGTGCATCCTCAATCAAGAGCTCTCCAGTGAGTCTCCTCTATCCTCACTCCCCTTGACGCATTTATGGAATTGAGACATCCTTCATGATGGCAGAGGTTTCCAGGTCACAGGAAGGAGGACGGGCGAGGGAGGCACCGCGGAGGCTGAAGTTAGAGAAACAAAAGCACCTATGAGATTAAAAAAACAAAAAAACTTGAGACGGAGCTAAAACATTTACCTCAGAAGGGATGTAACTATATGAGTTGGAGTACACCAGACAATAAAGACTGCAAGCAATTTTTAACACAGTCCAACCGTCTTCAAGAGTAAGATCAAAGCGACATGTTAGCCAAACTTCCCCACCAAGAATTCTGGTCAAAACCTCATGTCGTGACAACTGGACTTGAAGAACTGGACCTCTCGGATGAGGGAGGGAAATGTCTTCAAGTCCAGTTGCCATGACAAGAAAATTTCAACAAGAATCAACCATGACCTGGATGACAGAGATCCTCCACAGGCATGTTCATCACCAAGACAACTGCCAGAGGGAAGCAACAACATCATTGTTCCAGTGAACACATTCTCATCCCAATGCGTTTTCCTTTAGTATCACATACCGATCCATCCATCCATCTTCTTCCGCTTATCCTGCAAACAGGGTTGCGGCGGATGCTGGAGCCTATCCCAGCTGTCATCGCTAGTCAATCACTTTGCCACAAATATAAACAAACCACCGTTCACTCACTAATTCACGACAATTTTCCCAATTATTTGCATGGATTTTGGGAGGAAACTGGAGAACATGTAAACTCCACACAGAAAGGTTCCCAGGTAGATGAAATACAGTATACCCTTGTTTTTCGCGGGGGGTTACGTTCCAAAGAGAACCCGTGATAGGCAAAATCCGTGAAGTAGAAACCTTTATTTTTTTTTTACAATTATTATACAATTAAATACTCTATTATACATTGCTGCTGTCGTCCTTATGTTTTTTTCTTCCTTCTTTATGGAACGAATGGAAGATTCATTAATTCCGTAATGCCGACCTACAGCCGCATAGCTTTTACCTTCCCTTAGCATGTCCAGAAGTTGAACTTTATCTGCGATAGATAGCCTCATACGCTGCCTTTTGGGCCCTGCCGCAGGTGCTTTTATCGGTCCAGAGGGTTTTGTCAACATTATGGGTTTTAGAGAAACTCGAAATTGCAAGAGAATTTGCACATACGTAATGTAAATTTGGCAAGTCGTTTTACGTACGTGTACATATTAAACTGCAACGTTATTGACTCACAGGTAGAGAAGAACCTAAGTGACTTTTTAGCCAATCAGAATGCAGAACACAATGCACGATGCAAATCCGTGAAGTAGCGAAACCGTGAAAAATAAACCGCGTTATAGCGAGGGATCACTGTAGAGGATTCTCCAGGTTTGTTTAAAACCGGAGCTCCAGGTGCATCAACAAAAGATGTCTAATGCGTCAGTATGTGACTCAGGCTTGGGAGTGAAAATGTGTAGTTCAAATATATGTACTGGTTCACCCAACCGCATGTTTAGTACAATACTCAAAACCTTTGGAAATCACGTAGCACCATCATGAACACACACACAGTGACATCAGTGTACTCCTCCCAAAAACGGTATACACTTGAAAAGAACGCCGAAGCAGGTCACTATGCTCTGTTAGATGCTAATGGTTGGTAATCACAGCGGATGATGATGGGACCTGGCGTTTATACGGCAACTATTGATGGATTTTGTACAATGCCTTTCTCTGAGAGTTCAGTATTTATATCGCCAGTGATGCCCTCATATTGGCTTTTCGATGTGACTGCGCGTCAAAAAGCGTCTTTCAGCAGAGTCGAGTAAACGGGAGGAGGTCGAGGGCACGTGGAAGAGAATGACATCCGGGAAGAAAAAATAAAAACAATTGACTTCAGGAGGTTCGTCCAGCACCCAAACAAGTTATGGAAATGCTCTGCCATCTTTGACCTTTCCCTTCAGCTGCAGCACTAAAAAAATCACCCCAGATCCTCGGCAACATGTAAGAAACGTGGTTCTGGCCGGACGCATGGCACCGCAGTCACCAATCACGTTTGACGGAAGCAGGAAGATGGTAGCACCTCCTATCAATTTCTATGGCGTCACCTCAAAATGAATCTTTCAATCAATAAGTTATCTTTGTCCCATTATTTTTGTTCTATATTCTATATAATTCAATCTATAATCTATATAAATAGAATAAAATAAAGAAAAACTGAAAAAAAATAATAAAATAAAATAAAATAAAATAAAATAAATGTCAAACAATTGAGGCAGTTAGAAAAACCAAGATGCCTCAAACAAGAACTGATCAGCACATGAAATGATGGAAACGACAATGAAACGCATTGAAAAGATTACACGTAAAGATGAACTCCATGGCTATAAATTATACCACCTGGTATCGTTTCAAACATCCACATTACTATTTCTGCTTTTCACTCAAATACTTGAATACAGACACCGAATTAGAACCCGCAACGTTGCCAAGGAGATATGGTGATGTCTAGAAGGGTTAAACGGAAAACTCCGCCCCCCCCCCCCCCCCCCTTTATCTGTCATAAATATGTGCAGGGCCCTTATCAAAAGGGTTTTCTGAGAATAAAAGTTTTAAAATACAAATAAATGCTTATGTATATGGAATTGTTCAAATGTGAGCGTGCGTGTGTTCGACAGTCTTTACAGACACACACGCACACACACACACACGCACACACACACACACACACACACACACACACACACACACAGTATGAATAAGTCATATGAAAGAAGGAAGCTGAATCCTTTTTAGATGGGAGTAGGAGGGTGAATACATATGAATATACATATATATATACATAGTATATATATTTCTTTTACAGTCAACTTTGACTTCCTTCTTCATTTCATCTGGCCTCACAGACTGGTTCAGTCACTCGCGGTGGAGGAAAACTAGGTCACCTGTGTTGTCATTCTCTACCTCAGACTAATTAATGACAAGACATCTGATTTACCCGTCAAACCCAGTGGAGAAACTCGCACCGCCACACTTTAATTCTTACGGTGATTGTGGGATGCAGGGATGCTTGGCTGTTACGAAGCTGCAGTTTGGCTTCGAGTCTGGACGGGTCCGGCTACAAGCGTGACAATGTGCACAATTTAGTCATGACACACTAACATGAACTTAACAGCTTTGTTTGTTCCGGCATGTTGTCATGATAGATCTTATATATCCCATGCCATTGTCTAGTGTGGCATTTATATGTTTAACCTTTGCAACCTCTTTGGGTCAGAACTTCCTGTCCTTATTTGTCTTTTTCTCCTGTCGCTTGATGTTTTGTTCATCCCACTTTCTTCCTCCATATTTTCCACCAACTGGCTCCCTGCCTGCACTGAACTCCACCTGCCTTCTGTGTAAATAATTAAATGTGTATTTTAGATGCAAGTAGAACTACACTTTGAGATCCTTAGTCAAGTTGAAGGTGCCTCCGCTTCTATATGAGAGCGTAAACAAGAAAGTTGCAAAATAATTAAAGTCAAGACGATAGTACATATTTTAAACAGAATCCTGCAGGAAGATCCAATAATGATTTGAGGACACAAGGGTTATTGCAAATTGATATAAATAGTACACCGTTTGTGAGCGAGGCAACGGTAAAATAGTTTTTTACAAGTTCAAAGAGTCCTCATCCGAATCCCTGCACAATCCCTCACTGTTTTTCCGGCATTTACATTTAAAGTAGCCTGCTAATGGCCGACATCGGCGTTCGTCGTGTACGTACGTAAGGCTTTTTCTTCCGTGGCTCCGTGTTCTGCACAGGCTACCACTCAGCTGTGCACCTGCAAGGACAGGATCGCTCCCTACCCCAAACTTTGCTTTACCGAGTTTCCCCCGGTGCCGGCATTCAGCATGTGAAGATACGAGAAAATAATGAGAGCACCGCTGCAAGGCCTTTCACACCAATTTGCCACTAAGATGGCAAGAGTACAATCGCAACTGTGCTACTGCCCCCTGCTGTCTCCCTGGCGGCTATAAGACAAATGATTTTCCCTGGAGTAATCCAGAGCCTTCAGAGTAGCAATGACAGTTGTGGGATTGGAGCCCGGCAAGGGGTAATAGTCGCCTTCACCAGGCCAGCTTCTCTCTCCGGCCAGGTGTGAGCTCCGGGATAGTCACCAGATGGACTACTAAGACCGTTTCTTTCTTTCTTTTTTTTTTTTTTCCCCAGAGCGGCAGTTTAAAGTGCTCAGGTAGGAAGCGAGAGAGGGGAGACTTTTTTTAGAGTCGAAAAAGTCAGAGACGCTCGCACCGAAACAGCGTCCAGCGCGACTCCCTCCTCCTCTTCAGGTGTCGGGCGATAAAACAATATTTATCATGCATCCTGACTCTATGCATTGACTCCTGACATATTGTATGACATGATTATCGAGTCAAATGTCGACTCACGGGCTGAAGATGCACTGAAAATGCCGCTTATTCTGGAGATAACAGAACATCCGTCGTTATGAAGCGTGTCGCTCCGACCTTGTTTCTATTTCGGAGCCTCAAACCTGGCGACCTGACAGTGTGATTAATTAGCAGCGGAAAAAGCCGTTCCTGTCCCTCCGTAACATGCCACTGCTTAACCGCCGGCTTCGCTGTAATAGGACCCGCGGTGAGAGACGGGCAGCGGCAGCAGCTTGTCATCCATTCGGGAGGGGAGAGGAGGCGGGAGGCGCCAGTGCTTGTGTATCACTTCCTCTCTTTGACTGATGGAGAGAGAGTGACTGCCTGCTGTACCTGCTGGGCCGGGAACAGGAGCTCACTCCTCGCTTGTAAGAACGGTGAGCACAAAGAGCTATCATCGGGCCTTAACTCTATCCCTTGGATCAAATACTCAATGTGTGTGTGTGTGTGTGCGTGTGAAAGATGGAGAAGGAATCAGCCTCTCAGGTTGAAAATCCCTTTAGTCTTCTTCCCAATCGTTTCATTTACCCATCCTATCAACTCGACCATGAAGTTGAACTTTTTCCCTTTTTTTTTTTTTTTTTTTATTCCCCACAGTCCTGTCGCACCCTCAAGCACCCGCTTCGGGACGCTCAAACACTTCTTTTTCCTCCCGGCACCCCTGAATTTGAATCGAGCAACAAGGTGGAGGAGGAAGTTCGTTTTTTTTTTTCCCGCAGACCACTGCCTCACCATCCCATCCAATATCTGTACAAAAGACCAATATTGCAGCTTCACCATATATAATTAATTATCAATAGTTGGCACTGGATGTTCATTCATTCATTCACAACTTATCATGCATTCAGGGTACTGAAGCAAATCCCAGCTGCCACTGGGTGAGAGTTGGGGTTCATCCTGGACCGGTCGCCAGTTGATCACAGGACTGCATATAGAGACAGGCAATCATTCTCCCTTTCATTCAGGCGTCATACAGAAGTGTCAAAAGTCAAAGTCAGCTTTATTGTTAATTTTTCTGTATGCACTGGAAATACGGCAAAATCAAGAAGACGTGTTTCACAATCCCAAGGTGACATGAATTAAAAAAATGATAAAAAGAATAGAGTGCAAATGAACAGTAAAGTACACTATTAGATTAAATAAATTATGCGGTATGAAGTATAAAGTGCATGCAGATACACGCTTCTGGTTAGGTGAAAAGATGACATTTGAAAGAAAAGCGGCGTTTTTTTATATATATATTTTTTTGTACAGTGTAGTGCAAAGGTCAGTAAGTAATAACATAATGGTATATGGTGTACGACTATTCTCCCTTTCATTCAAACCTCAGATAAAGAGAGACAACAGCTCAGCTGCTCATTCACTCATTGTCAGGGGTGAAGGTAAGCCGGTACGGTCCGGAACTGCATACAGCGAAGATATTCTGATGGAAGCGAAACGGTTTGCTACAGAGCGCTTATTCAGAACCAGTGACGGCTGCAGTCGGTAATCTGCGGTCTTGATAACGACTTTGTTTAAAAATTCCTTAAAAAAAGCAGCATTTGGTTTAATGGACTGGGTCGTTTTCCACAACCAGTCTACAACCATCAAGAAATGCTGTTCGGGAGTGCGGCGGGGTTCGTGAAAAAAAAAAAAAAAAAAGTATTGATGTTCTTTATGATTGTCTAATGATTACATCTGAAAGAGAGCACTTTGTTCAGGAACTGAAATCGAAACTTCTTCAGAATTTTTTTTTTTTTTTTTTATAATCTTATACCACTGAACTGAAGATCAAGAGCTTTGGGCCAGCAAAGAAGTGGGCGGTCAATCAAATGCTATGGCATTGTAGGCCTGACAACAATGTGACGGCAAGTTATGCCGTACTGTTTCTAGTTAATCAAACCCTCAGCTTTGACCAGCACATCATTTGAAAGCTGATGCCTGAAAAAGCCTGCAGTCTATATCACACATCGTCTTTGTTTTGCACTTCTTTACATCGTGATCGTTTCATAATGTAACATATTCATGGGCTTCCCGTGCCATTTTCTCTCCTCCTTGAACTTATAACCTGCCGCCAGGTTTTGATTCTTTTATCCGTCCATCTTGCATTGAGGTTCACGTCAAAAAGATCATCTAGAAGTGTTGCAGAAACAAGGGATTATCACGGAGGCTGAGCAACGTAGAGCTGTAGGTTACGGTAATGGTAGCGGCAAGAATTTAAAAGTACTTCCACTCTTGCTCATTATACAGAGATATGAAACCATTCACATGCCCTGGTCAGTTGAAAGAAATAAAGAAATGGAGACACACAACCATTCACTGTCTCATTCAAACTTCATAAAGAGGTATACAACTATCCACTCTCATCCATGGTAAATAGAGAAATATAAGCATTCATTCTCTCATTATGTAGAAACAGACAAGGATTCAGTGTCTCATTCACAAGGACAATTTTTGGGCCTCCAGTGAACCTACTACATGTTTTTGGACGGTAGGCTGAAACCCTCATAGACACAAAGCACTGGGGATTATTTTTGAAAAATAATAGATTGATTTAAGGCATTCACAAAGATTTCCTTGGTCAAATCACTTCAACAAGGGCAAAATCTGTGCAGAGCATTGGATAAAATGTCTTTCTCTTTCAGATTTTTTTTTTGTATTTTCTGTCTGAACATCTAAGACTGGTTTGAGGTCAGGCGTTCGTATCAGAGCACTTTGCGCAGAGACGCTGTGTTATAAATCTGTTTCTTAGGAACCACATGCAACACAAGACTCCGCACTAGAAAAGCTCAAATAAAAACTTTCCTGAGGTGAACAGTTTGTTTTTCGGTGGAAAGCTCAAAGACGGAAAGTGCTGCTCGCTGGCATCCAATGACAGGGCAGGGAAACTCAAAGAGGAACCTGGTTGGGAGACGGATGCCAAGCAGAGAGCGCTGAGGTGAACAGTTCACTGTTGAAGCGTGGAGGACACTGGTGCTGGCAGCAGCAGGTGAGCTCTAGGAGAGGTCCGGTTGAGCCAGGAGGCCAGGCGTGGCGGTGTTGGCGTCCTGAAACTGGAAGAGGGTCAAGGCCCGGTCAAGGCCACATGGCCAGGTGGGAGGGCGCTGGCCCAGTCGAGACTGGGAGGCCAGGCGGAGAGCGCTATCATCGAGGAGGCGCCCAGTCGGGACCGGTAGGCCTGGCGGGAGAGTGCTGGCATCCAAAAAACTCGAAGAGGGGCCCGGTAGGTACCGGAAGGCCAGGCTGGAGGGTGCTGGCTCACTCAGGACTGGGAGGCCGGGTGGGTGGGTGAGTGACGGCATGCAAAACTCAAAGAAGGCGGGCCAGTCAGTACCGGCAGGCCAGGTGGGAGAGCGCCTGCATCCAGAAAAACTGGAGGAGTCGCCCAGTTGGGACCGGGAGGCCAGGCTGGAGAGGGTCGGCTTCCAGAAACACAAAAAGGGGCCCCGGCAGGACCAGAAGGCAGGCGGGATAGTGCCAGCATTCAAGTCTCAAAGAGAGGGCCCGGTCGGGGGAGCACCGGCATCCAAAAAAAAATGACTCAAAGACAGGTCCGGATGGAACAGGGGGCCAGTTTGAGGAGCGTCGGCTTTCAAAACTTGAAGAGGTGACCGAGTCCGGGAGCAGGAGCCCGGCAGGAGGATGCTGGCATGTTCCAACGGAGAAAGAGGAAACAGAATGAGTATAGAAAAGCAAGGCAGCAGTGAAAGGACGATGAGATGCAGCCTCTGTACAGACTCAAGACCAAAATGAGATGCAGCCCCCGTAAAGAGCTTAGAAAGAAAGAAGAAGCATGGAGGTAAGGAAAGATGGCGTGGGAGAAACAAAGGCAGACATAGTGACAACCAAGTCACCAGTAGGATTGGAACGATCGCTTCTATAATCCTTACTGATTGTAATGTAATGGGCAGCAGCCCTGCGTCCCTTGATGAGTGGCAGCCTCCAACCAATAGGCTAAATCATGAGTCAGAGATGATGCGCTCACATTATTGCTAAAGCTCATTGTCGGAAATGTCCTCCGCACAAGTACAGGATTTTTAAGAAAAAAAAAAATTGAAGTGGATTGGAAATAATGAGTTTGCAGACCTAGTTAGAGGAAAAATATATTAAACTTTTTCTTTTCTTTTTCTTATTATTACTATCACCCACACACAAACACACACAATTAGTAATTTGATTTGATTTTCAACAAGTTCTTTCATACATCCGTGCATAGAACATCACGGAGCCCAGCATGATGACACACTGTTCATTGTAGTTGAGTCATTTGAAAATGTCCTGACTGTAAATTGGAGAAAGAAAGGCACGCATCCAGAATGACAATTCGACTGACTCAAACTGTTCACAGCGTCATAATATTAAAGACCTATTTCATAATCCTGATGTATGCACTTCAAAAATTTCAGTTTGTTTACCCTGGTAAGCGACTTGAACAAACTGAATTAATTTATACGTTTTAAATACCGGATCCATTATACTGCAGAAGGATAAACACAGCCGTACACAATCTGAACCGCAGCTTAACCCCAAATGTAGGACCCTCCACATGTAATAACTGTGAATCGTCAGTGGTTATTTCTCAATGGGTTGAGTGAAGAGCCCTAGACGCTCTGACGACTGTTCTTCAGAACCAGCAAATGAAAACAGCAAACAACAATCACCTCTGAGAGCTTTCGTCCTCCAACCGATACATTCCATAGAGCAAGTGACATTATTTCTCCTGGTTCTACTGCTGTCAAACAACCCAACTTCAGCAAGTTGGAAAAAGTTGGAAAAAGCAGTGGGATGAATTGGGCCAAAGCAGATTATGCAAAATTGTGCTAATATTATGATTGATGATGTACATTTTTGCAACTGTAGCTTCTTAATGCTAAAGACATGGTGTATGGATGCCCTGCTACTTTGAATTTCATGTAAGTTGAAAATTTTAACTTCCTGTTGTCATCTGTCCCTCTGTAGGCTCACGGAAAATTACCTCTGGAAAATTCAATCAAAAGTCTATCCACCCATCCATAAGAAAATACATAAGAAAATACATAAGGAAAAAAAAAAAAAAAACAACTTTAAAGTACATTCTTGGATGAACTTAATGCAACTGCAGGAATACAAATAATATATCTGGAATTATTTCATTCTCATTTTATGCTTTCAGAGACTTCCATTATTATAATCATCCTCAATTTGGCTTTTGTTTGGAGCAGTACATTTTGCACACTGTATCTCTAGTCTTGAATTGCTCCATTTGAGAGCAGCGGGTGGGATAATACCGTAATACCGTAATTTAAGCAATGACAATATGGCTGCAGTAGCTGTTAGTCTTTGCTTGCTCTGAATATATTTGCAAAGTGAAATTCACAGAAAATGTACTGTCACATGAGTCAATGCAAATGGTCTAATTCTAAATTATACTAACATATTATTAGAAGTAACTCTTCTTGTATACAGATGCATTATAACACATATAGACACAGAATTTACTTAAACTCAAATACAATATTAAATAGTCCATTTGAAAAAGTCCATTTTAACCCCAAGTGTGCCCATCTACGCTCCACTATCTTGTGTGGAGTAACACTTGAAAACCACAATGGTTATCTGCTTTTTGTTGGATAAGTATTTTACCAGTATTTAATCTGGGTTTTATAAGTGTAGCTCGATTCAAACGGCTGGTTTGACATCATTGGGTCCATAGGCGATTAAGAACAGAAACGTGAGATGGTGGTGGGACTCCTACAATATAATGTATTATGTTCTTTTACGATCTTCTAATGATCAGGGTTGAAACAGAATGCTTTGTTCGGGAACTGAAATAAAAACTTCTTCCTTTTTTTTTTTTTGTAATCTTATATCACTGAACTGACCATCAAGAGATTTGGGCCAGGCAAGGAGTGGGCGGAGATCAATTGTTATGGCATTGTCGACCAGACATTGATGTGACGGCAAGTCATGCCATAGTGTTTCCTGTTAATCAAACCCTCAGTTTTGACCAACACACGATTTAAAAGCCAATACATGAAAAACCCTGCAGTCTATATCTATATCCCTTCAAAAAGAACATCTGGAAGCAGTGCGAAAACAAGGGATTGTCACAGATTGGGCAACGTAATGGCGTCCGAATGTAGCTTCTTGTCCTTCCAGTGTGACCTTGTCAACAGTGCTCAGAATTACAATAAATCCATATTGGTTGGAGGTTGATTATATTAAATTTGGTGAGAAGATAATAGATTTTGAGTGCTTCTCTAAGCACCATGGTAAAGGTCTAAGCAAAGAACAATTCAGAACTCTGCAGATTGGCTATTTGGAGCATCAAGTCACTTTTTGTGGACTGAAGAGGCCTACATGTTTGCTGCTTGTTTTTTTTTTTTTTTGATTCTGGAGTTCCCAACAGGAATCTCTTGACTTGGTTGGTGACTCGAAAGGGGTATCAGAGGAGCCTCAATGGAAACCAAGTCGTCAGGTTCCTGGACAGACAGAAGACAACCGATCCCCAAAGACTGCGGGAAGATCAGAAAGGCCAGGTTCGGGATTTCGGATTCCGACCGTGTTCAGGTGATCGCCCCTGGAAGCGGCTTTCTCGGAGAAGTGGTCAGAAGGTCACCCTAACTCCTGGAAGGAGGCCTTGTTTGAGCAGGAATCTCCTTTGGATGAAAATGCTAATAGGTACTAGAGATAGCACAGTAGCGCCTTCAGTGGCAGGAGGAGTTTGAAGAGGGGATGGTGACCGACCGATGGCCTAAAGGTAAATCGAATAATCTTATCAAGACAGATGAGGGAAGTGGGGCCTCACCCGGATTTTATTTTACAGTGATGGAGGAGACCTGTTAACCTTGTCCAGGATCATCCTCGGGCAAGTAAGAGACCACTTCAAAGAACTCTTAATCCCGAGTGGCATGACCTGCACAGAAGAGGCAAAGATGGAGGACTCTGTCAAGCCTTCTACGGTGGGGATTATTGAGAAAATAAAGAATTCCCCATCAATGGGATGGGACTCGCTGTTGATGAGATTGGATCAAAGAGGCTCTTGATGTTAGGAAGCTATATTGACTAAAACCCTATCTTGATATCTTACGCATGGTCCAACTGAAGGAGACCCAACTTGCCAGGGAAGGTGTCTCAAGAGTAATGATGTATTTGAAATCAGACAAATACGTTTTATTAATCGAAAAATTCAAAAATTAAAGATACATTAGTCTTAAATGCTGAAAACTGATTTAACAGTCAAGAAACAGAAATTATTTTTTGAAAATTTGAAGAATGAAGATAATTGTGAAATGATAGAAGATATGTGCATTTTGTTGCCATCATGTGGTTGATTTGGGAAAAATCCCCATAATTCGACAATCAATTTATTATGTAATTATTTTATTTATCTATTTTTCTTCAGTATGGTTTTTACAGCGTGGGTGTGTATCCAAATATGTTCTTTCTAATGAATCAGGTGTACCCATGGGATTGTACAGAGTTAGATAGCTCTATATATTTAGATCTTATTTTGATTATTTTCTGCCTGGTCTCCTTCATGTATTGACTTACTTTGTGATGCGCTTGTCACAGATGAGTAAAGATTTAGGCAGAATATCAGAGGGGGAGAGATTTGTGAGGAAAAGAAAGCATTAATAAAATATGTGTAAATATGTTTTTATTTTTTTTATTTATTTCAACAGTCCACCTGCGGCTACAGTGAAAATGCTCTCTCATGAATCAACACTATCAGCCAATCCTTTCTGCCGGTCTGCCTAAGCCTCTCCTCTTTATCTCCCCAGGTTTGTGTCACTCCTCACTAATCCCTTTCTTTGCCTTTGATTATCCTCCTCTTTGCAGAAAAAAAAAGAAAAAAAGAAAAGAGGAAGACCTCATCCGAGTGAAGGGTCACTTCATCTAATGCTGAAACACAGCAACGAGGGTGAGAGAAAAAGAAACGAGCATGATACCACAGCTACCTGAGCAAAAAAATAAAAAATAAAAAAAATTATATATATACATACATGCATATATAAACCTCCTCAAAAGTGCTTATTGTCCTGTGTGTTCAATTTCATTTAAATGTAGATAAATAATATGTAATACCATGCAAATTGGTGGTACTCCATAGGGTATTAGTGTATATATATATATATATATATATATATATATATTAGTATGGCATTTCTAGGCTACCCACAAATTCATTGAGAAGGTCTTGTTCTGTCGTTCTGATGTCGGTTGTTTGCGATAAAACTAATTTTGTGCGGGACATAGTTGATGAGTGAAAACGACAAACATGTCGTCACCCGGCTCTTTACAAGGGAGACAGCTTTGTTTACATTTGTGGATTGTTTGCCATGTTGGAAGGTGACACTTTTGCTTTGTTTTGGAAACTCTCTGCCCTTCATTATGGCTCACAGGAATGAGTCCTTTGCTAATTTATTTTTACTGTACAGCATTTTTATGTTCCAGATTAGTATGTAATATACCCATGTGCAGTACTCGGGTTCGGACTTTGTGGAAAGATCATGTTAAGTTGTGCTGTAGGGCTGAATTTCTGAAATAAGTTGAGGACACCCCAGATGTATAAAGCATTGATTCATCGATTGCATTTTTTACACATTCTAAGAAAAAAGGATCCCGATGAGCGTACCTCCTGTCAAAATCGTTCTATTGTTTTTATTACTTAAATATTGTAGAAAGGCTTAAAGAAGAAGATATCTGACTTCATCTTGGGTTTCATCATTTCACACTGTTGTTCCCGATTTGATGGCTGCCTCCCTGTGGGGAGAATCGATAAATAAATAACTACAGTTTTGTGGCAAACTCATAAACATTCTCACAGCCACAGGAGCTCCAACGTGTATTTGGGCGGCTGGCAGAGTCCGATTTTTATCATTTTTACACATAAATAATAGAAATGGAAAAAAGAATGAAAAAATTGTCAAAGCAAATGTCAGGGCAGTTTACCGGCATTGCACTTTACAAGGAACAAATGGTTGACTTCTTGTTCTTAAGATGTTTTTAGCTATTGAAAGTCCTTTGAATTTCCTGAAGGCAATTAAAATAACACATTATTGAAAATGTCTTAATACTGTGGAGTGAGGTATTGTTATTATCAGCGCAGAAGACACAAACTCCACTGGACAAAGCCAACATGGACGTTGAGCATTTGGCCATATTGGAAAATAGAGCGCAGTTGGAATTAATCTAATCACAGTTTCCCTCCAATACATTCAAAAGTAGTCATAAAACAAATCAAAGCAGTGCGCACACACACACACACACACACACACACACACACACACAAACACACACACACACACACACACACACAGACACACACACACACACATTTTCTTTGGTTTTCACTTCACACTTGACTATTCCCTTCATCCAAAATAATCTCCCATGCATTTCTCTTCTCCATCAGTAAACTTTTTTTATATTTCTGTGAAGTCCTCTTTGCCCGTTTGATACTATCCAACCAGGAACTCCACAGAGAGGCTATCCTGATTTTTTTCTTTATTTTTTTTATTGTAGTAAAGTGACTCAAGAGCGACTTTTGATCCGGACTGATCGAAGGGAAACACTCCCTTTTGCTGTCCAAAATCAATCTTGGTACGGCTGAGGAAAGCCAAGCAATCGAAATGAAACTAATTGCTGGATTTCGTAGAACGGCCAGTTTCATGCGGCATTTTAAATTGCATCAATTGTTTTGTTCCAACAGAGTCACAGAATTCCTCCATCGCACACTTCCTTAGTTTCTCACTAGTCTGAATAACAGGTATGCGTTTTGTGGTGAGACGAGGCTAGGTATTTTGGTAGCATGAAGCTTGGTAGCCCATCCATAACTCAGCCACATTACGGCAGTGTTCAAATCATGAGGAAAAAGTAGCAGAAAATAGAGCGAACATTAACAATTTTTTACTAATATAATATTGGGATTAATTACTAATATTATTTCTATGCTACGAATAAACAAATAAAACAATATCAGTAGGAGAAATAACAAAAAACACTTATAATAATTATAATAGTCAGCAATTACTTTGTTTTTCTGCTTCCACATTTATATTTCTGAAAAAAAAAATGTTAGTCTTTAGAAAGAAAGGAAAAGGAAAGGTTTGCTCTGTGTCAGTGAAATGTAAAGTGAAAATAATTTGCTCATTGTGTCATAAATTGGGCCTGGACGTTTTTCCACTTAAGAGATTCATTTAAATACACTGAGCTGTAGGTCATGACCCTCTTTTTCAAGAATGTACACAAATGCAGACTGAATGACAAAATTCTATATTTACTACACCTGGAAAAGAAGTCTGGTTTAAAGACCTGTATCCAGGGATTGAGAGGTGTGTACTTTGACTGTACGCTCAGGAAATACCCAGCTTTCTGAAGTACACGGTTTCAGAAAAGCCAAGCAATAAAAATGGTGAAGAGAATAGAGGATAAAGAAGACAATCATGGGATTCAACCATAGAGTCGGGGGTTTTAGGAATTCATGAGAACACTGAAGATGGTTGCGATGCAGCGAGGGCTTTATCGATGACCTGTGGAGAAAGGTGGAGAGAAGAAAGGCCTCCCAACTCCAGTGATTTAATGTAAGTGGCTCTAATGGAAATGTCGGTGCGGGGGTTGATGCGGGGAGGAGGGATTCATTCCACTCCATCTTATTGCGACTCTCTTCTTCCTCCCCTTATCCCTACTCTTCTCAACAGCGCATCTCTTCTTCATTTTCCACCACTGGACCGTACTTGCTTCCTCTATCTTACTTCACACACTCAGCCCTGACTAATACGGCCCCTTATATACCGGCCGACGGGTCATGACGCACCCACCCGACACACAACACAAACATCAAGGGGGAAAGATGTGTGTTAGTCCGATAAAATATTTTCTAAATAGCAGTTGGGGAAAGGCCAATAACCGTGTTTTGATACAAACACAGGGTCGATGTGTAGAGGAGGCACTCTAAGCTAGCGGTAAAATGAGAGACAAGAGTATCATCGGCATATGGAGGAATAATCTAGATCCATATAGTATGCGCAGGTGTTTTCCATAACATTTTACGCAAGCCTTTATCACTACAGTCAAAATAAAAATAAAACAGACAACGCACATCCACAGATACAGCTGTTTGCTTGTCAAAGGTGAATCCTGGAGCTAAAAATCAGAGAACTTGAAATAAAACTGGAATTACTGGCTTTAATTAGAGTTGCTTCTCTGCAGGATCATTTTCTAGGCTGCATTTCATTTGCATACATTCATGATATATAATCTCACAAAAAAGGTGATTCAAATTGCAATACATAGAGAAGATGTACAATCTTCTTTACTTTATAGAAATCACAAGTACATTCTTAGTCTTGTGAGTGGGTTCATGTGTTGTCTGAGTACCTAAGTAATGTAAGGACTAATGCCAGGAACATTTCATATATTTCAGGGCTCTCTACGGCTGGCTAACAGATGCATCATTTCCAGACCGAAGCACTAAACTGCAGAGGAAATAAATACACATATTAAAACACATTGCTTACATCCGGCTTGAAGAGCAGGCTGAGACTGAAAAGGGTTCGTACTAATTGACTCTGCGGCAACCAGACAGATGCGGTAATGTGTTTGAATAAGAAAACTAAATACATTTTATGCAGTTAGCGCCAATTTTTGCTTCTTGTCGTATCTTGCCAGTGCTAAAAAAACATTATAATCACACGAAGCAAGAAAAGGGAAAACTATGTTGTCTGAGGATCCGCAGCACCTGCCGCTAGATTTGCTTGGAAGTCAACATTTATCCAACCTTTCAGTTTTGTCTCCGATTTCATTCAGATATCGATTTCATTCAGATATTACTTTTGCAATCTCTATATTAAAAACAAGTCAAATAAAGTGAAGTATGTCTTCTTTTTCCATTTTTAATTGTTATTTATGCATTTTTGTTTATTTGTTTATGCATGTTTTGGACACTGATTTGCTTTCTGACACTAAATTATTTTCATTAATTCATTCACAAATTGAACTGTAATGGTTCATGGTGCAGGCATGTGTGTGTATGTGTGTGTGTATGTGTGTAAGAGCAAAAAGAGGAATCTGACAGCTGATCGACAGCTATATTTGCAATATTTGTTCGCCTCTTAACTTTTCATAGGAATCTGTCATCCGAATCAGATAGTACTGGATAGTACTTGAGTGATAACATGAAGCGATGTTTACATGTTGGAAAAAACAAACCAAAATGCTGTACCCTGGATAAATGCGAATAAATTTGCAACAAGACAACAAAACACCAACACTATTGATGACTGCACTTCAGTGGAAAAGGCGATAAAACCATTGGCTGGTCTAATGGCTGCATCCTGTCACATCTCCATTTAAGGAAAAACATTTAGAGAGAATATGTGTGTGTATATATGACTAAAAAAATGAAAACTACAATGAAATGAATGCATGGATAAATAAGTAAATACAGGTGAAAATGAAATCACCTATATGGTAGATGAGAAAACTAGGTGCCTTACAGCGTAATTAACAATTCACTCTTTTTTTTTTTTTTTTCTTCATTTGAGATGCCTCAAGTAGAAGTGGGTAGATGTAAAAGCATATTTTCACCTTTTTTTTTTTGTTGCGTGAGAAGCAAAAAAAAAAAAAAAAAGAAAGTCCAGAAAGTGAAAAGTTTGTGACGTTTTTCAAAGGTTTTAATTGCATTACTGCTAGGAGACAGAGGCTGCACCGCTGAAGAGATCCCTAAATTCTAGTGATTGGAGACATTTACTCTGAATCCGAAGCCCAGCTAAATGTTGTTTTAATGGTCGTTAAAGGAATTTGAGTCAACCAACAAAGGGACACCATGACCTTTGCGAAAAAAGGGATAGGTGATACATTTGTGTTACATTGCCCATTAATTAGTCACAACCCGAGACGGTAGCTCGATGGGTCGGAACACCTCCGAGTCCGGCTGCTCTTTGTACAACCTCTCTCAGACACAAGTGACCTCTGGAACTGCGAATCTTAAGCCCTGCGGACAGAAGCTTACTGGCTGGGGAGGACGAAAGGGGTGAGGATGAATGTCAAACGAGAAAGGAAAATGGAAAAAAAAAAAAAAATACTTTGCGTCATCTTCCCCTGGAGCGTTTCCACGGGAAGTTCATGGATAAATTTGATCATCTCTTTAGAGGAGGCTGCAAAAGAGGCTTCTATTTAAACAATCACCGAATTAACTGTGACGCCATCATTGTTGTCAAGGGGATTGCATTATAAAGATGGGTCACGGCGTCTGCGTTTGGCTTTCTAAAATCTCCCACTTCCTTCCCTCCGCCCTCTCACAGGGATTCCCGCCTCAGGAGCGATCACTAATTACAACGTCCAAAATTAACATTATCCTCATTTCTTTTATTTCAAAGTTTTCACAGCCTTTCTCACACCCACCATATGTTTGTTAACAGGATTACATAAAAAAGTGTATTTGTTGCAGTTAATTGTTTGCAGGATATTGGCAATTTCGTCCCCCTGGTAACAGACTTTGTATTCCGGCTGCATAATTTCAGCTGCCGGCGAGTACTCAGTGTTGTCCCTCTGTGGCGCGGCAAATAAATAAACATGTCGGAAATATAAGCGGAGGCTTTGTCAAAGTCAGTGTGATCCTTCTTCCAGAAGTCCCAGATATCCTTCAGAATCAGGTCCGATAATTCGGACACTTGTCTGCTACAATGTTGGCCGTGGAGTACTTTATCCTGAAATACCCGTCCCCGGAGAATCAGAAAACACTTTGGCGAAGACGTGTGTTTACAAACTAAACACGGCCTACATCGCTCTCCGCTATCTGTGTTGTGACCTCCAGGAGCACATTAGTTTAAGTCTTCGATACAGATGCTCCGCAGGTAATGACTCTTGCAGCTCCAATTTCTTTTTTCTATTGGTCTCTGTCCTGAATTAAAAAAAAAAAAAAAAGAAGCCGTTTCATCTATTTCTAGAGACTCTAACCCTGTGCTTTTCATCACAATCAACCCCCAGCTGATTACCCAGGGCTCCGGTGAGAGAATTTGATGTATGGCTGTTTTTCCTCTTATTATACCGCGGCTCTCTGCTGCAGCATACCTCTCGGCCGGTAAGCAAGAAGCTGCGCTGGGGCGGGAAGGGGTGGGGGTGGGGGGCCCCCCTGAAGACTTTGCCTCGGTGCCCTGTTGGCCACTGACAGGGAGCAAATGATTGCAGAGCAAAGCATCATTTTGTGGTTCAGATTTAAGTGGTTCACCTTATTTTAGAGCACAACCCCTCTCCTAAATTATTAACAACCGGCTGGTGGTGACCCAATAAATCAAGCCGGGATATGAGGAACCCCCTGCATGTCTATTAGAGACGTGCAGGATGAGAATATACATGTGTACTACATGCACTGCATGCATACTTATATGTATGCATGAATGCTGTAAATTGATAACTGGATATTGCATTGGTATTTTCTCAACCTTGCGCAAGACTGTGCCTACGTCCAAATATAAATTGGACCATGGGAGTCAGATATATCATACAAGAAATTTATATGTGAAAGATTTTGCAGATTCTTCAACCGTTTCACTCTGGAGCTGTGATTTGCGTAAACGTAAGTGACAACTTAACGGATGGCATCACTAGGTGGGCTAAGAAATGCCACCTATTTAACACTTCACTGTGATTCATGCACATTTGAAAATTGCCCATTGTTACACACTTGAGAAAACCTAATTTCCTCTCCCTGATCTGTGAAACTCCATCGGAGTGAATTCTTGTTGCGTACACTCCGGTTACCATCGACTATCTTTTAGACGACGCGAGACGATCTCGGGAAAGGTCATTTCCTGTTTTAATCGCTTCACTTCCTATTTGTTTGTTTCTCGGATTTCTAAAATAATCAGCGAACCGCCATCGTACCGTATGACTCTTTGGTTAAACCTAAATAAGTAGGTGGATGATTGGGAAAAAAAAAAAAAGAAAAATAATTTACAAATAAATCTATGGTGGTGAAAAGTGACATCTTCAGTGTGAATTTGTGGTCTGAAAACGATTCCTTGAGAAGAGGAAAACCTGCCGTCTGAGCATCTGTGTCTGATATAAGTGAATCCCATCGAAGGGGATCACAAAGGTCTTGAAGGACCTCCTGGCTCTCACCTCTCTGGCGATAAAGGCCATGGAGAGAATCCTAAAAGCTCACATCAGTGGAGATACTGAACCCTTAGTTGACCCTCTGGATCATGCTAAGATATTCCTCACTGCTTCCATCCAGAAGCAGCTCCGCCTTCCCATGTTAAAAGTCAAAGTCAGCTTTACTGTCAATTTATCCGCATGTACTGGACAGGCAGAGGAATCAAGAAGACGTTTCTAATAATCCCAAGAAATTGACAAAATAATGATTACGGAGTGCAAATTAAACAGTAAACAGACTTCACGGTCTAAAGGTATAAAGTGCACATGGATACAAAGAGACCCTGCAGCTCCATATTATAGCCAAGAAGGTGCTGAACCATTTCAAGCTCTTCCTCCTTTATACCAGACATCTGCATTTTACAGTCAATCAGAACATAACGAAAAAAACAAAACAAACAATTATTCCGTAAATGCTATACATGTGTATTGCTTTAATATAGAAACCAGTGTTGTTTTTGTTTTTTCTCCATTAGGACACATGCATGTATATCGATGACGTGGGTGCGTGAACTAAAACGATTGATGGTAGCCGGTTAACCCCTCGAAATATCAGCTCACTCTAAAAAATAAGAAGTTGATGCCAAACGCGGTGTCTTCAACAAGACATGGACGCTAATCTGCTGTCCGGTTCCTCAGTCCACCGCGGTTCAGCTCTCCAGGACTTCCTGCACTGGTGCAAAGCCTCTTGCCTCCAGCTAAATGCCAGTCAGACCAAGAACAAGGTAGTGACTTTCTCCAGCAGACAAAGGCAGCTGGCTGAGGTGGTCACCACCTCCATCCAGGGGAAGCCAGTAGAAACAGCGAAGGATACCTGGGCACTGTCTCATGTTTTACCACTCCTCCATTAACGGCATCATGACCGTCTCCTTCTCTCGCTGGTTCCCCTCGATCACCCCGAAACAACCAGTCGCGCAACGCCAACATCTGCTCTAAAACCATCGGCCAACTAATTTGGACAGCTAATGGGATCCTTCAGGATCCATCCCAAGTCATTGATCCCAGCATCTGAATGGCTCGCCTAAGGACGCAGACTCCGCTGCAAAACCCAGAAGGGGAGGCAGCCTTCCTTCCCAAAGCCATTCAGCTCATAATTTATTTGCATAGATGTTCAACCACAGATGTTCAACACACCACAGCGACATGCAGTTTTCTCTCTGGCCTTTGTACACATGTACAGATACTTCTAGTTGCACAGTTATTTGTACAAATGGACAGTCTATGATACAGTTGTACGATTCTATCCATAAATACGGGGTCCTTTGACTGATGGTAACGCTTCCTTTCTGATTCTGATAGTTGTTGCGGTTATGGATGCATCAGATGGCAGAGGGTGTCCATTTGGGTGGACGTCAAGGGTGAAGACATGAATTACTCAAGAAAAAAAAAAAAGTTGATTATTTTGTTTTTATTTTCTCAAAAAAAAAAAAAAAAAAAAACATCCAGTGACCAAAAAATAAATAAAAAAGCATACACTTCTATAATAAATTCGCAAATTCATTATATCTGTTAGGGGTAGAGATACAGTTAGCAGCATTTACATATCAGGCTCTTGAGGACTTCTAAAAAGTATAATGTCATACTTCATCTGTATATCATCATAGCTGTATTTCTCTCATTTTTGAGTTTTCAATCGATTAATTTCTCAGCCCCCACCCCCTTTTTTTTCTTTGTTTTCCAGTTAAAGCCACTCAAATCCTATGGCATTCTGTTTATTCTTGAAATGGATGCTGGCTTGGAACCCATCTAGAGGCTTGAGGCTGCAGGCTCCTCTCTTTTTTTTTTCCTCTGCAGATTAAGATTAGGAGTTTACGATATCTATTTTTCATTTTATTCTTCAAAATTCAAGTTTTACATTGGTCATGTCCTGTTTCAAGCATTTCCTGCAGCTTCGTCTATCATGACCTTCTCTATTCTTCCAGCTATTTTTTCCCCTCCGACTGCCATTACGTGCCATTGTGTCCCGGTGTTTGTGTATATCATCCGCTTTCTTTGTAGCTTGGTAAGGTGTCCTCCCCGGTGTTGTCGTGCGACTGCAATTTTTGCCTTTGTCTGGTCCCCCTCCCCTGCCTGACAGGACCAAAATGCAGTCATCATCAGGGTTCGGAGAAAAGAAAAACCCAATTATATCAACTTCCTGGAACCTAGAATAAGGAAAAAAACTCTTGCGACTTATAACTGACCACAGCTGCGCAGAGAGGCTGTTCAAGGAGCATGTCCAAAAATAGTCTGTATTATATATGTATTATATATACAATACATATATAACTCAATATTATCAATATTGAGTTGATCAGTTGATTGGATTGTGCAATGCTGCAAAATACCTGTAGCTGTTCTAATTTTCCTTTTATTTTTTTTGTAGCTTTATTGTTGTCAATGACGCCTCACTCAAGACAAAAATTGCATCAGCAAAATAATACTAATAATGATAATGCATTTTATTTCAGGTGCCTTACCTGATAATCAAGGACAACATACAGACGTATACATGTAATACAGATTGAAAAGAATCAATGAAAATAAAAACAAATAAAAGTGACAAACTGGTTAAAGTAAAAATGATAATAAAAAAAATAAAAGTGACAGAACAGTTGCCGTCAAACACAACAAGCTGCTCTACACATATTTGAACAAGAAAAAAAAAGGGGAATATAATAACTCCAGAAAAATCTAGAAAAAGCTCCGAATCCAAACAGACTAGTCCGGAATGGTTTCGGAGGGACTGTTGAACGGACCCCGAGGGTGTTTTCGGGCTGCCACATCGAGTCCCGCCTCAGCCTTCGCCGTGCACCGAGCGGGGGAATATTGTAAAGCACTACGAGTATCGCTCAAGGCGCCATATAAATAGAGGCCATTTACATATTTACTGCCTGCGGTTTTTCGTCTGTCAACAGAACACGTAAAGCTAAAGCTAGAACATCATTATTGAGGAAACGCGGCCCTGAGGGCAAACTCATAAACACTGTGTTCGCATAAAAAAATTAATAAAAGCACAGTGTCTGACATAGACATCACTGGTTTGATAAACAAAGACGATGCACGCCACCATGAGTAAACACACTTATTAGCAAAGGGATTGGTCTCAGATAATAGCGTGATGGTGAAAATTAGCACATGACTGGTATTTGCAATTTGCAGACACAGAATGTTCTCATATTATCCCAAATTCTTTTTCTGGGGCGGGAAATACACGTGTGTTCCGCAAGAATTGGAGTGTTTTGTGCAAAGGCAGAGAAGAACTTTGAGTCGGCGCCACTAAAAGTGGCGGAGGGAACAAAACAAGTTAATTTTTGCCCGCAATACTTTTTAAAATCTTTTCCAGCAAGCACAGTCTGACCTGCCGTTCTGTCAGCTGCCACACTGCAGCTTTTTTAATAACAAAAAAAAAAAAAAAAAATCTCTGTGGCAGCAGGGAAGAAATAAAAATGCCAAATCTGATTTTTCCCAAAAAGCTGAGATAAGAATCTCCAAAAGGCTTCAATAAATTTTTATTCACTTGTTCATTTTTGAATGTGTGTGTGTCCCAGTATATGTATGACAATATTTATTATAAAAAGATCCAAATGTTTACGGTTTGCGTTGACTATTTTAAATCAGGTTTTTTGCCCAACGATATAAAAAAAATAATCAGATAAATGAAAATACCATTTTTTAAACCTTGTGCTCTGGCGTTTCTGTGTCGTGTATTTTGAAACACTGACGTGGTGATCGCGATCATATTGGCAGTCAGGCTCTTTGTTTTTTTTTTATTTTCCTTTTAATTACAGTCCCATATTTGGAATTAAAGACAAAAAAAGCCTTCATTTTAACCCGGCTTTGTTTATTTAAAGTTTATTAGTTATGGCTCGGCTGGTAGAGCGGGCATCCCTCTGTGTGAGTTTGAGACACGAACCATCAAGGAAACTGCACTGCACCGGGATATGACAAATATTTCGAACTAAACAGCAAAACTTGTACTTTTGATGTTACGTGTTATTAACACACTCATTCTTTGACCCCGTGGCTAGATTTAAATAAGGGGATGGTTTGGAGAGATCAGTCGATATGCATTACATCTCTCCGCTTCTCCTCTGGGATGCACTGTCCTGTTTCTTTTTTTTTTTTTTTTTTACATTGCTCGCTGAGGACGAATCACAGGCTCTATTTTGGACCTCGCCGCCGGCGAGCACTGGAGCAAGGTAAAGATTTCATCTCCAGTGTCCGACCGCTGAGCTTCCTGTACGTGCCGGTACTTTCACATGAATTCCGAATTATTAAGGGAAAATTGTGCTTGTGTTTATCCATTATTTCAGGATCAATTGATGTTTTTTTTTGTTTTGTTGTTTTGGATATTGACTATGCTCATTTTTTTTTCCATCTCCAAGGCCACAGATCGCTGAACTCATTTTAATGTTTTTGACCCTGCATCAGCCACATGTACCTGTGTGCCAACCCTGCCCCCCATAGGTAGTTAAGAGCTGGTCTGAACCTGAACACGCACGCACGCACGCACGCACGCACGCACGCACGCACGCACGCACGCACGCACGCACGCACGCACGCACGCACGCACGCACGCACGCACACACACACACACACACACACACACACACACACACATATTTCGCCCCCATCCTGGTTTCCTGCTGTGGCCTCTCCTCATCTTTAGCCACTGGTAAAAAATGTATGCCAAGTATTTGCTCCAGAGATGGGAGTTGGTATGCCAGCCAGCTGAGTAGCCTCTGGCAATGATTGCATGTATGTGTGTGTGTGTGTGTGTGCGTGCATGCATGAGCGCGTGTAGGCATTTAAGTGAATTGGCCGCAGACCAAATGACTGCTCTGTGACCATATTTAAATCGTAATCTCTAATTAAGCAGCGGGTTCACAGCAACTGCACACACAAGCGCGGGTGGGTTACCCTATTACTTGCTGACTCTCACGCTGCTGTTTTCCACCTTTCTCTGTTTACCGCCGACGAGCTCGACCCTCTGGTCAGAAAAAGGGAGCAGCATTAAGAGGCAGCAGATGGTCCAGCTGTGAGATGCCAATGCTTTAATTCTGCGTGGCGTGCATGCATGCTGGCACACAAACAAACATGCATGTCAAAGACTTGGCTAAAAAAAAAAAAAAAAATTAAAAAGATAAAAAAATTGAAAAAAAGAAAAAAAGATGTTTTTTAAATAATGAAATAACTAAAATCAATAGAAAATCTGATAAATGAATAAATGAATACTAGCAAATTACCTCATCCAGGAAACTAATTGGTTTGTAAGGTTGTAATGTCTTTGAAAAAGTGAATTACATTTTCTTTTTATATTTACTGAGGCAAGGTTTAAAAGTTCTTCTTTTCTGGATTCTTTAATAACGCTCGTCATTATTGGAGTATTTCATCTAAAACAAAACATCACTGGGTCTGTTAAGTTACATAAACCTTCCCCACCCATGCTGATCATTTTTGATGTTTTTCTTGTTTCCAACATGAGGTGATTCAGTTCTTACTTTGTTTTTTTGTTTTTCTTTGCCTGAGTCAACAAGTGTGTGCTTTAGAAATTCTCTTTAGCTTGACTGAGAGTAATTTGGAGAGAAAGTTAATGGCTCTTGTTACTAGGCTTACTTCGTTCTCCGATTCCAGCTAAGAGCTGTTTGTCAAAAACAGAACGAGATTTGTTTTTCTTCTCTTTTTGCAGCAATAATCCAACAGCCTTAAAGTCTGAACCTCGCTGACGGTACCTCCCCCTCAGGGGGGAAGTCTACCCCTTTAAATCTGGATAGGCTACAGCTAAGTGTTGTTCTCCATTTGTCATATTCCTCCGAGAAAAGATCTATCAAACAATCACTATTGAATTAGGATCTTTGTGATAGGATAGAACCTCTGGCCTCATTGATCCCCCCAATTGATACGATAATAAAATGCAATATTTGCAGCATTGAATGAACTGGTGAAGCCTAAAAATTGGGTGGGCACTTTCACCGGCTTTTGCATAAAACTACTGTAAATACAGCAAGATGTTCATAGACGTCTCAACTCAATTCACATTTAATGTATTAACAGATTTTTTTTTTCATTTTTTTTAATCCATTTATTTTAGCTTTCTTCTTAATTTTATCTTTGACACTTTAACAGCGTAAAGTGAGACTCGACCGGAAATTCATTGATGTAGTTACTTAAAAAAAAAACAGGGTTCTTCAAAGAGAGTGCATTTCACTGACCCTTCTATCGACCCCAACCTCGCGCCAGTGCTATTGTTGCAGCCGCACAGTAACATCCTCCTTATTGTTCCTTTACGTGCCACTTTGTCCAACTTCAGTTGCCAAGGGAGATTTTTGCAATGTGTGGGATGGTGAATGAAAGCCTTGCAAAAAATACATATAAAGCACGACTAAAAAATAAAAATTGATTTAAAAAAAAAAAAAAAATTACAATATCTCTGTTCAATGAATATAGTTATGAAAGAAATGAATCAGTAATATTTCCAGACAGGGCCTTCAACTTAATCGAGAAGAGTCGCTGGTACAGGGTGACATTACGGCACTTCATTTTTATTCAATACAACACAATTAATAGTTTTAGATGTAGCATTATTGTCAATATTTACTTACTTAAATTATTCTGGTCCTTTAAATTCTATGCAGAGAAAAGCAAAGACCGAATAATTTTTCCCAGACTTTGGACTCCACACAACGTGAGCCGGAAAAGATCGAGTGGCTTGAAATGAGAAATCGCCTTCTTCCAGGTGGATTAATCACTATAATGTTAACGCATCCTGAGATCTGCGGAAACACCCGCGTCAGCTTCGAGGACGGCCCTGAGATAAAGCACGGCGGCCCGACTTAAATTAACCGTGACATTTAAGATTCGGTAGTTCTTCGAAAAAAAAAAAAAAAAAGGCTTTTTGTTTTAGTGCTGTTGTATTTATATTTCAGTTAAACAAAGCGAATCGCTGCGCTGCAGTCCCTTCTGAATTGCTGATATCAATGTGGGGTATTCTGATATTGTCTTAATACAATACCGACCCTCAGGGTTGAAGTGTTAAAAAGCTCAGATTGGACAGGAGCATCACGACGATCCCTTTATTTGACGATCATTTTTACTGAAATCAACCAAGTGGCTCGAAATGATGTGCGCAGGCAGCGTTAAGCTTGGTTTTTGAAGGAATGCTAAATAGGCCAGGGAGATGAACATCCAGGCCGGGATGCAAAATATTAAAAGTATCAGGAAACAGAGCTAATTTTTGTCAGTTCTTACTGTCTTGTCCAACTGTGTTTTCTCACTTCCTGGTTGGTCAGATAAACACGTTCACATGCAGACAGGCACACCAAGTTGAGTGATCAAGAATGTCCATCTTACCTACAAGAAAGAAGAAGAGTAAAAAGGTCAAAGGTCATGTGATAAAAAAAAAAAAACAAAAACAAAAAAAACAATTAGAAACAGCTCCTCTATAACTGGACATTTAAAAAAAAAAATGCTGTGAAAATAAACAAACTCAAATGGAAAAGTGTTTCATAAAATACAAAAAAATAAAGTTGACAATTCTTCTACATATGGTGTTTATAAGTTCTTAGAGTTTATTGAATCTGATTTACGATTTTATAACTGTAACAACAAAAAGCAGACACCATCAATGCTGGTAATTTGGTTTTCAATACCAACAGATATAAAGTACAATAAAGTCCCATAAGCACTTTGATAAAAGGAAATGTATCCATAAACACATAGAAGTACACACACTTTGCACAAACTTTATTATGAACTATTTTGTTGTCTGTGTGACGGTGACATCGGCAGACTGAAATTGACTGAGATCAAAAGTTTTCAAAAATGGGATATGGTAATAAACAAATAAAGTAATATAACAAAAAACAATAAAAATATTTGAACCAAGAATGGGGACAGAAGGTAGCACAGCCACTTAAAGGAACAAAATATTAAGTCTGTTTGTCGTCTAATTCAAAATAGACATATACACACACACACACACACCCATATATATAAAAAATAAAAACTTAAAATTCATAAGAAAAAAAATCAGCTGTTTTCATCTGTTCACTCAGTCACAACTTAAGCAGACCTCAAAATAATGAATAAGAGTATTATGCATATAGTAATGATACCGCTTATCCTACAATCACTATTATGACTGTATTATGACCGCGTTAGAACACATACTATCTCTGATAATGATATTTAAAAAAAGCAAAAAAATATTAGTTACAATCTATGATCAGCAGTATTTACTTTATGTACTGTAAGAATATGCACTATATGGGTATATTCTGTACATACTGTGATAAGATTTGCATTTCTAAAAGACTGCCGGATGAATCAGGAAAGTCGGACATATTTCAAATGAGATGGAGAGATGGATGTTCGCTGGGATTGCTTTCAATTACATGTTAAGTGGACCCTGAAATGCAGAGAGGCCAACTAGCGCCCTCATTTTACAGGAAATCACTTGCTGAATTTAATACCTCAAGTCAGCTCCTGGTTTTTATGACACACGCTAAAATACGTGACTCCATTTCAATGTCCGTGTTGTTGGTGGTTTTTATAAATATGTAAAATAGAGAAAAAAAAAAAAAAAAAAAAACACGTGAAAATTATTTCATCTTTTTGCCGCTTTCTGTCTATCCCGGGGAATTTCTGATACTCTCTAGCTTAATTGAACCGCTGGGGAGTGACAGAATCAGTCGTTCAGTGAGCCGGAGTCTGTTTAAACAAATCAACAGTAGAATAAATAAGACATAAAAATGACAACAAAATAAAAAGAAAAAATAAAAATACTAAATATTACCAAGTTTTAAGTCAATCATTCCAAATCCCCTATGAGCATATATATGTAATGCATTTGAGTGTACACACACTTCAATCCTGCGCTTAAACAAAACATTATAATCCCCATATTTTAAATTTCAATGATTAATAATTGTTAATAATAAAATTCACAAATTTTGTTTATTCTGCTGCACCAAAGATATTACTGCTTATGATTTATGCGTTCTAATATGCGCCAAAGCGATTGAAGAATATTTCATTATATCACATCCTGCTATTTCTCTGCTGTACGAGTACAGCTTCTGTAACTCACTCCCATCCTTCTCAAATAGTAACCTCTTCTTCTTTTCCTTTAGGCTGTTCCCTCCAGGGCTTTTCACAGCGAATCATCTCCCTCCATCTGGCCCTCTCCTCTGCAAACCAAACATCCTTGTACTCATTTCTTCTCCACTCTTCGTCCCTGTCCAAAACATCTCAGTCTGACTTCATCTCCATAACATGTATCACATACTGTCCCTCTGATGGTCTTGTTCCTTATCTCATCCCTACTGCAAAAGAGAAGCTCAACAACTTCATGTGTTCTATCTCCATCTCTGCCCCTTGTCTTTCTTTTTCTAGGCGTCTCCAAACCAAACATCGCTGGTCTCGCTGTCGTCTTCTACAAACTTCCCTCCACCTGTTCCAACCTGCCTGTCACTCCACATTTCTGTCGGACTTCAGTACAAAATACTGAAACGTTAATATCTTGACTTTCATAAAGATAAGGGAAATGACTGCATCGATATTTTTGTCCACTTTTGGCCAAAAAATGAGCGGTTGCCCAGCAGCAACCAGTGACCATGGAGAGCACTCATTAACAACAATTTGGGATTGGGAACACTTGGTGTTCACCCTGTGCCAGCCTGTCAATCACATCATGCAATTTTTTTTCTTGTTCTTTTTTTAAAGGAAATTGGAGAACCCGGTAAAAACAACATGCAAACCCTGAACAGAAAAAGCTCTAATAAGAATCAAACCGGCAACCCTTCTTGCTATCGGACATGAGTCCAATTTGATAGCAAAAAGCGCCTTGTCGCAGATATAGCACATCCTTTTCTTTCTGTCGACGTCCCTATCAATTTAGGTCCAGTAGAGATCTACGCAGCACATATTGGCTTTGCTTGGTTCTGAAGAAAAACTGAAGGAAAAGAAGCAGATTAACTGAAGAACATGCCGCGGCTATTCATGAGACTGGGATGGCTCCGTATTTTCTTGACATGTTTATCAAGCTGGTTTTCTGTTTGGGTTGCATAGGACATTTCCAACAGGCGATTAAAGGCTTTACATCCTATACAGAAGATTTCCTTTGACGGCAATCCGGTCAAGTTGAGGATAGGAATGTAAAGCTAACCTTATTTCACCCGTCCTTAATTCAGCATATTGATTTATTCAAAGCATTTTATACATTCAAGTGTCAACTAAAGAAAAGGAACACAGTGCTATCTTTATGGCGGGAAATATTCCACATTTGCTGAATTAGACAAGGTGACAGCCAAGGATGGCATTTGATCCTCGGCCTGACTGGCCCTTGGCCCTGTTTTTTTTTTCATCAGGAAAAAAAAACAACATATATATATGTGTGTGTAATTTATAATTGCAATAAATATAGAATGTTCTACATTTTATTTATTTATCAATTTTTATTATTAATCTTCTTGTCCTCTTCCAATAATGATTCCAATCATTAAATTTTGGGACAATATCTCTTACATTGAAAGTGATAAATATATTTATCATTTTATTTATTTATTAAAAAAAAAAGTCAGCCTTGGTTGAAGATCCAGGCTGAACTAGCTGAGACAAAGTTATTGTCTGGTCAAAGTTACACATATAAAAAAAAAAATGTAAAAAATGAAAGTCAATCACCTCTAGCAGGTCAAAACTAAATGATCAATTATTTAAACAAGTAAACTGGAAGCACTCTGTGTGTAAATGTTTTATTTATTTATTGTTTTTATTTTTAGTTATTGAAGCTTCTACATGTTATTGGGTGTTTTTAAGGTGTACATTTGTACTGAAATACTCACATTTCAAAGTGGTATCTCCATTAATCCGGTAATTTGATAATGACATTAATGGGTAATTGTCCGATATGCATACCTGGCCCAGTTAGTCGTTAATAGCAAAACATTAGCAGGAGACAGCCTAAGAGATCCATTTTGGATCCTGAGTTTAGCGTCTGTGCAAAAACTTCTCAGGTCGAGTTTATAATCACAGCGCACGTTGAGTGAAATTTCTTCAAACTCAATCATCACACATGAATTCTAAGGAATCGCAAACCCACACAGCAGATGTGTCACATAAAAAGATCTTCTCTTTCAGTTGTGATGAAAGTAAGTAAATCAATAAATGCTTGCGAGAAACCAGTGACCGTGACAAAAAAAATTAGACCTTTGCCATATCCTTGGCTTGGGATGCCCAACTTCATGTCGCATTCACAAAGCGACCTCTCATTTTGCTCCAGACGCAGTAAAAAACCTGTAAGTCCATTTCACCTAATCACCGATGCCTCCTCTTACGATGGTAGCAGCTGAAACTGCTTTAGCACCTATTCCTGTGACAGATTTAATCTATTTCAGTTCAAACATCCCCAAACTGGTAAACAGACCCGCGTAAGATAAATCATTTCCTGTCGAAATAAATCAGTCGCATACTCGATCACGTTACATGCGTTACACGGAAAGTCTACGTGATGCGAAGACGTGATGTACCAGCGGCGGCCCGTTGAGTCATTTCGCTCAAAGACCCGTTTCATCTGAAAAAAAAGCGTTGGAATCCAAAGGGGCTGCTTCTCCGAGAGAGGAAGCGTCCTGAAGGATTTACCCCCAAGAGGGAAACACTATTTCTCAATGCGATAACCCAAGGCGAACAACATCCAAACAACATACATTTCTCTATATGAATATAGTATATATAGATACAACTTGCGTGATTGTAGCTGTCAAGCTAGCACTAGTTTACACCCATCTTTTATTTCTGCTCTAATGCTTCATCTCGGGGGAGAACATCACGTCTGAAAAGACCAAAATACAGAGCTGGACTGTGCCGCACCTCTATCTTGTCTTCAAGATTGCCTTGGTGATCAGCAGATCACAAAAACACATTACTCCTCTGAAAAATCTAGCCACAAAAGAATCCCATTTCTTCATGTAATCTATGTGGAGCCTTGTAGGTGGATTCACGGAGGTCTCTTTGGTCGCCATAGCCGAGATGCTGGAAAAGAGTCTGAGAGCTGGAGTTGGAGGCAACTGCTCCAAACAGCAGGGAAAGAGAAAGACGGTAGCTGCCTACGGCGGCGCAATTTTAACCACTCATCGCTCGGAAATTGTGCGTAAAAGAGAGAGCTGCATTGATACTTGTACCCCCGAGACTCTCCTGTTACCTCCTGTTGATGCATCTGTTAAAATTGAAATCATCTCAACATCCTCGCATTAATTTACTCTCTCTTTGGCTGGTCTGAGGTCTGATCCACTGACTGCCTGCACACAGCTCATTTTATGGGTTTCAAATAGACTATGGATATGATGGATGGATGGATGGATGGATGGATGGATGGATGGATGGGTGGATGGATGGATGGATGGATGGATGGATGGATGGATGGATAGATGTGCAGTATGGTTTATAGGAGAAAGTGGCAAACTGATTATTGTGTTCTACATTATAGAGTAGTGCTGATCATATTGTAGTGTGTTCGCTTTAAACTCTTGACGCAACAAGGTATTTTTATCAGGTGCGGGACCATCTGGCTCACACGCAGCTATGAAATTAATGAAAAGAGTGTCATTGGCATATAAACGAACAAAATATCAACCAACTCCTCCAAATTCAATGACATTCAAAGACAACCACATTTGAGAGACCGCGATCTTGTTATGATAAAGTTACGAAAGAAACCTTTAACCCTCTCAGGCTCAAATTAAGTTGTAGTTGCAGGAAAAATCTGATATTTGGCTGTCGCAAATCTGCAACATCTGCCTGGAGAAGGGTAATTGTGGACGATGTAATGTGTTCTTTCACACAGAAGCAGCGGGTTATAGTTTTGGAGTATAGAAAACTGACGGCTTGCACATTCACCGATCTATTAACCTTACATGGATGGAATGTGTGTTTCACAGAATGTCCAGAACTGAAGAAGCCACCGCCTGTGGATTATGCCCTTTTGTTGAACTTTGGATTTGATGATTTCGACACATTCTTTTCGATTTAAACATTGATTATTTCTGTGGTGCCAGCGTATAATTAATGCTGCCACAGATTAAATAGAGCGTTGTGAAGGAGTCATGGTGGTTCAAGTGATGCACTTCATTATAAATGTTACGATTTTACAAATTTTATAATACTTTGTCTTGTACACACAATCTCTCACTAACTGATCTTTAAAGGAAAATACACAAACACACACACAATTGAAAATGCTTTGGGCTTCGCTATAGCTTGCATGAAATATTGACGTTTGTATAATGCTATAAAATCAAATGCAAAGATTTAGCAAGCGATGGATGGATGGATGGATGGATGGATGGATGGATGGATGGATGGATGGATGGATGGATGGATGGATGGATGGATGGATGGATGGATAGATAGATAGATAGATAGATAGATAGATAGATAGATAGATAGATAGATAGATAGATAGATAGATAGATGACATAAAATTGTTGTCATGCACTTTGCTCTAAATGTAAGAAGCTGCAGCCAGCAAGCTGACAGGAGTATGGTTTTAATTTGCTACAAAATCAGAAGAATACAGAAGAAAATATCATCCTGCAGTTTGACAGGTGAAGGAACACAAGGACAGCGATGGACCACAAAAGACAGGTTGGAGAAAATTTAAAAAGAAAAGGAAGGAAACGCAAATCTCTTTGGAAAGTAAGCAAACAGGAATGTCAAGGAAGACACCTCAATGTACATCTATGTGCAACATCTATATAATATTTATTCCAACTGATATAAAAAGATTGAAAAAAAATGAACTCTCATAAGCTTGCCACCAGATCTCTAAACTATCTAGAATTAATTGAGAAGCTTTTCTAGCCAAGCATTATGTCCACTTACATTCACTTCTCCCTTGTATTATAATTTCTGCACACTTGCAAAAGAACATTCACCGGACTGAAAAAAGGGCATACCTGCACATGTTAATTGCATTAACGCTGGATATATTTTTGAATACAGCAGGATGAGACTGAGAGAACACCCCATTGCTTCTCTGTCAGGTTACCCACATGTACGGCTTATTAATAGCAAGTTTGTCTGTGCCTCAAAATGAGTTCAGTGTGCTTGCTAATGAGCCGCTTCCATCAGTGAGAGGGTGTCATGAGCGCTGTTAAAAAACAGGGCCTAAGCCAGATGCAGCCCTGACAGATGGAGTGTCGCTTTTTGAACATCAAAGCTGAACGCCCTTTTGTTTTCGATATCCTGCCGAGCTCGCAGCAGGGGGCGCAATGCAGTGCGGCACTGCGAAAACAAATTGGCATATCGTTATATATGCTACCTTTTATATATATATATATACGGAGGGCAGTTGTTTATTTGTAAAACTACAGATCTTTGCAGAAAGGTTATTCTGCGATGTACATGTAAACAACGTGAACATTTATAGAATGAAAAGATGGTTCGGATACATGTTTATCTTACAGGAACGCGCAGTAAGATTTCAGAAAGAAGCATTAGAAGACCTGAAGTTCTCACTGTGTCCGGATGTTAAAAAAATACAGAAGGCTACAAACCCCCCCTCATATTATATTAATCTTGAACAGAAAAATAATGAAATAATTCATAAAAAAAACAGAGAAAATATGAACGGAAACAATTAAATAACTGTCTTATGAGAGTCAGACAGAAAGAAGGTAAAAGGGAAAGATGTTTCATAAAGCCCTTTGTTCCCCAAACCTGATTATTTCACTGAAGATAATAGTCATAATATAATAATTATAATGATAATAATAACGTGACTATTATGTATTTATTAATTATCAGTGTAAGTGTGAAGACTTCAAATGTGTATCAATGGATTCACTTTTTTGGCACTTCAGAGGTCTCCCAGTTGGAAAACTTCACTTTTTCTCCGAAGAGACATCAGTCAGATCACAAATAGGCGTCAGACAAACCCGCAGAACCTTGACACCAAGGCCAGAAACCGATTCCCATCCTGAACTGTCATGTCATGATGGGAGTTGCCGGATCATATTTCAGCTAAACATCAACCATGATTTCAGACAGAGACTCCACCCAACTCCATCTGACAACACTCACAAGAAGAGTTCACTGTTTCTCGTATCCCTGCCCAGTCAATGCAAGGCTTCTAAAAGATTAGTTAACCAATGAAATGTACATACAACTTGTGTGCACGCGTGCGTGTGTGTGTGCATGTTTGACAGTTACAATCATTTATTTCCCTCTAGACATTTTAAATGACGCTCAGTAGATTGAAGGTATCCAGTGACCAATACAGTCTGTGCTGTTCTGCGCGGCTGAAATCCAAACGGCTCTATAATTGGAAGCTCCCAGTAACATTGAGAACCAGAGAGCAGCAAATACTGATAACTTGAAATGCAACACTCTTATATAGAAGAGTAATTACACCATCGATCGCACGGTCTTTAACTAAACCATTGCTCGGCGCGGGTCGACCTCAAATAATAAATAATAAATACCCAAAAATATAAATGATTTATGGGAAATAATATTCATTCCGTTCCTTTCTACAAACATTGCAGGGAGCATGTTTAAATCATATCGCATTCTACAACACAAGTTGCCCGCTTGCTGACATATTCCGACCTTCCAGGCGTGGGCTTCAAGGACCGTCGAGGAGCTCAGTCTCTCACACCAACACATGAAAATATGGCCACACAGCCGAGATTGCTAAACATTAATTAAACATTCGATTTCCATTTGTAAAAGGCAGCGGATTAGCATTCCGCATATCGCGTGTTAGCAACGGATCTTTACGAGAGGCTGACCGCCAGCAGATATAAGACTCCTCTCAAGGCTTTAGATTTACGAAAGCGCAGAAGCATGGAGGGATATGAATAGAATCCATCAAGTTGCACGCTGTCATTTCAGAACTTAAAACAAATCACTTGTTTTGCATTTCCTTAGAAGTCAACATCCATAATGATGATTTTAACAGGACTGAGGCCTCACTTTAGCTGTGCTTCACCAACTACTAGGCCCATCCATCATCAATGCCCTTTGCATTAACCCATTCACACACCAACACACAGACAACCTCGTCAATGCCAGAATAAAAAACTTGCATTGTCTGACTTTATTCCGGGAATTAATGACGGGAAAATCATGTCCATCTTCGAATTCCCAATCGTGACATTCAGTTTGTTGTCTTCACTCACAAACACTGCAGGGTGGATGTCGATGTAGCGACTGTGACTTTCGATAAAGACCCTTAACGGGCATTAATAATATATAAACGTGGGAATAGAGAATTGGATTACAAGTACAAATGGAAATGAGTAGCTTTATGAATTATTCACGCTAAAGAGTCTGACTGGGTTCATATCCAAGGACCCAGAGATCAAGACAGGGTTGTTTCCTGGAGGGAACGCCACCCTCTCCATCATCGCCGGATACAATAAACAAACAAGCTAAAATTCATATCTGATATCTCATTTGGCAACAATCAGGAAAGGCGGGGGTTGCATTATGACGTCTTCCCCGCATCAGTCGTCCCACAGGTAGTAAAGTGGCATCGTGTTTTGTCTCATCGAGCCATCCGGGACGCTTGTGTCTCCGAAAGCAGTGCAGCTAAGCAATATTATGGGAGGTGTGCCTGTTTACTGTCGTTATGGGTTCAGCGGCGATACAATCAGGGATAAAATAGTCGCCATTGGAGCAATATGATCATAAAAAAGAATAAAAAAAAGTTAATTGTGTTCTCCCCATTTCTGCGGTAGTACATTGTGCCGGATGAATGGTTGAAAACAATCAGTCCCACTGCAGCTCTCTCTCTCTCTATATGTCGAAATAGCCCTTCCCCTCCAATGCCATGGCACTAACTCTGACCATTATAATCTTTCACTGGTAAACACATACAGTAGCACCTCAGTATGTGAATTTCAGTTGTTCTTTAAACCCACTCGCGAATCGGATACATTTTTCACAGTGTAATCAATGTAAATCCCACTGATTCGTTCTCCAGTCCCAAAAACATACTGCATTCTTTAGAAACTTTTATTTTTGGAGCAAAAAGAGGAAGGAATTAAGCAAGCTTCTGTCATTGATCCAAACTAGCAATTACTTTTCTACTTCTTCTAAAAATACAGGACTGTCTCAGAAAATTAGAATATTGTGATACAGTTCTTTATCTTCTGTAATGAGATTACAAAAACAAAAACGTCATACATTCTTGATTCATTATAAATCAACTTAAATATTGCAAGCCTTTTATTATTTTAATATTGCTGATTATGGCTTACATCTTAACACTCCTGTTGTCCTCGGGTCAAAATGACCCGCCACTGTGTTGGACACAGGGTGTATACAGAAAATGAGGACATCAGGAGGGTTTAGAAAACTCAAAAATCCTATCTAAAATATTAGAATATCATGAACAAGTTTTTTTTATTTTTATTTTTTTATTAATTGCATTACAAAAGATAAAGAACTAAATCACAATATTCTAATTTTCTGAGACAGTCCTGTAGCGACCTTTGCTTCATTTATGTAGCCACTCCTTCAGCCACTTCAGCCGTCTTTAGCGCTTCTTTGTTCCTCAGGATTGCGCAGATGGTTGATTAGCCATGTCGTAGTGTTTAGCGAGATCCGTAACTCCAACACCAAACTCATATTTAGCTTTTATTTCCTTCTTCAGATCAACTGCAATTTTTAACTTCTTCTTATCACAACTGGCACTTCACTTTTTTTGGAACCGTAATGAGGGATAACTAACTAAAAAAGGCACAAATAAGCGTTGCAACATGAGAGCACAATCATGAGGTAACTGACGTGGCGTAGCACGCACGACTGCTGCAAAGCTACAACGCTGCAATGAGGAAAGGCAGCGATTGTGTTTGTGTGTTTGTGCAGCAGGGGCTTATTTGCAGGTCAATTCAAAATTTCGATTGAAAAACTGTTTGTGGGCCGATTTGTTCGTGATTAGGTACATTCGTAAGCCAAGGTTCTATTTCACGCATATCTTTTCCGCTTCACATTTTAAATTGGAGTCTAATTTCCCTTTTCTTTATTTTTGTTTTTAAATGTTCGAGTCAAAAATCAGGCTCTTGCTAGTGAAATGCTGAAGACGACGAAAAAACACCAACGTATCTATGAACTTTTGTCGAAACCAAACTTTCTTTGCCGTGGCATTCCGGCAGCCGCGGGCTGGGGGTTGAGGGTTGGAGGGGGGCTGGGATTACGTGACGCCTGATTGTAGAAATGCCTGTTGCTTAGTAACACACAAGCAAAAAGTCTGCACTTTATCTCCTGTTTGTGATGCAGGAAGTTATCAAAAGAACTTCAGACTAATTAATAAGAACAATCTGCATTTATGGAGAAACAATGGATCTGGGTTTTTGAATTAAGCTGCATTTACGTGCATTGGGTGTGATCCCCAGCCCGAGGTTCCATTAGCCAAGACAAATAACACGGGTAAAATAGGTGACGTTATCTCGGAAAAAATCTGCTTGTAACGGGGGGCTGTTCACGCCGCAGAATTTTGCATGCTCTCTTTTGTTGGGAGCTTGGTTCGGCGGCAAATGAATATGAGAGTTGACCTTTTTGCCTTAGATCACTGAGGGAATGTCATTTTTGGTCCGTTAATGTCAGCTGGAGTTCCCCATGGCCAGTCAGCGCTGCATGCTGTTCAATTGGTATTAAACTGTGATCAAAGGTCAACCCTCAACCTTTCTAATACACACACACACACACACACACACAAAGATACACGCACACACAGATGTCCATGAGTAGTTTGCTAAAGTTATTGGTTTGTAGTATTAATTTGCACACACATAATAATTGGTGGCCTAACCCACCCCTTGACCCATCAATGCCTTTTTGCTAATCTCAACATAACTTTGATCATAACCTAAAAAATAAACATGTTTGTATACTATTCCGGCACACACGTTATATAGGGCAACAGAATGAAAAAAAAAAAAAAAAAATCAAATTTCAGAAATCAAAAGAGACGCTGTAAAAGTTTGGCTTGAAAATCTAAACATTTGTCTGATGAAATGTTTTCAGCCGAAATATTGCTAATAATAATGATAATAATAGTAATAATAATAATAATAATAGTAACGTCACTATCATCCAATTTTAACATCACTACTTTTAATTTAAAAAACTAAATAGATAATAATACATACATACAAAAAATAAAATACGTAAATAACGATGATAATAACATCAATGTGAATCATTATTATCATCATTGTTCCTACTATTATTTCATTAATTTAATTGTAATATTGTTTTTGTTTTCATTATGAGTAGTAGCAGTCGTAGTAGTGGTATTAGATTAGTTCGGATTACATTCAAAATCACATCATTACACATGTACAATTGCAAGTCGATGGAATGCAGTTTAGCATCGAACAAGAAGTCCAAAAAAAGCAGTGTGTGCAGATATAATCAGTAAATTAAAAGAATAATCAGTAAATTAAAAGTACAATGAATGAATTGACTGATTGACTGATCGTCTGATATAGTGTATTATGTCAATAATACTCAGGTGGTTTACACTTTGGGGGCTATGTACATGTTATACCAATGGAAATGTGCATCAAATCTAGTAAACTATAGGCGGGAACTTTGGACATAATTTATGAGAAGAAATGTATCAATGATTAGTAATGATATACAAAAAATAAAATTGAAATGGATATTAAACACTGCATAGTTAAAAAAAATATAGACAGTAGCTCCTGAGGGTTACTTAACTAGTGTGGCATTACATGGTTGCATGTGTGAGTGCAGGACTGTACAGTGGTACGGCGCCAGTGGTCTTTGGTCAGTCTTTGGTCTGAGGAGGACTGAGGAATAATTGTATTATTAATTCATTAATCATTCATTGTATTCCCTTTGGTTTTTAACAGACAGACAGCAGCGCGGTTGGTAATATTCCTGCTCCGAATGTCGGGAGTTTATTTATTTTCACTCCGGGGTTGCCGAGGTTGGATGAAGGGGTTGGGCGAGTGTGGGTGGTGCAGATTTACTTGCGAGGTGCTCAGCCAACGTCTTCTGACCAATAACTGCCGGAGTCACCTTGCATCTGGTGTGTGGGCAGGTGGCTTATTAGCATAGCCTGGAACACCTGAAGCCAGCTTAGTTAAGTCTGGCAGTTAAGTCTGGCAGCTCTCACCTGCCTGTCTGCTGCTGCTGCTGCTGCAGACCCATGACCTCCGGTTTGTTTCTTTATGTTAAATATAATTCATTTCAGCACTAACATTCATTTGCTATGGTAAAACCGAATCAACTTTGCACCTCAAATATATAATAAACAACAAGCGTAATTATTATTGCTTGGAGTCATAGAGGATTAGGACTAAATGTGTATATATGTTAAAGTGTGCGTGTGTATAATACGTGAAATATTATGTTGAGGTTCGCCATTCAGGGCTTTCAATACAAACACACTGTGCAACGTATTCAATCCGCTGTAAGTATGTATTTAACTGATTATTTAGTGCAGAGTTTATACTTGGATGTCAGAATGTTACCCTCTATTATAATGGGATAAAAGAGCGCTACCATGGCGATGCCCGGGGTCTTCTAATTACTCATTCTGCACATATATTAAGGTAATTATATTTTAATATATACCGTATTGACAAAGAAAAGAAGGAGCCTTTATTTTGTGTTCTTTTGGCTCAAGCTTTACCCCTCGAGTAATATTTAAGCCACTACTTTTTAAGACCATCTAATGAAATCAAATATATTGGAATGCAGACTTTTTTTTTTTTTTTTTCACTGATGCATTGTGTGTGCTGCTTTATCTTAATTAGAATATCCCACTTTAAAGAGTCAAAGTTTTGCTTCACCAAGTCACGGTGGCAAAAAAAAAAAACTTCAAATATTTAACGTGATGAAAGTCGCAAATGAATTAATTATTGATGACATTAAAAGGTCTTCAGGGAAATCAGCTCTTGCTGATGATTTAAAACAGAATTTAATGGTGAGCTTGCATTACCATCATATCAGTGCATTTAGTGTATATTAAATAAAGGTACAAAATAATCAATCCAGGTTCAGAAGTGTGTAAGAATTTACAAACAAACACATAAATTGGATAAACAGTTTTTTTTTTGTTTTTTTTTTTCCATGAAAATACACCAGGGTTTGAATGGACATGTGAATTCCATGTGTCTATCCCTGTTTGAGGTACACTATGTGGCCAAAAGTATTCGCTCACCTGCCTTGACTCGCATATGAAATCAAGTGACATCCCGGTCCTAATACATAGAGTTCAATATGACGTCAATCTGCCCTTTGCAGCTATGACAGCTTCAAATCTTCTAGGAAGGCTGTCCACAAGGTTCAGGAGTGTGTTTATGGGAATTTTTGACAATTCCTCAAAAGCACATTTGTGAGGTCACACATTGATGTTGGACGAGAAGCCCTGGCTCTCAGTCTTCGCTCTAATTCATCCCAAAGGTGTTTTATTGGGTTGATGTCAGGACTCTGTGCAGGCCAGTCAAGTTCTAGTACACCAGACTCTGTCATCCATGTCTTTATGGACCTTTATGGACCTTTGTGCACTGGTGCACAGTCATATTGGAAAAGGAAGGGGTCAGCCCCAAACTGTTCCTACAAAGTTAGGAGTATGGAATTGTCCAAAATATCTTGGTATGCTGAAGCTTTTAGGGAGTTTATTTCACTGGAAGGAAGGGGCCAAAGATCAGCTCCTGAAAAACAACCCCACACCATAATACCCCCTCCACCAAACTTCACACTTGGCACAATGCAGTCAGACAAGTACCGTTCTCCTGGCAACCGCCAAACCAAGAACCTTCCAGATTGCCAGATGGAGAAGCACAATTTGTCACTCCAGAAAACACGTCTCCACGGCTCTGGAGTCTAATGGCGGTGTGCTTTTCACCACTGCAACAGACACTTTGCATTGCACCTGATGATGTGTGACTTGGATGCAGCTGCTCAGCCATAGAAACACATTCTTTGAAGCTGCAGAGAGTTGGCGATCTCTTCGCTCTACGCGCCACAGCATCCGCTCCATCAGTTTACGTGGCCTGCCGCTTTGTGGCTGAGTTACTGTCATTCCCAAACACTTCCATATTCTTATAACACAGCTGACAGTTGACTGTAGAATCTTTAGGATCAAGAAAGTTTCACAACTAGATTTGTTGCAGAGGTGACATCCTATCATAGGTCCACGCAGGAATTCATTGAACTCCTGAGAGTAACCTATTCTCTCACAAATGTAAAAACAGTCTGCATGCCTAGGTGCTTCCTTTTATACACCTGAGGCAATGGAAGTGATTGAAAAATTCTAAATATTTGTATGGGTGAGCGAATACTTTTGGCCATATTGTGTATATTGGATAGGACTTTTAAGCCTAAGGCTTTATTATATCATTGCAATTTTTCGTTAAACCTATTGTGAAATGACATTAAAAAAATAAAACATTAACACATATTATTTTTGGTGTTGTTGTTGTTGTTATCAATACAATATAGATAATGATGATGATGTCATAATAGTGCTGAAACCAATATGAGCGCAAATAATAATGATAACAAAAATGGGGATATTTGACATGGTTGATATGGATGTGACCTCATTATTTTATAACTGTAATTTTTGTTCAACCTTAATGGGAATGATAATAATTATTATTGGTATTGCTATTATGACTACTACTACTAGCATAATAATAATACAAATTAATACAAGTGCAATAATAATAATGATAATAACAATAATAATTGTATATTCTTAATTATTGCCTTTTGCTATTTACTAATAAAGTTAACTGTGAAAATAAAAGCATAACTGAGGCACGGTATTTTGTATGAAGTGATGTGGTTAGTTGATCAAGGTGACCAACGTGATTCAAATGGGAAAAGTCAATATCGAATGGTATTCAGATAATGCTGTGATCTGTCATGAAGATGAGTGTTTTTTTTTTTTTTTTTAAGTCACTGTGGGATTTTCAATCACATCATAACATGAATGATGAGTGTCTTGTGCAACTTCACATGAACAGTAAGTAAATATATGAATAAAAAAAAAACTCATCAGATCTTTGGGACCGAGCATGATTCAGTGAGCGAGAAGTGAGCCGATTAGAGCTCCGGCACAACCTGATCTGGCTGACAATCAGCCTCCTCCTCGCAACCGTTTAACGTCTGTTCCTCAATGTGAAAACACAAAGCAAACAAATAACTCATTAAAATTACAAAGTGTTAGGCGTCCTTATTAACCGTCCCCGGGAGAAGGGCGTGCACGCCGTCCTGACGGGCAGAGATGCGCCGAGCTGCAAGCCTCGGTCATCTTGAAAGACAGAGAAGCTCTAATGGCCTCGTTTCGGAAGCAACTGCCAACTAAGGATGGAGATATATGGAAAAAAAAATGAAAAGGGAGAATAGTTGAACTACAAAGCTGGCGAAGATCACGGAGACAAATCTGAAATGCAAACAAAGAGGAAGGCTGGATGAAGATGGGGGTGGGTCAGGCCTAATGGACTGGAAAGTTAGCCAAAAGTGAAGGTATAGAAGCTTCATGCTCATTATTGTTTTGTTTATTTCCCACTATACACAATAATCAATCAAAACAAACATGAGTTATTAATAGTAGCAAAAACATTAATAATAACAATAATAATAACAACAAGACAACAATTTTCTTTTTTTAACTTCTTTCTTTGTTTATTATATTCACAGTTATGTAGAGTAAGAGCTGCAGTTAAAAAATAATGAGATGGTTTAAAATATAAACAATTAAATGTGCAATGTAAAACAAAATATTCAATATACTTTCAGAGTGGAAGTTTTTCCCTTTAATAGAAGCCTTAAGTGGGTGAGACAAGCTCACCAGAGGACGGTAAAACCAGCTTTGGGGTCTTGTGGAGTAGTTCTCTGGTGTATTGTTGATTAAATGCAGAGCTACTTAGTTTCAAGACAGTATTTCCATATAAAATAACCTATTCCATCAATAAAGATTATTTCTAATTGTTTGATAGAATTAATAAAGTTTATTTCCAAGTTCCTCTCTTTGCCTCACAATGCTGTGGTACGTAAAAACAAGCACTGGATGTAAAAGCAAAGTGTTAGCTAAAACTCACTTTGTTGTAAAAATAATTATCTGTCATCCATTTGTGCAATAACTTGAGAATTCATACCTGAATTAATTAACCTGACACTTTTTCACATATATGATAATAATAAATATAATGCACAAGCAACCCAGCGATGGTGAAGATATGAAATATACATATATTCATGTTTTTATATATATTTAATAAACCATTCGTCACTGAAAAAAGCAAAAAAGTATCAAATGCAGTTACATAATCACAGGGTTTGACAGACCCAGGCTGGAATTGAGATAGGTATTGTTAGTAGCAAATGAGCGGTGGGATAAAAGAAAAAAAGAAGTCAGGAAAAAAAGAGCTTTGACACCGACTTTAAACGGAATTGTCTTTCTACACGCGGGGTTGATCTTGCTGTAGCAACACGATTAGACATATCAGCTAATCAGCTAATCAACTTAACTTATCCCTGCCAACTGAAACAGCGGCTCCTTAACGAACGAGCTGCTATTTAATTTGACACGCGTACATTGTGTATGCAAATGCAGAAATTACACTTCATTGATATGTTGGCTGCTCGAGATTAGCTCTCACTAACAAAGGCAGTGTTTTTCTTCAGCAGATATGATATATATGTTGTCTACGTACATCCATAAATATATATCTATATGTATCTATATATATAGAGAGATATATATAGATACATACATACATACATACATATATATATTTTTTTTTATCTTCAACTGTTATCCAAGAGCAAAGAACAATATAAATATTTCGGTTACCCAAAAGGTTTAACAGTTGAAAGTAAAATAACAACTGTTACGAAGGACAGTAATCTACACCCTCAAAAGAAATTAAAATAAATGAATAAATAAAAAATCAATCAACAACAGCGGTATTAATTATTGATTAATAATTGATATTGATAGTGAATTATTGATAGTGAAACAATATTATTATAATTAACCTAATAAAAACATTGATAATAATAATAATAATAATAATAATAGTAATAATAATAATTAATGGATTGTATACAAAATAAATAAAGATATCCCCATCTCTCTCCCGATGACAGCTGGGACGGGCTCCAGCTTCCCCTAAATGCAGGATAGGCAGTATATATAATATGTATGTATGATCACATTTTTTCTAATTATAATTTCTAATTATAATTTCCAGTCCACTGCTTTTAAGATAAAGATAAATCTGTGATTCCAAGACAGTTTATTGGCCAAGAGACAAACGGGTGTACAAGATGCAATTCTTTGGTATAGATCTGTTCCAACCGGCTTATTTCAGCAGGAATCTCGTCAGAAGTGCAGATATAGTTCATCGAGGGTCTCTGAGGGCTCCCATAATGGAGGTAAAAGTCAATCAATTTACATTGTCAGATGTTAAACGTTCATTTTGTCCATTACCAACGGTAATCATCTCACGATGTGCTGACTTACAGCCCGGCAGGCATGTTGTGATCTAACTGGATCGGACGGGTGTGCGGACAAGTGGGGGGTAAAAAGAGAGTCAGACAAAGAGAAACCGCCTCATCACTTCTGCTGATCTGCGTTTTCTGCCAGAAATATTTCGGGGAAAGAAAAAAAAGGAAACAAAAAGTTGGTTGAAATTTGCTCTGAAGTTGATGGGCTCACATTTCCGAGTGGAGCATTTTGCTAAAGGAGCTTCTGCTATGTCAGCTTGGGTCTCGAAACCACCCTCTCAAATTTCAACGTGAACTTCTTTTATTATAGTTCACTTTAAAGACATGAGTGTGATTTGTTTCAAATAAAAAACATTTTCAAAAAGATATCATTCGATATCATTTTCTTTTCATCCTTTGATTATCACCAGTCCCTCTCAAGCAGACTTGAGAGGAGATTAAAAAAAAAAAAAAACATTTGAGGGAGAGAAAAAAAAAGCAAGACCTTCAAGGTTGTGCTAATTCAACTCCATGGATGGACTCACAGTGGGGACGGGGAGCCAGAGGTGAAGGATAAGAAAACTGCGATACTGACTCGGATGATTTCCAGCTTGCTTCCTTTGATTCCTCTTTCTATACGTTTAGAGATTATTCGGATGAACGGATGGCATGATCCCTGATGGGGCAGTGACCCAAATCCAATTTATCTGAACGCTAACTTTATATTTATTTACCTTTCTTTTTTTTTCTGGCATTAAATTCACAGCGCTTGTTCAGCTTCAGCTCCCATCTTGGTTATCGTTTCAAACTTTAAAAGGGTTCGGTTATTTCCACCGAAGCCAGTCTGCACAGACCCGTCGAGAGGCTTTTTGTCCGCCGCCCCGAATGAAACGGCTTCTTTAATCACAACCCGCCTCGTGAACTGGCGGCATTTCATCTGACTTTCAGACCGTATCCGCAACATTAACACCCCCCTCACCCACAGAATGATTTCCTCGCTGCAGAGCATTAGGTGCTGTAAAATTTGTCACTACACAAATAGCACTCAGGAATACTTTGACAGAATAACAAGCTACAGTAACAAGCAGACGCCCATAAAGCTGAATCCGCGCTCTCCCGTTGTTGGTAACCTTGAGGTCTGGAGAAACATGATACCAAAGTGCATTCATCTGCTATCTCACTGGAGTAAACTTTTATCAGCCCTACCCTTTTTTTTTTTTTTTTTTTTTTTTGCAGGTGACTGAGATGTCAATGAAGCAGACATAAATTAGATTTGTGAGAGAAAATAGATAATTTCTATTACCTGGCGGCTGTTTGGCGGAGCATCCTGCTCTGCAACAAAGGGGATACTGAAACGCAACTTTAAAAAAGGCGCCGTATCAATGCATGAGTGAAAGGTGAAGCGGGCATCTCAAGCTGATCGAGGCTTGAAATTCCATTTTGTAACACTTGATGGCGAAACTGACGGCGGAAAAATACTGTCTGTGGAGATCATGCATTCATTCATTCATCCATTCATTCATTCAGAATCCATCTTTATTGATCCTTGGGGAAATTGTGTGGTCCCATGCTGCATACAGAATGAAATGAGAATAAGTAAAATTAGATGGAGATGATTAAATGTATAAATGTAATAAACCATTTTACTGTTCACTTATCTATTTTTATATTCATTTATTTCTTCCGTGAGAGCATGGTGATGCAGTGTTCCACAGCGTCACAGCAAGAAGGTTCCAGGTTCAATTCCATGTGGAGTTTGTACGTTTTCCCTGTGTCTGCGTTGGTTTCTTCAGTTTAAACATGCGTTTATTAGAGATCCTAAATTGGCCAAATGTGTGAATGAGAGGTTGAATGGTTGTTTCTCTCTTTGTAACTTGTAAACAAGAGGGTGAATGGTTGTATGTCTACGACGTGAATGAGAGTGAACTTTTGTTTGTCTCTATACGATATTGAATGAGAGGGTGAATGGTGGAACTCTTTATATTATGTGGGAATATTAGCGTGAAGGAATGAATGGATGACTTTTTTCCCCATTCCCAAGGGTACAGTAACACAAAAAAACGCAAACATGAAGTGATGCGAGACCTTATCAGTCCAGTGAAATCCGTCCCGTCCTCAATGAAAACGTGACAACAACAACGGTAAATATTTCTACCATCATCATCATTGCGATCCTAACGCCTCTTCCTTTTCCCCCGTGTACCGATTCTGATTGTTATCTAGACGGAGAATTAGCATTCCCGACTAAATGTACTGTAAGAGCATTATGTGACTTCCATTATCTCCGTATCCAGTGGACGCGCAAATATCTCCCATTTACCGAACTTTGCTTTTAACATTTTTTTTTTTTTCTCTCCCGTCTCTGTTTACACATGCCTCTGCTATTTTCACCCACACGTACCACGGATCAGCAGAACCGAGCAAGAAGGATGGGCTCTGCATTCGCACTGACAAGACAGGAAATATCTCTGTCTTGAAGCTGAAGAGGAAGGCGAAATGCATCAGATGTATCAGGTAGCACATTATATAAATGTTGGAGAGGGAAATGTCTGGAACCATTCTATCAAGCTATTGAAAGGTCTTGTTTTGAGAAGACAATGCCCACAGGCCTTTTTTTTTTTTTTTTGCACTAGACAAGGCTCTTTTTTTCCACTAAAAATGCAGCTATTATGGATTACAAATGAATTATCTGAAAATCAACTTTTAGACAAAAGCCCCCCCCCACACACACATTAATTTTTTCTTTTTTTTTTTTTTAACTTTCATTATTTCCTGCCGTGACTCAGAAACTTCCAGCCGGACAGAATTCGTGCAGAATCTTAAAATAGAAGCCATCAGCGGCTTACCTCACCGACATAAAAATGTACCGCAGCAGAGTCTCGATTGACAAAGATTGAGTGACAATGTGGTTTCGCATTCAGCGGAGTCATGTTAATTAATTCATCAGCCTGATGACACACTCAACGGCCATCTCATTTCCATATTCTAGCCGAGCCAATCTATCGCGGGCGGCGGCAACTCTGACTCTATCCTCCTGTTGTCGTTGTCACAGCAACTTCAGAAAAATTAAAAAAATTAATAGAAAAACATTTGCATCATGTATCCTATCTGTTTCACCAAATCCTTGGGCGCTAGTTTGAGAAGAAACTCGATTGTAATATTTTTAAGAAATGGTTGAAGCTGGTGAAAACATCCAGTACACCCTCATTTCAAATACTTTTGTCAAATGTTTTGCAAGCAATTCAAAATCAGATTACGGTACAGATTCCCTTTAACGGCAATGTCTTTTATTCAATGGACGAGAGCCAGTCTTAACAGCTACATCGCTCCCTGTATTTGAGATTTTTTTTTTTTTTCTTATTTAACTCCGCTATATAACAGGGCCAATTATGTGACTCCTTCATCATTGCCTCGAGCTGACCAATGACTACTGATGGACTTTGTGACTGTGCGCCGTGCAGGAATGAATCAAATTGAAATTAATTGAAAGTCTGATTTTAATATAGTTAGCATGTACCCCCCTTCCTCCTCCGCCCGCGGGTAGTGCTCAAACCAGAAGCAAGTTCTAATAATTGAAGACTGAATTGGCCGTTGGTGTGAATATGAATACAAGGGGTCAGCCTATACGGCAGCCCTGTGATTCGCTGATGACTTGCCCGACAACGACTGATATTTTCTCCTTGCTGCCTGCGACTGTGTAAAAGATAAGTGGTTTTGATAATGAACCAATGATCTGAAATTTTTCCCGACAAATCGCAGGCACGGCATGATACTGTAAATGTCAGATATATCCGACGCCGCTATTCTTGACTATAACAGGGGTGTAGGTGCATCGGAGACCATTAAAAGTGTGAGAATCGCCTCTGACAGGATCCAAATCCACATGTCTGCAACACTTGACGAGCCGCCTTTCACCTGAATGAGGTGTTTCTTCCAGTTCGTCTCCAGGTGCCTTCTCACATCCAGATTGACATTTCCCTGCAGCCATTGGCTTTTAAATCATGCAGTTCATGACAACCTATTTGGCTCAAGATGCACAGAAATGAGCAAACATCCACAGATTTGACGATATGAAGGCCATACAAGACATTAGTATATTGATTATTGTATGATCAATTTAACATGAGTTTTAAATTGTAAACTCAACATGGGTATACTGGCATATACGAGAGTAGGTTAAATTGCTGATACAGGTAGAGCAACTCTGTGACGACCTGAGAAATAAAGTGCTGTCTGTGCAAAGTATTATAAACCAATTGTTATGAGTGCAGAGGAAGACCAATTGGACTGTGCCCCGTGCCAATCTGTGTCCTTGCCATGCCAAAGTACCAAGGAAATTATAAAAAGCTGACCTATTTTTTTTTTTTTTTTCCACATAGGGAACCTACAACAGATTTAGAAGCAAGTGCCTTTTGATTAATAAGGTGATAAACACACACACAGACACATTTGGTGGTGGAGTAATTTGTTGCCTGGGCAGTCTTAAGCCTTAAGGTGAAGGACTCCAAGTGCTGTGGCAAAAGTTAAGCACTGGCTTAAAACCTTTGGTAATCTCTTGATTATTCCTAGTTGTACAGTTCTAAAACAACTATAGCACAATTATCGAAACATAATAATAACATATTATTGCATTTAAAAGATAGATAAAAAAGTTAATGAAAAAAAAAAAAAAAATCAATGCAATCAATGTACTGCAGTGGAAAAGCTAAAGAGAAATAGTGTGTGCGAGCAAGTCCAGAGACTCGGATTCAGTACTATTTCCTCCTTTGGAAAAAAAAAAATCTCTTCGAACACCCGAAATACTTTTTGTCTCCATTTATAATGGGTTTATTGATTGCATTAGAAAGAACAAAAAGGACAAAGGGACTCTATAACTCAGAGATCAGCGGAGGTGACGCTCAAAACAAAAATGGCATTCAGGTGTAGCCACTTAGCTGGAAGAAGACACGAAACGCATCGCAAATGTCAGCGATAAAGTGGAAAGCAAAAGGAAGATGACAAGGCAGATACATCACAAGAAGATTATTTGGTCTAAAGGCTGAAACTCTACACTTACAAAAGAAATCCTCCCAAAAAATTTATTATTCTGCTCGACCCCCTTTGTTCATCCGAATGTTTTACAAAGTCCGTTACGTTCCAGACCTGTTCTGCTGTCCTAACCTAAAGACAGTATTTAGAATTCAACTTATGTTACACATGGGACACCATGTGGGCCAAAACATTCAGACTTGAATTCTTGTCGAAATATTCTTGTCATTCTTGTTCAGAACCGAAGAAGCCGCTCAGACGGGAGGGTTGAAATATCTACAAATGAAAAAATTCAAGTCCAGTTGCCACAACATGAAGACATTGACAAGAATTCTCTATGATCTGGATGACTGAGAACTTCCACTGACACTGAAACTTCAAAATACCTCCCGAATTAGATGGTAACATTTGAAAGGAGGATATTGTGATTTACATCTCTCTCCTTTTTCATCCATCCATCCACCAATCAATGTATTCTCTATATCACTTATCCCGCTCTCAGGGTCCAGCAGTCGTTGAGTTTGAGGAACGGTTCACCCTTGACTGCTTACCGGTCCATCATGGAGAGAACCAACCAGACCATTGGATTGTTGGAAGAAACCGAAGAACCTGGAGGAAACCCACGCAGACATAGCGAGAACAGCTTAAATGCCGTCTCCAAATGAAACACTCTTTCGTTCTAAACAAGCCGATGGACTAATTTGTACGCTTACGTACAATTAATGAGAAAGGGGCAATTTTTTGGAGAAAAACCACAAAGGTAAACGAAAGCCCTCAAAGACTACCTTGTTGCTGAACTCTTAGCTAAATCAAAAAAGTCCAACATTTTGACAGAAACATTAAGACTGCCAGCTTGTAAAGCTTGAGCAAGAGCTTTGTGTGTGTCTTTCTACCATTACTGCCAGGATATTACATTACATTACATTGCATTTGGCAGATGCTTTTATCCAAAGCGACCTACAATAGAGGACATAGGGACTGCAAATACACTTGCAAATATACGATGCACAGGAAATATACAGAACAGTAAGCTTGGGTTAGTGAGTTTTTTTTTTTTTTTTTGTTTATTTTTTTGACAAAGACATACACAAATGTACACACACACACTGCATAGCCTAACTTGCTGCCTAACCTGATCCGGGGCATCAGTGCAGTAAAAAGTCCTGAAAGAGAACAGTTTTTACCTGTTTCTTGAAGGTTGATATCCATTGTGTGTTCATCGAAACAGCCCTAAGTTTAACACTCAGTGAGTATAAATACATTAAAAACTACAGGATTCTCTCAGAAAATTTAAAAATTGTGATAAAGTTCTTTATCTTCTGTAGTGCTATCTTCTGTAAACTAATAATATCACAACAATATCACTTTCAACTTGGGTTTTACTTATTTTATTGCCTGTTTATATATCGTATCATTATTTTATTGCCTATTTGTATATTTTATATTTATTGTCTATTTGTACAGTTTTATATTTGTATTGTCTTCCCAGGACTACAGATGGAAATTAGCTATGAGCTACAATCTGGTACAAACATCTCTGCCTCTGTGCTTCATGTATTTGTACACTGTCCTAATAGACTTTTAAAACTAAAACTAATGCAATTACAAAGACAAAAATGTCAGACATTCTGGATTCATTACAAATCAACTGAAATATTGCAAGCCTTTTATCATTTTAATATTGCTGATTATGGCTTACATCTTAAGAAGACTCAAAAATCCTATCTCAAAATATTAGAATATCATGAAATAGTATTTTTTGTTTTTTTTAATTGCATTACACAAGATAAAGACATTTATCACAATATTCTAATTTTCTGAGACAGTCCGGTATATTATGAACTGTATGTATTATATGTACTGTGTTAGAATGTCATTTTGGTCATTTGGCAATGGTTTGCCCCAGGATTTTGTAAATGTAAAAAATGTGCCGCAGCTCAAAAAAGGTTGAAAAAAGCCTTTACTGTGAATGTACTGACACACATGAATTAGCTGGACATGAATCTAAGAGGGGGAAAAAACTGGTTTGTCCATGAAATGTGAGCAAACGCCAGAGCCTTCAAAACCAAGCTGGTTTTGAATGTCAGATGAGTCTGATACCGTTTACAAATGCGTTTTTTTTTGTTTTTTTTTCATATATATGTATCATATCTCGTGCTGACCCGTCCCGTCTGTCAAATTTTAAAAGTCAATGTGGCCCCTGAGCCAAAAAGTTTGCCCACCCCTGGTATAGTGCATACTTTGCTGGGAAGAACAACACTGACCACTTAAGGTGTGCAGTTGCCAGTGGACGCAGGTGGTCCTCTTTTGGACCGCTTTTAGTCGGCGCTTCCCACAGCAGAACCAGAAAGACCCCCCCAGATAAGCGGTCATTATGGCGGTGCTCTAACCCATTTCGTTAGCTTTCCTTTTTTGCCCCTTTTCAAAGTCATCATTTTTGTGAATTACAAGAAAAAAAAAAATGCATTTAAGCAGTAGAGTGAAGGCGCAGGACACTGGCAACAACACGACCCGGCCGCAAATCAAACAAGGACTCCGGTGGCTCTCCGAGTATTGATCGGAATATTTTGACCATTTCATATCGTTTGTATTCCGGTAAATGTTGGTGTGAGAATTGATGCATCCATTACAAAGTCCTCTTTGAGCGTCTGCGTCTGTTGATGGGTGCACTTCATTTCAGGAGTGGGATCAGGTGCACGAGCGGCGATGCCAACTTCCTGTTCATCACCTTCAATCATTACTGCTGGGAAAAAAAAGAATGGGCCTCAAACTCCACTACTTTGCTAGATCTCCCACTGACCTACGGAGAAACTTGTTCTTTAGAAAAGCGGATTCTGCACCTGCTCCCTTTATCAACTCTCAGGTCCTTGACAAATGGACTCCCGTCGCATCCCAAACATTCAGTGATGAATAACTGTGGACTTCAAACTCTGGCCTGAATTTTGCTGCTGTTCTCACACCCCCGGAAATGAAGGGTCAACTCCCGCTCATTGCACTAAACGGTGTTTTGACTTACAAACCATGAATAGAGTTGTGTAGACATGCCAACATGTTTTGTTTGTTTATTTGTTGTTGCCAAGTTGCCGTCTTGACCTCAGTGCAAGAGGGTTCCTGGTTTGATTCCGATGGGGGCATTTCTGTTTGGAGCCTTCACGGCCATCTGAGTTTCGTCCCACGATCCAAAACCATGCAGGGGTTGTATGTCTCTAAATGTGGCCCTGTGAACCATCTGCTACCGGTCCACTCTGCCTAACGCCCAATGACAGCTCGAATGGTCTCCGGCCCCCCTGCTACCCTGAGTGCAGGATAAGTGGTATAGATAAATAGGGAATCAATCAAGTGATCAATGAAGGCCTTTCTGAACTCTCACTACAAACAAATGATCCCTCCAGGTAAATCTGCAGTTGAGCTGAAGGCACTGATGTCTTGAGACTCAAGATTTTTATCATCATATACGTTGGAAGAATACGGGTATTCAGACAAGGCAGTGAAAGCCTTACTTTATAGACTCCATTCACACCAGACAAAGAGCTATAGAGAGAAAAACAGACAATAACACTATAAAATATGACAGTATGGGAAACAGCTCACAGAGACGTACTAAAATTAAAAAAAAAAAACTCTGAACTTTTCTCGATGTATCCAGGAATAACTGCTTACTTGTTTTTTTGGTTACATGTCCATATATCAACAATGAAGTGGATATTAAATGTCCCATGGTTTGGTAATGATGGCACCAACACGGGTATAACACCATTTTCTAACATACATGTTCAGAGAAATTTGGAGGAATCAAGGACAAATAAGATGCTCAACAACAAGTGGGAAGAGAAACAGATAAAGATGTGCAAGCTTCCTCTTCTGGTTTAGCTTCCTTTATAACCGTCTCTTGTCCAACACACAAAATTAATACATTTGCAGTGCTAAAGGCATCAAACTGGTCAAACAACTCTCGTGGATCTAGACCGGGGTGGGCAAACTACGGCCCGCGGGCCTCATCCGGCCCGTTGGTCTCTTTAATCCAGCCCACCGAAGATTGGTACAGAATACATACTTGATGTGAATGATTGAATGATTGGATCAATGAATGTGGAAGCTCAAACAGGCGATTATTTCATTTTTGGAGCTACTTTAGAACACTTGAGAATTTTCCTAAGCTGAATGGCACAGATTGGCTTTGTGATTTGGCCTTTACTGTGGACACACATGAATGAGCTGGACATGAAACAACAAGGGAAAACCCGGTTTGCGCATGAAATGCAAGCAAACGTGAGAGCCTTCAAAACCAATATGGTTTTATGTTCAAAGCAAATGTCAGACAACGTTCAGACAAATGTCAGACGAGTCTGATATGTACTGTTAACAATTGCGTTTTTTTTTTTCTTATATTTATCGTATCTTGGGCTGACCCGGCCCATCCGTCAAATTTTAAAAGTCAATGCCGCCCCTGAGCCAAAAAGTCTGCCCACCCATGATCTATTCTAGACACGCAATTCTTTGCTCAAGATTGTCTGACTGATAAGAATCTATCAAGTCAAGCCATAAAAGCTGGGTCACCCGGTCGTCATTGTTACACCAGAGCTTCATTCAGGTCATTGCTCGCCGATGTTTGTGGTTCCACTCTGATTGCTGAGCCCATCGGCTGCCACGCTGATCTTCTTCTTCTACCACCTTTCAGATAAACGTCACACTCTCTAAACCCCGGCCTCGACCGAAAATCCTTCCCACCACCTGGTGTTTCCAACACACTTCTGCACTGTGAGCATTTCACTTCCTGGAACGCTTGATCATCTTGTTTGCATTTTGGACTTTCTCATCCCGCGATGGTAGGTTTTTACTCACAGCCCCGGCCTCGGGAGGGGGAATTCTTTGAAAACAGATCAAACCGTCAAACAAAGCTTGCATGTTTTGCCATAAAGGTAGAAGAAGTCGCATTTTCATTACTTGCACTGGAATCCAAAGGAACTATGCTTGTCCAGAATGGCGAATGAAGTAAGTCTTGTTACGATGCTATCATAGAAGAATCGCACTTTGTGCTTCCCAGTCAGGTGGCAGCAGATCGACTCATAACCAAACAGCCCTCTGCTTTGAGAAAGGCCACCAGACAGGGTTCTCACAGTTTATCTTTCCACGCGGCTTCCGCAGGAAGATTCTCTCACACTGTTGTCTGTGCAGAGTCCTCTGCAGGTTGTTCCAATTACGTTTGGTCGAGGGATGTTTAAAAAAGTGTCTGAGAAAGTTTAGTTCAGTAACTTTGGCCAGTTTAAAGGGATGCTGGAGGGCCTGGGGGGGTTGGGGGGAGTTCCTGCTTTTAGATTATTTCTTTTTTTTTCCTGTACAGCTGCTTGAGTCTGCCCTGTTGGAAGTTTACTCCCTCATTTCTTGGATACTGAAAAGAAGGGTACCTATCCGAATGTTATTTCATTTCAGCAACACCATGGCAGACAGAGTGTGTTCTTTGCCAGCCTACACAGATTGACATCTAATTAAGGGAAGGTTGAAAGTGGAAGTCTTTTTTTCTTTTTTTTTTCTTTTTTTTGAATACACTGTCCTGGGTTTTGCATGAAATTTTTGGGATAACTTCAGCCTTGTGTTGATTCTGCAAGAGCCACTTCTAATTTAAATTTTCAACATTCAGAGTTTGATTTTGAAGGCCGGTAACCCAAGTACTCTCCAGATCTGATTAATACCGACATGTTATGTTTTTTCTTTCCTTCTTTTCATTCCCCTTTTCTTCCATCTAGTCAGCCTTCTATTGTTAAACCTATCTCATCTCCCATCTAATTTAAGCATTCGGCATTCAACAAAGGTGAGGATCTCTGAGTTAAGCGGGAACTCATGTTGGATCCAATCGAATCTGCATGATTAGTCATGAGATTTTTGAAATTGAATGAATGAATGAATGCCCACAAGCTTTTTGTCATGCTGGGAAGCACAATGACATTTGTACCGCTGCATCTCTTTTGGTGGCAAAAAAAAAAAAAAAAAGAATTTGCACACATCACAGTGTGAAGGCTGATCTTGAGGTGAAAATACACCCAATAGAGTAGGATTATTGCAGTGTGTGTGTGTGTGTGTGTGTGCTGCAGTGTATGAGAAAAATGTTGAACAGGTGTTATATTTATTTGCTGCATTACCATAGAAATGATGGGTATTTTTTGCAGTGCTTAATTTAAGAGCCAACAACAGCTTGATGGAGAAGTGAGACAGAAAATATAATCAATTTTGCTAATTAGTCAATCACAATGGCGTATCATAAATGATAAATGGGAGAAACCAGGCCTTTTTCAGTGTACTTTCAGGACATGTGCAATATGCTGTATCCATTTAAAGGTAAATAGAAACGAAAAAAGAAAGCTTTGCAAATCCATTTTTAGATTATAAAGTAAAAAGTTTATCTATTGGAGTTTCTTGGAATCAAATTGAAACGCCCTTGAATATAATAGAAATATACGGCTGAAATGAATAAATGCATGCATACGTATCTTCTATCTTGCATAACGAAGACAGGATTTCAAACATGGTATTAAAATGCTTTCATGTTGTGATGAGCTTTGACTTGAATAGTTCTTTCTATCAGCCTCCCCCACTCTCCTCACTTCAACCATCAATTTAATTTTTTCTCAATTCACTCACCACCTACTGAGAAGGCTTAAGGAGCAGCCTGAAAAGAAGAATTTCTCAAATTTAACAGCGAAAAAATTGAAACACACCATGCAATTTGGTAAATCCAAAATTTTGCGCTCCAACAGTGTCGTCTTCGGCCTTCATCACAAACTCCCTGACTGACGTGACATCACTCTGAATGCAGAGCCGTCCAGACTTTTTATCTGAAACCCTGCTGTCACCCAAAATACTGGCTCAAAAACAACAACTGAGATCCCAGTTATTTATCTGATCCAGGTACATTTTTCGAGAGCGGCTGAATTAGCCCCCTGACACAACATATTAATAACCCACTTGTAATGCACAAAACTGACGCCTGAGCAGTTGATCTCGTGACCTGCAACTAAGAATATATTTTGCAATTATCACATTTTGTAAAATCGTAATTTATCTATTCTACTTGTAAGGTTATGGCTATTTTTTTAAGGCTTTTTATTTCATTTTTTTTTTTTATCAATTTATTTAAGTTTATAGTTTGAATTGATGAATTATTCCATGTACATATTTTGTAATAAATACATTCATAACAAAAAAAGGTCTGCATATACTGTATTGTATATTTTTGGTTTTGATCGCAATAATAGATGGACTCTGTCGCAGCCGTTAATAAAAGACAAGAAGAATGGCGCATTTGATTCAATTCCACCGCCGCTGCCGCCACCGAACAATGCATCTCCGTCCCACTTAACCTTTCTAAATAATGCGCCGCCTGCTAACCTTGTGTGCCTCCCCCTCATTCACAGAGCAGCCCCCCCCCCAAAAAAAAATTCCATTTATTAAAATCAGTGCAGCAAAATCCTCTGCAAATTGAGGATATGTGTCATCCATACTATTACAGCACTGAGTCATTTCGGATTATAGTCATATGGGATTATGGAATTTTAATCCAAATAAAATCCATGTTCAATCTTGTTTGTCTTCCAACCATAAAAAAAAATACTTTTGTCTTTTGATATCTTCCACTTCAGTATATAATAGAGTAATAAATCAATAAATACATTTTTATAGGGCTTATCATCTGTGAATCTCAACATAAGGGTTGATGTTTAGAAAATGCATCTATCCATTTTTTTTTTTTTTTGTCCTCATCATGTAAGAGATGAAAATGGTCATCATCCAGGGCCTTGCAATTTGTTGCGTTTGGGGAGAGCTTGTACTAAAATGTTCTCTACATTTATTTATAATGATATAATTTATAAAGACATACTCCATCTGAAATTAGGCCTCAGAGATGTAACGCTTTGGACTCGGGGGAAAAAATAAAGAAAAAAAGATTAAATAACTGTTTCGAAAAGTAAATGTCAAGTTTCCAGGCGAGAAAAAAATGTAATAAAATTAAAAAAGCAACATTTTCTATGTACCATTGATATACAAAGCACTCTTTGACTTCAGTGTGAATAAAAGCAGCCTTTTCAACTGACTTCAGCAGGTCCACATCAGACACGCTTTACATACTTCTATGGCTTTATGTTGCACCGCGATCTGTTTCTGGATGACAAACATCACGGTGGTGAATTCATCCCATAAATAATGGGCTCTGTGAAAAAAAAATGATTCAGAACATTAGCAACAAGGTTTCTATGTTCTAAGAACTTGTCGGGCGGCAAAGGCTGCGATTAGTTTTCCAAAATGAATCACAGTGATAAACAGTGTCTTTGACAATAAACAGGTTGCAAGACCCGTTGGGGGCAAATCTGCGGAATTGGAGTGTCAGTTTAGCTAAAAACTCAGATATTAGTGCTCCAGGTTAAAGGAATAAAAAACAACAATGGTCCATAAAAAGCCAAGAAGTGTAAATGAAGGGGTGAATAATTGTTATTTTCTATATGACATTTGTCTCCATATGTAGCTCTGTGATTGGCCTGTCCGGGGTGAACCCCGCCTATCAGCCAATGGATGAACTCCGACTCGTTCCTATCTCTAATAGATAACAAATGAATGAATTATTTTATAACTACTGCATATTTTCATTATTTTTCTATACTCTCACTATATATTTTCCAAAATGTTTCCCATGAGCTACCAAATTTAAAGATGAACCCCGCCTCTCGCCCAAACACCAAACACTTCTGTAACCTCGAGTGCGGGATAAGCGATGTAGAAAATGAATAAATGATTGAATAATCACTGTAAATGTTTTCAACCATTTGTCAATGAGCTATTGAATTTAAAGATGAACGCAGCCTCTTGGCCAATGGTAGCTGGGATATTCTCTTCTCCACCTGCACCCCTCTGTGCAGGATAAACAGGATATATAATGAAAAGTTTCTAATTAATGTTTTTTTTTTTTTTTTTTCCACCATATTTTTCCAAATTTGACCTAGTGCAGGATAAGTCGCGTAGATAGCAAAAGAATAAAAAGGTCACCAGAGACCAAAGACACTTTCTCCACCAAACAGATGGTTTTATATTCTTCTCGATGGTGGGATGTGCCCGGATCATGCCCGGATCATTCAGTCATGTCCTTTAAGGAAATGATGCAGTGGCGGCGGTGCTGTCTCCTTTGGTGATGGTCTTGAGAGAATCGATTTGGAATTCGACCCACTCAAGTGCAAAGATAAATCCCTGTCAAATAGAGTAAGGCCTTTGTCCTCTGCATTCCTGTCTTTTTTTTTTTTTTTTTTTTTTTTGTCCTGTGTTTTCATATTGATTTTCCTTTATTTCTGAAATGTTCCAAAGCATCTCGTTGGTTTTCCATTTATTGAATGGAAACCAAAGCTGATTGACTCCATCCATACATATGATGGATGACTCTGTGTGTCTAATTATTCAACTCTATAATTTTAACTTAATTTCACAAAAGTAATACATTATACATTTTACAAAATAAACCTTTGAGTGCAATCTAATCATTCACTATCAATAATAAGGGTTGCCAGGGTGCTGGAGCTCATCCAAGCTGTCACTGGGCGAGAGGCAAGTTTCACCTTGGACCCGTGGATCGCAGGGCAGCATATAGAAACACACAACCGTTCACACTGTCAGGCACACATCTGGACGATTAAGGGTCACCGATGAACCCGTTGCATGAATTTGGATTTTTGGAGGAACAAAAGGAGTCTAGAGGAAACCAATGCTGTGATTAGAAGAAAACGCAAATAGCACAGGAGGGGTTTGGGATGATGAATTTTCATCTTTTGACTGCACTTTAAACTGCTTGACTGACACATTGACAATTATAATTTCCTCAATGTCTCCTTATAATTTCAAATGCTTGACAAAATCACAAAGTCAGGAATATTCTTCTTTTCCTTTCAGGCGCTTCCTTCAGGAGTCACTTATAGACAAGTGGCTTATGGACAAGTGCGACCTATATTTATTTTTTGTTTTTTGCCTTTCCAAATTTAGAGGGTGTGGCTTATATTCAGGTGCGCTCAGCAATCACTCGGTCACTCACATTACATAAACACATACAACAATTTATTTACATGCAACACAGACATACAATCATTTACGCTCTTATTCATCCAAAAGGTCAGATAAAACATGCAACCATTTACTCTATCATATATGAACTATAGAGTCATGCAGTCATGCATACTCATTTGCTCACTAGGTATAGACATCCAACCATTCACTCGCAGATCATAAAGAGGTCCAACAATTCACCCTGTCATTAACATGTCTGGGAAATTTAGGGTTTCCAATGAACAAATTGTTGTTTTTGCACAGTGGGATGAAACTTGAGAACCTGGAGGAACCCCAAGCAGACACAGGGAGAACATGCAAAGTCCGCGTGAATGGAGTTTAATTTTCATTTTAATTTAAATTAATATATATATATATATATATATATTTATATTTTATTTCAAATGTTCAACAAAATCTCAAAGTCGGTAATATTCTCCTCCTCCAATCCATCCATAAATCTCCTGGCTGGTTTTCCTCAAGTCCTCCTTCTAACATCAGCATCCTTCTACCCGAATTCCTTCCCTGTCCATGTCCAACCCATCTCAGTTTGACTCTTATGTCCCGAGCATTTAGCGTGCGCCGTCCCTCGGGCGGACGCTTTTCTCGACCCGTTCCGACCTGCTCAAACTCATTTCTACACATCTCTTTTCCGTGCGTCCTCAACATAAGTTTATACTATGTGCAGAATCATCTCATAAGAAGAGGACGCAGCCAGTTCCAGTCATTTGAAACTGCAAGTATCAAGTAATACATTTGATAATTCCAAGGTGAAAGTTGATTTTAAAATAAGAAAATGCAAAGATATATATATATATATATATATATGTGTGTGAGTATTTCAGCTTTCAAGCTGGAATATCAGTCTTGAGAGTTTTTTTCTTTTTTTTTTTTTTTTTTGTCTGGCTTCCTCTCAAGTCTGTCTCCCCCTCAGAAGGCAGTAGTAAGTCTGCAGGGGTTTAAAAGAAGCCGGAGTAATAAGGCTCCTCTCCTGATCTTTGTGACATAACCGGCTGCTCCGGGTCCATCGCTTCAGAGCCTCGACCGGCTCTCATCCCATTAGCATCCCCGCTACAGGATTTGAATGTTTTCTTTTCTTTTTTTTTAATTTACCGTACGTTGTTTTCCTTGTGTCATTCCTATTTGCCTTCAGCGTCACGATGAACTGACCGCAGGTGCCCTTCGGCGCTGAACCTGGACCCGCCTCGGCCCATCAGGGCCGACAACTCATTATGGTATGCCTCGCGCTGTCTGGGATCGCAGCCAAGCTCACTGTCCTTAATGGATCCCAGCGCTGCGCTGATTTACTCCCAGTTTCCAACACGGCTCGGAGGTTCAGGATGTTATGGAGCCAGATGCTGTGCAGTTTTTTCGGTTTTCCCTCTGTTCTATTAAGTGAAATTAACTTGTGCTGTATAAAACTCAATGCTATCAATGTTGGAACTATTAATCCATTATCATATTTACTATATTCTAATATTCATCATGCCTTTTTTTCCAAATAACAGAAACACAATACATAGTCAAAGGACATGATATACACATGTTGGTTTATATCCAGACTATGGATATTGTGAAAGATTAGAGTATCGTGTCACAGCAGAAAGGTAAGTGCATGTAAGTGCATGATTTTGTCCAACTTTTGAAAATAAAAGGAGATGTTAAGGAGATTAAACTCCATACCCGTTGCGTTTGCATGTTCTCCGCGTGTCTGGGTGGGGTTCCACCGGCTTCTCAGGTTTCATCCCACAGTGCAAAAAACATGCAGGGAGTTCATTGGAGACCCGCAATTGAGGGCATCTAAATATAAGCCTCACTCACTAAATTTAAAAAGACCAAAATAAAATTTAACATATATAGGCTGCGCTTGTTTATAAGCTGCAAGAGTCCGCTTGTGGCATGAGATATTTACACAGCAAGATGTTAGACACATAAAAAAAAATGAAATCAGAGTGCAATTGCTTTTTTCCGAACAGTACCTGGAACACGTCTGGTTAGAAAAATAAAAAAATATAGTTGCCTACCAGGAAGAGTGATTGATCACCGTCTTCATCTTTATCCTTCCCAGTAAAACCACTAAAAAAAAACACTTGAGCAGCCTAAGAATTCCTCCCTGGCACAATTTCTTCATCTCTCTTTCATTTTTGTTCTCATTGTCACTTGTCGAAACCACACGCGTTTGTTCAGTGGTGTCAGATGAGACGAGGCAAGGTATTTTGCCAGCATGAAGCTTGTTAGCCCATGTAAATCCATAAATTAGCCGCAGTGCTCAAGCCGTGAGAAAAGAAGTAGGGTGTTATAGTCCAGAAATGATGGTATGCCTCTTGTGACGTGCAAATGTACAAAAAATGATAAATAATATCACAGACAACAGCAAGTTACGACGAGGCAGTACGGTAATTACGAAGTCCAAATAAAAGTTAAAGGCATGGTTTATTTTTAAAATGACAGCGGTAAAAAAGGTGCAGAACAAAATGAGACGATGACATGAATAAGATGGTGAATAAGGAACGAATGAAATGTTTCTATATGACGTGAATGAGAGTGTGAACGGTCAGATAGGCTCGATAAAGAGTACAGATAGTGAATGAATGAATGAACCATAAACTGTTGAAGTGTGTTTGGTCTCTATCCGTGATGATTCAGCAGTAGAGGAGAGCAGTTATAAAGATTATAGTGACTAATGAGCTAAAGAGGGCGCAGTGACAGCGAATGATACCGAGCCATCCGGAGAGTAATTTCTCCATCAGTCACATCGCATAAAACTGAGGCAATTACAGCAGTAAAGAAGCAGAATTCAATTCAATTACTTGGGCTGAGACACCGAGAGTGCGTGCACACTCCTGTGTGTGTGTGTGTGTGTGTGGATGCTTGTCTCTACAGGACATCACAGGGACTGCTGTTCCGCGCAGGCTGCTAATGATTAGGAAACAGTCCAAGCCTGGTTAACTATGTCCTCAGAGCTCTTGACCGTGACTTTCACTTGAGCCACCACATCTAGACACATACACATATTTTTGCTTTAGTAAATAATATCCTGTCTCATGTCTCGAAGAAAACACACACGTGAGACATCTGGAACTCAGAGTCACTTTCACTCCAATTAGCATCTCCTGCACTGGTTTTACACGCAAACAGATCCTGGGCATGAATATCAAGGAAAGAAAACAGGAAACTACATTCCAGGCGGGTACGATGACAAAGACCAAATGTCTTCCTTTTTTTTTTTTTTTTTTTTTATGCGACTCAGATATTCAACATTGTTCTACAAATCTGAAGATCTAAGGGGATCCTCAAAGTGCTGCGGGAAAAAGGCACCTTCCTGAAATGCAGAGCCTCTTGCAAGTTATTTGTGGCGATTGTATTCTGTGACTGAGGAAATAAACAATGCAATGAGGTACATTTTGTAACACCAGTACTTTGTATTGCATGTCTTTATGTCTATGTGGGAAGTAGTATTTTAGATATAGTGTTGATACACCAGCTGCTAGATTTATGTATGTATTTAGCAACCATAATCAGGTCCATGTGTTCAGTTTTGGATTTAATGAATTCATCCATTTAATTTTTTTGGCTGCCTTTTTTTTTTTTTTTAATAAAATCACTGGACACATACACGCGACAATTTGGCATTGGCCGCATTGCTATTGGCTGGCCTGCTGGTAGTCTGGAGAAAAACATTACCAAGAAAGCTTTTGGGGGCCTTCCAGTCTGCAGTGTTATCGAGGGCATCGAACATTTAGTGTGCGCACAGACTCACACACATTTTTTTTTTTCTTCTTTCCTCCCTCCTTTGCACATAATAGGCAAACACACACAAACACACAGATCATTTGGGAAGGATTGATTCCATAATATATCGTTGCAGTGAATTTGGATTTTTTTTCATTAATTTTATTTATTTACCTTATTTTTTTCTTTTTTTTTATTTTATTTTAATTATTTGGATTTTATTTATGTATGTATTTATTTATTTATTTACTTGATTTTATTTACCTCTAAATGACTTGCCATCAGTATTATGTAACAAAAGACAGAGCAGTGGGTAGGACCCTGCAGGCAACATTTAAGGACCTTAGCGGGTGATGACTGAAGGAACAAAAAGGAGACAAGGACTCTGCAACTTCCAAATCGCTAGTTACTGAACAATCACAGAGCACCTTTTCTCATTCTGTTCTCCTTCCAACAGCATCAGTAAAAGGCAAGGCATGAAAAAAAAAAGGACAAAATGAAGAGTGAGATAGAGGGAGCGTCCTCCAACGCAACAAGAGAAAGGGTCCAATTAGGTTCGAGAAATAGCAGACAAACAAACCTCTCCCTTCATTTAAGCCTGAACGCAGCTCCAAGGATGCCAACCGCTGGACTTACTTTTAAAGTACGCTCCAATCACAAGCACGTCCAGGCCGAGCTGCAGACGCTCTCTAAACTATCCAGCCATCAGGTGACTGACAAGTAATAAAAATACTGGAATCGATCGCTCATGCTGTTTGATGAACTCAATATTCATGTTTTTTTTATTTTAATCATCGGTTTATTCGGAGCAAATTTTGTCAAACCTTGTGTCAAGTGACTTAAAGCGATAACAGCTATTTATTTAAATAAAAGGCCTAAATATAGTATGTGACATACACAAACACACTGCCTACAATTACCTGGGTAGTACTTGGCTGATTGATAGTAATACTGGTAACAAGGAGGGTGTCTGAAAAAGCACTTTGGTGAATTTTGTCATATTTGGTGAATTCTATATGAAAAAACTAACATTTCTAATATCATAGAATGCATCAGAGAATATAAAGTATACAGAGTAAGGGGAAATAAATAGGCAATGATGTTGAGCATGGACGAACATGTTTTTTTTTTCTTTTTTCTTTCTTTCATTTGTTTGTTTGTCAGACAGAAGGAGAGGATAACAGCTCAACTCTGGTAAAAAAACAAAACAACAAAACTGAGCACTACATCTCAGTGAGGATGCTGTTTCTCTGTTGGAGTCTCAATGAGAATAGCGGGGACTCTCGCTTGCAAAGACATTCAAAGCTGAACGCTGGATAATGGGTTTGTTAAACCGAAACGATGCCCCCGAAACTGAACTGGAGCAGCAACTAAATAGTTGCTCCAAAAAACAGTGTTTACTTTGCAAATGTAACAAAAAAAACCACTTCTGGCTTCAAAGAGGGAGTCGAACCTGGTGCAAGGGGTCTAGAGAACGCTTTAAAGATATTTAAAACACACGTAATGAGCTTACAGCGGGTATCACTTACAAACATGGCAGCCTCATGCTTCGCCATAAAAGGCTGACTTTCCAGTGCTTTCAGGGCCACCGCAGGGTCCATTTGGGAAGAAAAAAAAAAATCACACACACATATTGAATTGGACAATGTTTGGATAATAGTCTTCCTCCTTGTGTAGTCGTGGTGTGTTGTCCTCTCTGCTGTATGTGTCTATATTTTTTGTTTGTTTTTCTGCACACTGAACGCATAATGGTGTCTTTGTAACATCAACCTTGTCGCTGATAAAAAAATAAATAGAAAAATCAACCACTAACGAGATAAATGAATTTGTTTTAACTAGATATAGAACATTTCAGACAACAATTTCGCTAAATTAAAATCTGAATAATAGCAAGCTATTTTGGCAGGGTGATAATTACAATGATCTCATCATGTGAATCCAGTAAACTGTTGTCTGATAACAAATAAATATGTTGGCAAGACAGTCATATCGTGTGTGTTTTTGTGTGTGTGTGTGTGTGTGTGTGTGTGTGTGTGTGTGTGTGTGTGCGTGTGTTACTTGCTGGTCATGTCATGGTTTAATAATTTGAGACAGTCGTTTGATGTTGAGGCTTGTGAAGATGGAACTGTAAATCAGGTCCCCATGGAAAAAAAAAAATCTAGAATTTTGGTTTCAGCATCGATCCACGGCTCATGTTTCCGGGTTTGTGCATTGGGCCGTGTGCATATGTGTGTGCATATGTGTGTGTGTGAGTGTGTGTGTGTGTGTGTGTGTGTGTGTGTGCTTCTGCTACCTTATTGTTTCTGACTGCTACTGCACTAACCCCCTCCAATCATACATAAAGATTCCCTATATGGTTCCTACCTGTTGTTCCCTGAGTGGTTTCATATCACAAGTACGTATTAATTATTAACGATAAGAATCTACAGGTTGGATAAGAAGTATACACAGAGGCCGCCGGCCAGGAAGCTCAGGATCTGATGGAAAAGGTTAAAAAAGAGGCTCTGACATTTTGGTATGGCAACCCAGCATATCCAGAGCTCAACACTCAGATTAGATCATTTCAATTTAATTAGACTGCAGGAAAGATCATTAACTTAGATTAGCTGAGCCGTGGGGGGTTCAAGCGTTCAAGTATATACAGTATATATATAAGCAAAAATCAAAAGAAACGATAAAATAACAAGAATTAAAGCAAAATATCTGGTTATCCAACTGGAACACAGTTTTATTCAGAAAAATATTGACTGTACCCGCCCTGTTTTTATCACTAGAGCCCTGAAATGAAGCCAAGTAATTTTATTTATTTATTCAAGTATAACACATCCATTTATTATATTCATTTTTAATTTTTTGGTCAATTTATTTATCTATTTATATATATGAACTATTAAAAAAAAGACATTTTTGAAAATTTGGTTGTAAAAGCGAGATCTGAGATTGACTTAGTGTGATGTGGTGCAACGTTACAATGCCTTGTCCCACCAAAATTTCCAAAATATTTCACTTATTTCCATTGGACATGTCAAGAAAACACGAAGGTGTTCATATTTGTCACATTTGCTACGTTAATCCGTATTTGTTGAGATGAAGTAGGCTAGAGATTTCTTCCCGGAAAAAAAAATGGTAAATGGGGCATCTGTTTTCTTATATGGGGCATCTGTTTTCTTATACCACCTATATGTGTTGTTTGCAAAACTGTAATGGAGCAATTTCCCATAAAATATACAGTATGTGTCCAGAGTTGTGTAAAAGAAATAAGATTACTAGAAACACAGGGCAGTTTGTGTGATTACTTCCCCTGCAGGTCTTGCATTTTATAATTTTTTTGTCAAAACAAGGTTGTAGTTTGGCAACCGTGCATTCACATTTAGAGTAGAGCTCAGCGGATCATAATGGGGTGAAATGCATGCAGCATAATAGCTAAATGATAAATTCTTGAATTATTATTCGGGATGTTCTTAAAAATTGCGAACAGCTGCAGAAGATCTTGGTAATGGGCTTAGAGCTTCGACTAAATGCAGATTTAGTCTAATAACCGTTGTCTCTGAAACAAAGAAATTGAACCAAGGATGAAGATCCCAAATCCAAACATTATAGTGAGTTATCTATAGCTGATTTATAGCTAGACAAAATGGTTGAGACTCAAGTATTGAGTTATTCTCTAAATTTCCGATCCACCAAACGGCAGCTCTCAAACTCGTTGGAAGGAGGAAGGGGTTCTTGATGTGCCTCCAAAATTTCAAAATTTGAGAATAATTACCACTGACTGGTTTTTATTTATTTAGTTTGTTCCATATTCTTCATTTGTGAAAACAACACACGCATCTTCAAAAGGGAAGAAATAAAGTTCGAAAAGTATAAAGTGCCAATTCGAGATAATTGGGATTGGGGTTAGCCACTTGTCATAATGATGATGAGCGAAGAGGAAGTGGTTGGGGGATCCATCATGTAATTAACTGCATCTCTGCGATACATTTGATAACACTTAAGCCATGAAAATATTGTGCATTTTGGTTATTAGTTTCTCGTTTCCAATCTTAAATTGGATCTCTGCCCTGACATTAAACCCTGACTAAAACACTACGCTTTGATACAAGAGTTGGCAATGATTGAGTGAATGAGGAAATGAAAAGGCATGCCTGGCTGCAGAAAAAAAGAAGAAAAAAAAAGAAAAAGTTATTATCTCCCTCAACCAAATTTTAATATGGTAATTAGGGTAATAGATGGATGGGATGGTGGCATTTTGGTAAAAGCTTGAAACATGTCCCCATAAGATTAGAACGTCAGACTTAAGAGTGTTTATATGATTATAGATTCATTGGATTATTATTATCAAAATACATTTATTCATACATTATCAGTACCACTCAGGGTTAATATCATTATTATTTTATGATTGTCATTGATCCTATTATTACTATTCTTAGTAGTATGTATTCCTTTATTGTTTATTTTTTTACTTATTTTATTATTGTTAAATAAGTTTTAAGCATCACCACAGTTTAACAGTCTCCTTGATTTCCTGACGAATTGTCAGTCTCATCCTGGACGTCTATAATCCATCCTTCCTTCAAGATTGATATACTCATTTAAGCTCATTTTGAGTAAAGTTTTGCAATCCGGCCTTTTAAATTTTGCAGTTAAAATATAACATTTTATTTCAACTTCACTCCATTGTCTCACATACGTGATTTAAAGTCTAATGGTGCCTCAGAGGACTTTGCAAAGCTGCAAACGGGCTTGTCAACGCTTACATTTTCTGATTTATTCAAACCTCTGGGTTTCATATTTGGGCTACGCACCCCGAGGAGCCCGGATTTTCATCATCTATCCTATCCTAGAATTTACAGCTTGTCGGCTGGCTGGGGGGCCCGATTCCTGTCCCTCCAGAAACCACCTTCTTGCCGGTATCACGCAGACGATCTGACTCTTCTGAGCCCTTAAAATGCTGTATAATCCATCTGTTTACCTTTACCTGTAATTAAAATCTGATACAATAATTCTTTTAATGGATTTGTTTTCATCTCAGACTACTTTTTAACCCGAAGGATAATCTTCTTTTGTCCTGCCTGTATGACAACAAAAGTAATTACCTTTTTACAGTGCCGTATATATTCTCCAAGGCTTTCTCCGCCTACTGAGATCCATCTATTCCCAAGCCTTCGGGGTCAAGAGAAGGTCACATGACCCTTGAGGCCGCTCAGAATCTCCCTGCACGATAAAAATGTGCATCTACGCGTCCATCTGACTGTAAGGTTCACACATATTCGAACATCGACAGGTCGCCAGGCAACAAGATGATCTCAGAAACATTACGATCTTCTCATAATCTCGCCGCTCAAGCCGATCCGTACTTGATTGGCAAAACTACAGACACTTATAATAATAAGATAAAATGTCCAAAAAAAAAAAAAAAAAAAGTGAACCATTGTGATGGACGGGTGATGGGCAATGGCAGCTGGGATGAGCGGGATAATGAATGAATGAATGTTGTGCCGCTAGCTGACATCGGAACAAAGGTCACAGGAGGAAACCCAAATGAGAAAATCAAAGCTAATCTCGACACATTAGTGTCTCATTACGCGTTTCATTCCTTGACGGATGAGACGTGCATAATAACTGTCAGGCTGAAGTCGTGAACCTCGCAGATTGGTTAATTTAAGGTGGATAAGAAGAATCACAGCTGATGGTGGCTCATCGGTTCGTGTGAAGACAAACATTAATGTGTATGAAAAAAAAAAAAAAGAAGGATTAGAAACGTGTGTCAATCGAATTACCTCAAGCTTTGGGAATGTAGAAGGGAGGTTTGTGTGTGGAGCAAACAGCGAGCGATTGCTAAAACGCCCCGTCACACTTGTTAAGAGAGCTTTAATGCTTTTCCTCAATGCACTAAAATACACGCATATCAATGTGAACACACACAGAAATAAATTCAAAACCTGTTTGCAACACAGATGAAAAGTCAGGAAAATCATCATCACCGTTCATTCCACCATCAATGAGATGAACGATTACGCCAGCCAGGTCTGGCAGAATCACGTGACGCAGCTCTTGATGGACAGGCATGGATAGTCTGGCGGCAAAAACTATTTTTCACGGCGAAGCATGCACCGGGGTATTACTTGGAGGAGCTGCCCGTTGTCACGGCGATGAGAACCGCTCCTGCGAATCATAACTGTGACAGCCTGCTGGTCACAAAGGCGTATTTTTGTGTATTTATTTATTTTCTGTGAGTAGATACAGAAAAAAAAAAACACTCCCCTTGTAGAATTTAGTTGTCGAATAAAGTCTACGCGGCTTCCTTACAGATACTTTCCACACACACGCAGACACACACACACACAAATTACGAAAATAACCATTTCAGCCAATTCTCTCTTGCTACAACCAGTTGCCATGGTAACAAAGTTTCCTAATTAGCGCTCATTGCAGAAATCACAAAAAGTTGGTCTAAAGGTCTGACTTAAGATGTCAACGTGCTCTTTCAATTTGCGCGTGGTAGGTGAAGGATGGGCGGCACGTGAGCCACAAATGACACATAAAGCTGCATGACGGATTGAAAAGATCTTTTTTTCGCCGCCCCTTAATTATTATCTTTTTTTTTTTATTGTTTTTATGCAAAGTGGTGATTTCTTCACAGTCATCTAGTATGCCTTCAAGAATACCGTCTTGTCATCCTGATACACCCAAATGTGCAATGGTCTGTAACACAACTCTGAGGGTACAACTATTCCCACTTTTTTCGACGTGCAGCGGCGGCTGTCAATTTATTCCTTTTACTTGAACGCTTCCCCTAGACCTATGTGATATTTTGCTCATCACGATCAACACTGAAAAATAAGGCAATGACCCTTGATATGCGTGTTCAGAGTACACGGTCCCATTCCAGGCCGCCATCAATGCACAGATTTCCAACTCTCAAATTTACAATCCCGATGTAAATCTGTGCCTCTTCAGCCGAGATCTCAAATGGGACACTGGAGATCTGAGTATCATCCAGAAAACGTCCCCTAGCAACAGCGTTACCCAAATTTATGGTGACGCTATCAACAGGCGGGGCTTTGCACCGGACTCATCTGCATGCATTCGGCTCAAATGATCAGCTCTGCTTCACATTTCGGCAATTATGGATGCGTGTTTTGCATTTTCTTTTAATAGTCCATGTTTTTTGTCGCATAAATCACAGATTAATTAGAAATCACAATATTTCCTTTTTCCTGAAGAAAAAAAAAAAAAAATCCTCCCACCCAAACTGCTGGTAGGCTGTGAGAGCTTTTCTCAGCTACCGGCGAAGCTGAAAAGGCCAAAGATCCCCAAGCGTGTGGATCAAGATGTACTCGTATGTAAATACAGAGGCCTCTGGTGATTCCTAATTTTCTGCCGGCTTATATACGCCTGCCACCATTTGTGCATGGATTGAGCTCTGGAACGGCTTAACTACAAGTTACACATCTAATCAAAATCCCTCAAAGCAGGGAGAACAAGAGTCATTAAATTCAAATGAGAAAACTGAAGGTAATTCTGATTTTCCTCTTTTTTTTGTGTGCATTGTCACCGCTTTATCACCCGATCATCTATTTATCCCCAACTCAAAGGCCGGTTATATCTTTAGATTGATCTCTCCCCTTATTTTTAACGGCTTAACCTCAACGCCGGCGCCGAGGGGGGTACGGGGCGCTGGTCCCGGACGACAACTGGCTGAGATATGGGGCTGCATTTAAAGACGTAAAACCATTTGCTCTCACATTCACACCGGAGAGACTATTTGGGTTTTTCAATTAACTCGTTGCCTATTTTCGCCCGGTGGGGGGAAACCGGAGGATCTGGAAAGAATCCCCACGGGCAAGGGGAGAAAATGAAAATGCCCGAAAAACCGAGAGACCGTCTTGCCGCGGCAAGAATGCTAACCGCTAACATCACATGTCGTTCCAAGTCAACGATGCTGAGATATAACAGCTGACCTCCAGTAGGTCCTTGGACCGTGTTCTGGGTGATTGTGGAAGTGGACCGAGCTCTTCAGAGAAGTTTCTCCACGGGTAAAGCGGCGGATCGACCTCTCTGAACCAGAGCCGTAAATGAAGGGATTCCAGAACTGAGGTAGTTTTGGCGTGGACGGCTTCTGTCCAGCTCCAATTAGAGGAGTTCCAGGCACATCCAACTCAACAGAAGTACTACTGTGCACCCACTTTTATCCACAGCTACTGCAGCATTAACAAGCTACCGCATGCTCTCAACCAAGATGTGCACGTGGAGGTTGATATCCCAGAGCGATCCCTTCCCGGGCGAGCATTTCAACTCGGTTGTCCCCGTTGAACGATACATAACTTTGCAATGGAGAAACTTAGAAGCGACTAAAAGATGAAGAAACCCCGCCCCCCCAAAAAAAGACAAAACCGTAAGTTGGAGATGAAAAAAGGGGAAAACACAACCCGCTGTTTTACTCTGGTGGTGGCATTGTGTGTACTGCTGCGGGTTTGTTTTCTGCCGCTTGTTACTGATTGCAGAAATGTTTTGGAGCGAGCAGAAGGTGGAAACGGCTGAATGAACAAAGTAAAGTTGCAGGTAGAGGAAGATGAAGGATCCCTTTATCTTCTGATGCAAACCACAGGTTTACATGAATGCTGTTGTGCTTTGTCATTACTTTTCTTACAGTCATGTACATTCAAGTACGATGTATTATATCAGGGTCTCAACCTCCCCTTATTATCAACATCCTTTGTCCACTAAGGGATTTGTGCGGTTAAGATAATAAATTCATTTATTTCTTATAAAGGACACGGAGAAAGGTCCCCCATCAGAGTCAAATCCCGGACTTTCTTCTTCTGAGCTCGAACCGCTGCTCGAAAAGAATTGAATGTGTGTATCTAAGAAAAAAAAAATTGACAGAGAGAATACAGAAATAATACCATTTTATCTGCTCATGTTGCCTTTTTGCTCAGATTTCAAAACTCTCTCATTTGGAACACTTTTAGCCGGATAAGTGACAAGTCCAGCGATACACTTCTACAATTAACGCCCACGTGCTCGTCCATAAAAGATGGGGCTTTGGGGTGCGTATCATTCAGTATGCTTTTTTTTTTTTTTTTTTGCCTCTGTTGCACTCTTGTGTTTCATCGATTTTAATAAACTGTAGTGGAGGTTGTGTTTGCACTTTTGGCTTCTATTTATTTATTTATTTACCTCACTCTCTAATTCCTTGTGTGGTCCTGAAATGGCAGTGATTAAAGGTGCGGCAAGATTATCCTCTGTGTGACAAGGTCAGAACGCTAAAGCTATGTGACTACAGTCCGAATAATAATAATAATAATAATAATAATAATAATAATAATAATAATAATAATCACAAGAATAATACAACAATAATAATAATAGTAATAATAATAATCACAAGAATAATACAACAATAATAATAATAATAATAATCACAAGAATAATACAACAATAATAATAATAATAATGATAATCACAACAGTAGTAGAACAACAATAATGATAACAATAACATTAATAAAATTATAGTCATTTAGCAGATGCTTTTATCAAAAGCGACTTACAAAATTGCAATTCAATAACCGACGATCAAAAGTACCAGTGGTCGTTATTCAGAAGTCACCACTCTACCAAATAGCCATCTCAAAACCATATACATACATGCATTAATTTCTTCTTTTTTTTTTTTTTTTTTTTTTGGGGGGGGGGGATTGGTGCGATTGGTGGTGTAGTGCTTGGTGAAGATGTATGTTTTCAGCTCACGGCGGATGATGGGCAGCAACCCCCCTGTCCTGACCTTTTCCGGGAGTTCGTTCCACCACAGAGGAGCCAAGACCGAGAAGAGCCGAGACCGGTTCGATCGGCAGCCGGGGGCTCGGAGTGATGAGGTGGACGGTCGCCGAGAGGTGGCAGATCGGAGGGGACGGGTAAGGACATGTGGCTTGACCATATCCCGGAGATAAGACGGGGCTGTCCCATTCACGGCCCGGTAGAAGAGCACCAGGGTCTTGAACTTGATGCTGGTGGCTACCGGGAGCCAGTGAAGGGACATAACAATAACAAAAACACTAACCCAACATCTCCTTTTCTGCCTGAATTGCAGTTTTGACCAGAAACGCCACGCAACTTGGATTGCTTTATTTTAATGGCCAGAGTGCGTCCTTTTGGCATATCTGTCCCGTGTCACTCTGCCTTTTCCATTCTATGTGCTGCTGTCAGTTCAGGCTGTTTGAGATTTTTGTTGTGAAAGGTTTTGTCATGTTCCTCTTCCTTGTCTCCACAAAAAAGTAACTCTAATTACTCCTGTGACTCTATATATTACTTTACAAGTACTATTCCGGAACTACATCTGACTCTCCACATTCATCCACAACATGCCTCTATGAGCCACTGAACCTGATTCAAACGTTCACAAAGTTAATTGACCAATATCACAGTTTCCCGCTGAAGCAAAGGGCCATCGTTGCACGTTGCGCAGCTGAACCAAACAAGCTATATTTAAAACGTGTTCTTGCAGTACCCTTTGGCATGTGAAGTTCGCCGCTGTCAATAATGAAAAGGGAAAAGACAGCCGAGTTGAAGACCTCATTGCGAATGCTGCTCCTAATCAACCCTCATATGGTCTCCAGCGCCGGGTAATGACTCGAAGCATGACACTGCAGATTCAAGCATGGAATTAGCAATATCTGCGGAGGAGTCTGGATTCCCTGCAGACCAAAAGAAGGGGGCGCCTCTATTTCAGCTCATGCATTTGTAAGAGTGCATTTGTTTATATGCACCTTCTTGAACAAACACTTCAGGGTACAGTCAGCCCAAGAGAAGGCGTCTTCACAAAATAAGGAACCCTTGACTCTTTGTGTCGCCGAGCCGGAGCGACATCAACACGTCGCCACTGATCCCCGTTTATCAGTTTCCCCGAAGGACTGAGCTCGAGAAACATGTTTTTTTTTTTCCTTCTTCTGAGTGTCTCGCTCTTCAAGTGCTTCCCTCTGACTGGTGTTCGCACCTTAAATCTCCCGCAGAGAAATGCACTCTTGCCTCTGCAGGGGAGGCGATCTAATGGGGTAACACACTCGCTTCGAAACACAGAGGTGATCGCACGTTCCTAGGGGAGGGAGAAGGACACCTTCCGACTCAGTGCATTTCAACCTCCATGGTCCAAACGCATTCATTCACACACACGAGTTGCAGTTCGGTTTGTGGAAAAGAAAAAAAAAAAAAAAAAATGCTTTGACACTGATTGGAAAACTGGCAACCTGAAGAAAAAGAAAGACATCAGCATTGTGCATTTAAGAACTAAGTAATATGTAATCTCTTACCTCTCATAACACATAATTTTATTCACTTTTTTTATTTAATTTATTATCTTGCATTCCCCTATCAGTAAACCTTATGCATTTTATATAACAACAATAAGAATAAGAATAAGAATAAGAATAAGAATAAGAATCATAATGCACTAAATGGCTGAAACAGATATTTCATTCATGGCATTAATTTCTGCCAGTATGTAAAGTTTTTTTTTTTTTTTTTTTTTTTTTTTTGTTGCTTTATAACTCATGATTCTAGAATATAAGAAGGTTACATTAATGAAGAGAAGCCAGACATTTTTTTTTTTTCTTTTCTTTTCTGATCAGGCAGCCAGAGGCAGTCAATAACCTCCCTGTGTTATTAATCACTTGGACATAGAAAATAATGAAGTGAATGCATAATAAATGAATGATCATAAAGTGAAACAGGCGAGACAAACTAATGCATCATAACTGCATAACACGTTTGAATGCACACATCAACACGATGCATACAAATACAATAATTAACTTTTGGTCTAATAGCTTTAGGCGCAATATGATATGTGCAGAACGCTCGGCAGTCATCCAGCCCACAGAAACGCCTGTTCCACAGCGCTGAGGCTTTATTTTATGATGTAAGACCGCGACTGCTTCACACCTTTGTAAAATAAAGCTACAGAGTGGAGGGGTCTGAGAACAGACTGGAATAAGCAATCTGAAAGTGTAATTATAAAACGACCTACCTATTAATTTGTATATTTCAGCGCTCTTATAAAACAATACTTTCTCTCAGTAGACGGATTTAAGCAAGCCGGGTTGTCGGCCAGCTCTGGTTTTGAAAATAATAAAGGGGAATCGGAGAATAGAAACGGAAAAGGCATTGATCCGGGAAATATCTGGGGCATACAGTTGGACGAGCAGCTAAGTAATTCTGATTGTGAGCAAAAGTCAGTGCACGTAACCAATAAGAGATCAATTTGAATGAAGAGGGGGGGCGATGGCGGTTGTGGTCCTTGGATGTCTGTCTTTATTTGAAGGAAAATAGCGCCTCTGAATCAACCCTCTCAACCAAAAGCGCCATCATTTTACCAAATGCTGTTGGATGAATAAGATGAAAATACAACGCAGGGCCAAAGCTGTGTATGCATTCACTGACAATTTGTGATCAACATATAATTTTAGTCAAATCTTGATCTGAATATTCATTAATGTCTAAGTTTCCAATGGTGTTGTTTGATCTTTTGATTGACGCTGTTTGGCTGCCGTGTGTCTGACAGTCGCCTGTTTTTGGGTGCTGCGTTTGAAAATCCAATTAGCTAATGATCTCTCAAGGATTAAGGAAAAAGGGTGGAAATATAGAATTTTTTTTTTTTTAAACTATAAGAGAGGACATTGGCTGGGATGAGAGATTGATTGATGACCGAGTCGACAGGGGCAGATTCCTTGCAGGACCTTGTTAGGAAATTTGTTCTGCAGCAGGGTGCCTTGATGAGCAGGTATTTATGAGGCGCGGCATGGAAATGGAGGTGGGTAAAAATTAAACGGTACACTTACGGAATATATCTATTACCGTAGAAGGCCTTTGGCGAAAGTGTGAAGCCGTCAAATGGCTTCGCTTAACATCCGCTAAAAGGGGGGTTGGCAGAGGAGAAATGAAAACCGTCACTGGGTTCTCAAATTGGACAAAAGACACCATAGCTCTGCAGGGAGATTAGAATTGATTCTAATATACGAGAAGTATTTCTGGCTGTCGGGTCAGAAAAGGTATTTCACTGAAACAGAAATCAATTTTTTTTAATACAGCATCCTCTCTGAGATATTAAAACGGTAAATGTGATGTTTTTCAAAAATCGGTGGGTAACAGATATTTTGATGGAACCTGCACATCCATTTGCGGAATTGCGTTCCAGAATTTCAATACACATTTTTTTTTTTTCTTAATCGATGCATTAAACTCCTTTTTTTTTTTCCTCACAATACAAGTGGGCCACTTCGGAGGCTTTTATCATGAAACCCTCACAGGAACATGATTTGGAAATACGCTTTGCTTGCCCCGAACATCATCCTTGGGAGTCAAATAAACATGTGGCATGAGAGCGGATTAGATGCCCGCTCACTCACACGCTCCTCTGCTGATTTTAATTTTGAAATATTTCTAAAGCCGTGGCAGCCACTAGCAAAATTATCAGGGGAAACTTTTGCAATGATGAATAAGGGGACCTATCAAAGAGCTAAATTAACAGGTGATGAGACAATTGTCACAATTTAATTATAATAAAACTTGATTTTATCTGAGGTATCTTATTAAATACACAAGGGCACCATACATAAATATATACACAAAATATAGATCCAATGAAACAATTATAAAAAACAATGACAATGCGGTTTAAAATATAAATGTGCATACATATATACACATGCACATACCCACATATACAAAGTATATACTGACACATTTAAATAAATAAGTGAAATTTATGTTTGTCATGTCAAAATTATATAAAATGTGTTCAATATTTCAGTTTTTCCCAGTTTCCCAGTGTGTATACTGAATGTAACTTCTTTGAGAGACGCAAAATAATTTTTTTGACTTGCTCGCTTAACATTGAATGCAAGTAGATGGAAGCGATGCCTGAGCAGCTTTCGTAAAGACAAGCGCACAAATGTACAAGCCCTCCAAGAACCCATAGGGAATGCATTAAAGTGACTGTTTTTTATTTCTTTTTTACATTTCTTTTATAAGGATTGAACATGAGAGTCTCAGAAAGAGCTGGATTTCAACCTGATTGAAAGCGGCCCAAAAAAATGGGCGGTTCCCCGCAGAGTGGGTCCTGCACCCTGATTCGACACTACATTCAGAAGCAGCTTCAATGGTCATAACTGCTGTAACTGTTGTACAATGGGATTTTTGGGAAATGGGAAAATTCTCTCCTTTTCTGCACTTTGTTGGAGTATCAACCAGATCGCCTCAATGAACAAACTGCCCATGCTTCAAAAGTTTATTAAAGAAAGCGACTTAAACAGAGATGGAGAGCGGCCCTCGGAGACAGCAGGACGGCTCCTGGGACCGGTGCACCATCAAGACCAAAAAGCGTTCGGTTGAACGTGAAGCCCAGACAGTTCTCTTCCAGCAGCACGAAGGCCGCGGCTAATCCGTACCGGAGAGCACTTGGAATTCCACTGCTCTGTCGAGGAGACCGCATGAGAGCCGTGGCAGCGGGCAGCGATTAGTGCGTCCTCTGCTGCTTTTGACTGGACCTCGGAGGAGTCGCTCCGGCTTAAGAGTTTTGGTTTGCGAATTCCTTCCGGGGGGTGGCGTGGGGTCTCCTCCTCCCATGACAACGTAAATGCAACAGAGTTTAATCTCAGCAACGTATTTTCCTACCGGTGTCAATTTATTGCAGGGTGAATGGTGAAAACACAAGTCCGCTCTTTGCTTGGCTAAGGACGGAGCAAATGGAGGCTAACTGGGAAGCTATCTTGGCAAAGGAGCAGCCGCTCGCAGTGCATTTAAGAAGAACACGTGCACAGATACAGTGACCCTTTGTGCTGTGTTACTAAAAATAAACGAAAATAGTGTATAAACATCTTTGGGCTCTCTCATTCTGCAGTTTCCCGGGGGGGCGGGGCTCGATCTTCTGAAACGGCCCTACTCTGCACCCACCATTGCCATCTATTTTATGAATATAAAAGATAGGATTGTGTCATTTTGGCTGTTAATGTAGCTGTTAATTTATAGCATATAACCGTAATCCCCTTTGTCTCTATCACATGCTTGCTTTGTATCTCTCGGTCCTTCCCTGTCTCTTCCTACCTCGACCGGTCGAGGCAGAAGGCCGCCCACATTAATCTGGGATCTGTCCAAAGTTTCTATATATTAATTTAACGTGTGGTCCAGAACTGCTCCGCATTGAAAATTGTCAAAAAAAGCCGTGCTGTGATTGAATGGATGGATTTGTAGATCGTCCTTCCTTTTGTAAAAAGGTGTGGCTCTTCATCATCGCACACCGAGGCTGCAGACGAAAATAAACAAGTATTATGTAGCCGTGACTAATCACCGAGGTTACCCATTTAGATATGGTTAACTGGTCTTTTATTTAAGCACAAAGAAATTAAAATAGGAAAATAGCTGAGAGTCGAAGGCAGCCACATTCAATTCCCCTCACGACGAGAGCTCGGTTGGAATGTCAGAAACACAGCCACACAAATAACTTAAAGTTGTTTTTTTTTCAGGGAGTGAGAGAAAGAACGACATTGGGGATCTATGCAGCCGCAGCGGGTTTCCTCCGCAGGGGGCCAGGAATCTGCCTCGGGGAAAACAAGAAGAAGAGCCCAGGCATCCAGGAGCGCTCGGGATGGAGCCACCACACCCTCACATCACAGCTATTTAGGTTGCTAGATGGCCGATACAGCCGTCCTGTGCTCTGGTGGGCGGACGTATAAACTGATAGTGCTACGAAGCTTAACCTGGATAGTTAACTCTTATGGAGGACACATATAAGCCTCAGAGGCAGGATTAAGTTAAACACGGTTGCATTTTTAAACACGTTGAAATTACAAGCTACTTGACACGGGTGGCTAAAATCATTAAAAAACATCCCACTGTCAGCAGAAAATCTCACTTATTTGTAAAATAACATTTTGACAACATAATTGCAGCTTAAAAAAAATAAATAAATAACAATACTAAAAATAATACTTTTATTACTATGAAGTTCACATCCATAATACTACTGATAACAATAATAATAGCTTTATTATTTGTATGATTATTGATAATAATAATCATACTAATATATTACAATAATAACAACAATGATAATTATTCTACCAACAATAATAATAATTATAATCGTACTAATCCATCCATCCATCTTCCCCCGCTTATCCAGAGTTGGGGCACGGGGGAAGCAGCCGGAGCAGTGAGGCCCACGCCACATGGTCCAGCTCCTCTGGGGGGACCCCGAGGCCAGCCTGGAGACATAGTCTCTCCAGCGTGTCCTGGGTCTTCCCCGTGGTCTCCTCCCAGATGGACATGCCCAGGATACGTCCCCCGGAAGGCGTCCAGGAGGCATCTTGACCAGATGCCTGAGCCACCTCATCCGACTCCTCTCGATGCGGAGGAGCGGCAGCTCTACTCCAAGCTTCCCCCGGATGACCGAACTTCTCAGCCTATCTCTAAGGGAAAGTCCGGCCACCCTGGGGAGGAAACTCATTTCTTCCGCTTGTATCAGCGATCTCGTCTTTTCGGTCACTACCCACAGCTCGTGACCAGGTGAGGCTTGGAACTTAGATCGACCAGTGAATTGATAGCTTCGCCTTTTGGTTCAGCTCCATCTTCACCACGACAGACTGATAGAGAGTCCGCAACACTGCAAACACCGCACCGATCCGCCTGTCGATCTCCTGCTCCATCGTTCCCTGACTCGTGAACAAAACCCAGGACACTTGAATTCCTGCACTTGAAGCAGAACCTCTTCCCCGACCTGGATGATCCTCATCCCAGCCGCTTCACACTTGGCTGAGAACCGTTCCTGGGGGGAGCTGGAGATCATGGCGTGATGAAGTCAACCGAACCGCATCATCTGCAAAAAGCAGAGAATCGATCCTGCGGCCACCAACCGGATCCCCTCAACGCCCTGGCTGTGCCCAGAAATTCTGTCCATAAAAGTTCTGAACAGAATCAGCGATAAAGGGCAGCCCTGCCAGAGTCCAACCCTCACAGGAAACGGGTCCAACTTACAATCGGCAATGCGGACCAAGCTCCAACACCGATCAACAGGGACCGAACAGCCTGCACGACAGGGTTCGGTGCCATACTCCTGGAGCACCCCCCAAAGGATTGCCCGCAGGACACGGTTGAATGCCTTCTCCAGGTCCAAAAAACCCATGTAGACTGGTTGGGCAAACTCCCATGCTCCCTCGAGGACCCTGCCGAGGGTATAGAGCTGGTCCACTGTTCCACGACCAGGACGAAAACCACACTGCTCTTCACCCAAGTGTCCAGGACATACGGCCGCAAGTCCAACGATACAACCACAAGGGCAATAAAAGAACTGTGGTCTAAGGTGTGTTGGTGCCAGGTGCACATACGGACACCAGAAGTCCAATAACAAAACACCTCACGGGTTCAGATCGGGGGGGCGTTCCTTCCAGTCACGCCCTTCCAAGTCGCACTGTCGTCTTCCACGTGTGGGTTGAAGTTTCCCAGTATAACAAGGGAGTCCCCGGTAGGAGCGCTCTCTATCAGCCCCTCTAGGGACCCCAAGATGGGTGAGTAAACTGAACTGTTGTTGGGTGCATAGCCACAAACAACAGTCGGAAACCGTCCCCCCACCTGAAGGCGGAGGGAGGCTACCCTCTAATCCACCGGGTTGAACCCCAAAATGCAGGTGCCGAGTCCTGGGGAATCAATATGTCCACACCTGCCCGGCGCCTCTCACCGGGGACAACTCCAGAATAAATTATTATTATTATACTGTATAGAATAAATTTCAAAAAACAGGGAGTTAATTTAAATAGATAATACATAAACACATAGGTCATCCAACACTTGAGCTGGAATATGTGGGGCTGAGTATCTTGGGTGTATTGTACATTATATATCGATGGCTGGAATGCAAAACCTCCTTTCTGAAAAAAAAAAAAAAACACTTTTTCCAGGAAATGAAAAAAAAAACGTTTCATATGATTGTAGTATGTCTTTGTAAAAGATATTCAAGAAAATTCTATTGTTCACAGACTATATTTCTATATTATAATTTGAAAATACATAGTATGTATTTTTTATCACTGACGATGCAGATAAGTGTTTTTTTTCCTAATTTTTTCTGCCTCATCGTGCACATAGGTGTTTTGTCATGTGTTATTTATGTCAAAAGAAAGGGCGGGATTATCTTGCAAATAGAATGAAAATGTGGAGCCATCCCATTTCTCACCATTCAATGCAAAAACCCAAAATAGAATAATTTGCAGATAGGAGGTTTTGCATTCCAGCCATCGATATGATAATTTGGGAATCTAGTTTTTTTTTTTTTTTGGACTGTTTGGTATTTTGCTTGCTTAACAATTTTGGCACAACTGAAGTGCACGTGTGTGACAACTATCCAGATAAGCTCAGTACATCCCCCCTATCTGCCGAAGCCTCCGTTTGCCCCCCACCCATTTACTTTCATCACTACTGACATCTGGAAATCCACAGAGCGCAGAATGTTTCCTGTTTATTTATTTATTTATCTATTTATTGTTTATATAAATAAGAGTTGTAATGTGATGCAGTCAAGAAAGGCTGCTCTCTCTACCCCTCTCTCTCAGGTGAGTAAAGTGTAAATGTTCACCTGTCACTCAAAATACCTCCAATCAGGCAGAGCCCTGCAGAGGCCGAAATTACAGGGAAAAGTAGAACTCTGATTGAAAAGACTGCTTGAGTCGTAATAACATGTAAAAAACACTTTTTTTTTTTATAAAATATAAATTTGTTTTCTTTTAGGGCACAATTTCAAAAATGTTGATTCGGATGCCTTTCTATATAATTAGACTGAATGCTCAATCTGCGAGTTATTTATTGTAAAGTAATTAGAGTTATGCAATTTCACGCTGAATTAGTAAGTCATCTGTCTCATGAGAACTTTATTTATTCCCAACTCCTACATGATATTTTAATATATTGTTTTGTAAAGTCTGGTTCCAGATTATAATAATAAATGATGACATAGAAACAATTTTAGGAACAATGAGATTAAATTGCAAAAATCGTGACACGAATAATGAATTAAATAGTATTATATATTATAATACTATATTTATTATACTATATTAGATTACATAACCATTTAAAATTGAATATGCAGAGAGAGCTTAACGTAATGATGCCGCTGAAGGGGGCATTTATCGCCTCCATGTTCCTTTGGCTTTTCCAGTCACGCCAATAAACAGGGGTGGTTGTAAAATACGGTCTGGAGCTGTGAAAGTGCTAAAAGTAAAGACAGACGCGTGAGGGATCATGTTTTAAACAGCGGTGAAGGATAAAAACATTAACTTTAAATTGGTTTTGGTTACACCGGCACACAAAGGCAAGCTCTAGACACATAAAGTCAGACTTTGTACACCTGGAGGAAAATAATGCCGGGACTCTACACCTAATTCACCTTAACGCTGCCCCACCGTCTCTTCCATCTCCATTATCCTCCGTCTCCAAGGTGAAAATGTTTCAACACCTCTCGGTGGAATTTCGTCTCCCCGGACCCCCCGCCGCTTCCGTCATTTTTCTACCTTGTTTACGCCGCCTTTTCTCCCATGTTTGTCATCCTTTGTCATTTGGCTATTTTCTCGCGGTTACAACGGGTCGCCCAAAGAGCGCCGTGACAGTGTTCTCAGGTCTCCGTCCCGCAGCGAGAAAAAGTTCAGATCCCGACAAATCAACAGCGCGGATCATTTTAAGAAAAACTATCTGAGATCCTAGCAGATTAGGGTAGGCAGAAAATATTAATTACAATGAAGCTGCTGTATATGCATGTGCATGTGTCTATTTTGCACAGAAGCAAGTTTAGGTCAGGGAAAAAAATGCCTTATCGAAATAATAATTGTCAACCTGCCTTCAAAACACTCAGATAACTGAAATATATATATCGTCTTTTTACCAGGGAAACCAGAGGGAAACACAAACTCAGGTTTTCTTTCAAAAGTATCTTTGGGGAATTGTTTGTTTCATTTTTTCCTCCCTTCCCTGAAGTTTCCAATAACATTTCTGTCAATCTTCTCCGCGGTGACGGCAGCGGCCCTCTAAGCCCCGCCCCCAGAGACGGCTCAGTCGCCGGGAGCTGTCAATCACTTCCTCTGTCGTTCAGCGTTCACCGGCTGAGCGTCGCCCGTGGCAGCCTCTTATTTGTATTCATTCAGTCATCAATCGGGATAAAGAGTCGAGGGGGTTATGGTAATGCCCAGGTCCGGCCTGCATGGGGGACACCTCCTCTGGTGTGACGCTAATCCTCGTATTATTGGCATTAGAAGCTGATAACAGGTTTGTTTATGCATTTCTAAAAGGATCTTCTCACTTTATCCTCCCTGGTTGGATCTTCAAAAACACTTTTTTTTTTTTTTTTGTTGTTGTTGCTGCTGCTCAGTCTGAGTCATTCACTGCGAGTATAAAGCTCTGACTAATAAGCATCCAGAGACGTGCAGCCCTTGAAAGGAAAAGGAAAACTTTAATCGGCTTAAAGTCTGGGTTTCCTTTCTTGATTTCCAAATGGACCGGGGTCACAGGTCATCCCCGGGAAACCAAATTGTAAAGAACTTCCAAAGCGTCAGATAAGTTCCTCTACTTTTCTTTCTTTTCTTTTTTTCCAATGACAGGACAAAAAATAAATTATAATACACGGGACATTCATTGAGTTTATTGGAGACCTGAATGAGACGGTCTATATGACGCAACCCTTGCTAAAGGATAACTACGAGAGATGACTGAATGTTGTTGTTGTTATTGATGTTAATAATAACAATAATAATAATAATAATAATTGTTAATATTAGTATTATATAATCTACATATATATGTATACATGTAGATTGAGAGAAATATAATAATAATTGGGAACAGCTAAATTAATAAATACATCAATTGAAAGTTATAGACAGATGCCCTCACATAGATAACTCTGCTAGGGAATAAAAATCTGGCATTGTTAATTTAGTGTTAATTCAATGTTATGTGAAATTATAACCTGCAGTTTGAGTTGCACCTGTTGATTGATCTCATTTTTATAAAAAATAAATGATAAAGTAACCATTTATGCTAAGTCGATATTTACTTTTTTTTTTATTTGCTCCCCATAAATCCTAATTTTCAGACTCCAACTTAAGGACACCTATAATGACAACGTACGCTCATTAATGATTAATTTATTTCTAAAATACATGTCTGATCAGATAATAGGCCAAATCTTGATTTTCGGTACAGACGAGTACAGATTAAATCACTGAAGTATAAGTCTCCCGTGGCAAGTGGCCCGGAGATCATGGAAAAGGATGTAATCAGGGATTTAATAAACCAAAGCCCCCTTTCACACTTGCACTCTGACTTTGCTGGATAAAGGCTGCACGTCAATCAAAGCACCCCGATGCTGATGAATGCTAATTTATACGTCAAACGCAAATGAAACGCCATGAAAAAAGCGCCAAAAATATCCATCTGAAGAAAACAACAAGATTCGGGTTTCAAAATTTCTCTTTTTCAAAGAGCGTTTCCACGCGGTGATTGCGGGGCGGCCTGCTTATTAACACATCAATCACGCCATTCGGGGCTTGAATAATTAATGTACTTCCATCAGTAATAGAATTATCACTCATTACAAAAAAAGCTGAAAGAAGGCATTTAGAGCGCAAATCTCCACGTATTGCCTCGACAAAAGAATCAATTACTGACATTTATACTTCTGACGATCGCAGAAGAAAATATAAAATTACAAGCCTCAAACTGGCATAACCAATTATTCCACCTACTGCGGCTTTTGTGTAAATATGGAGCAAATGAGAGCACGAAGTGTTATTGCAGACAATATTAGCACATCTGCGCATCTTTTTTCTCTTTTTTTTTTTTTTTTTATGACAGCCAACACAGCGGCACTCACGAAGAATCCTCAGCGAGTAAAGCCCTGACAGATTCAATTACTCCGTCAGCCGAGCAATTGTTGAAACGTACATTCAGAGATCCAGGATTTAGTCTTCAGCCTCAAACAGCCCTGGCGATGAAGCTTTGGTGAGAGCACAATGGCGGGAGTTGGAAGAAGGAGGAACGAGGCATTTACATTTATCCACTGTCAGAATTTTGCTTTCAGATGCCAGGCACGGCACAATGTCTGAGAATTTTTTGTATTTTCCCTCCGTCAGTCTCCGAGGTGCCCGTCTCTCTCCGGTCGCTGCTCCTTGTATTGCCATTTCAGACACTGTCTCCGACTGATTCATCATCTATCAAGCAGGTTCATCATCTGCCCCCCCCCCGAGCCCAGCTACCGGCCTGATTTTACTGAAATGTTTCAAGCGTGATGCGGCGGAGCCTTTCCAAAGACGGCCCTTAAAACCATTTATCCCATTTACGTCTCAAGTGCAAATCACAAATTACAAATGAGGGCAAAAGAGCTGTTTGTGGCAAATGTCTGACAGGGAACCCCATCCAAAACAAGAAAAAAAAAAAAAAAAAATCAAAGGGATTACTGTCTTGCATTTACGTTTCTCTTGTCCCCCCCTAACCGCGAACGACAACTTTCCATATTGCTGAAGTTGAGAGTCAAATACTAGTGTTTACCATGTACTGTGTACTAAAATATGAAAAAAAAAAAAAGAAAACAATGTATTTATAAGTCGTGGGAGCCTTAGCTGTCCTGGAATTGTGAATAGGGAGAGAGATTGGAGTGCCTGATAAGTAAAAAAAAGATGATTAAAATACATAAATAAAAACAATAATGAATTGTTGTGCCATATCATGCAAGACAGGAGACCATTAATAAAGGCCATTAAAACAAAAATGTACTATATGAAAATAAAATGAATAAATTATTTTCTTAAAATGTTTTTTTTCATTAAAAAGAAAAAAAAAAAATATACATATACATTCTTCTCTTCAGTGGGCATTTTCATGTATATTATAAATCAAACCAGACTTGAAGCTAAAAGTGTGCACAGCTTGTATTTGAAATCATTCAAAGGCAGATAAGTCATGTGTACTTCTTTTCTTATCCGAGCTTCCAAATTAATCTCAAACTTAATCAACCGAAGTTTGCTTTGGACTTATTATACAAACGCGCATTGTGAAACACCCCTCAAAATGAAAAATGTTTTTTTAAGCAAATAAATCATCCGGCTTTTTCTCATCAATTATAGAACAGGCGGCTCTTTTCTCCCCTCGATTATGAAAAGGCCGTGCCTCGGAGGAAGCTGACCTGCAGTGGTGGTCCTCCTTCTTACCTTACGACTGCATTCTCCGCAAAGGCTCATTCCTCCCTCTTTATAGCTTTATAGCAACTGAACAGCTGCCAGAGCTTTTTATTGGTTCTAATATGCCTTCTTCCCTGCAGCAGGTGCCAAATCAAATTTCTCAGATCTGCTGCTGGGTGTCTGCAGAAACCCGAGAAATAAATGTAGTCTTCACACTTCTAAGAATAATAACCTCGTCTATGGCCAACGGGACCCAGATTTAACGGAAAAAATCTGGTCATGAGACACTCTTCCAAAAAAAATATGAGAGATAGAAAGCAGACGAGTCGAAAATACCCTCTTTTGAAGCCAAAATACGAACTTTCCAGGGTCATAATCAGTTCATTTTAATTGGAAATTGATTGATTATTCAAATTGGCACAGTAATTACTTCTGATATCGTATCGGCTTCCTCCTCCTCGCTGTCTACCGAGTCAACGTGCCAACAAGGAGTAACGTTTCTTTCTATCCCTCAATCAGGTGTTTTAATAATGCTGCTTTGTGAGGTAATCCTCTACCTTTTGTTTTCATTTGTCTGAAAAGCTGACAGACGACGTGGTAAATGGTGACCTCTGACACTGACTGGGAGGGCAGACATGAAGTTATTAAATCTGATATATCAATAGGATCAATCATTCGCTGTCTGGGGGGATGAGGCGATCATTCCCGCATAGCATTTGCTGTACTTCCGCTCCACAAGTCAGAAACGGTACATCACGGTAAATTTTTTTGCAGTTCCTCAAACATTTTCAAGAACTTGGACGTCATAAGCGTGCCCCTCGGTTACAAACTCCAACTCCGGAAAGGTCTATTTTACACCAACGTAAGAACTTACATGAAGTAGTTCTTGTCGAAATCTTCTTGTCGTGGCAACTGGACTTGAATTTCTTCACTCGAAGACGTTTGACCCCTCATCCGAGATAATCCTTCAGTTCTTATGACCGGTGAGGATTTTCTGAATTTAACTGCCAGGGTTTTGGGTGAGGGTCTAGGTCTAGGTTACGGTGGTTACGTAAATGGAACTGTTGATCATCAGAAACTAGGTCAAAGGGCATTGTTATGGGGGTGTCGTTTGCTGGGGACAAATAAGCAACTTTTGGGGATTGCCTAATGAAGACCCTACCTGACCCAACAGTCGGCACAGCTATTGGTTCAGGCCATGGTCATAATCCGCCTGGACTACTGCAATTCCCTCCTAGCTGGACTACGTGCTTGTGCAATAAAACCACGGCAGATTGTACAGAATGCAGCAGCACGGTTGGTATTCACTCAACCCAAAAGGGCTCATGTTACACCTCTGTTCATCCAGTTGCACTGGCTACCAGTAGCTGCCAGGATCGAAGCACAAGGCCCTGATCCTGGCATTCAAAACCACCTCAGGAACAGGTCCAGCATATCTGAACGAAATGATAAGACCTTATGTTCCCGGCAGAGAGCTGCGTTCCTCTAATACAAACCTACTAGCAGTACCTTTTGCTCGCTCTAAGCGATCTCAGGCAAAACTGTTCTCAGTTCTACTACCTCAGAGGTGGAACAAACTTCCAGAAGCAACAAGACTAGCATCATCTATCTCAACCTTCAAGAAACAGGTAAAAACGTTTCTCTTCAAGGACTTTTTACTTCGCTGATGCCCCAGATCAGGTTAGGCAGCAAGTTAGGCTATGCAGTGTGTGTGTGTACGTTTGTGTATGTCTTTGTCAAAAAAAAAAAAAAAAAAAAACTCACTAACCCAAGCTTACTGTTCTGTATATTTCCTGTGCATCGTGTATTTGCAAGTGTTATTTGCAGTCCCTATGTCCTCTATTGTAAGTCGCTTTGGGTAAAAGCATCTGCCAAATGCAATGTAATGTAATGTAATAATGGACGGAGCTTACGAGACTGTACTGGTGAAAAGTTCCAGGCTCATCTGGCCTGCTGCGCCACAAGGGTTTGCATTGGAACTCCAATATTTGGACAAAATAAGTACGGTTTTAGCTAATGGCGGAGTTCTTCACATGGAGCAGCAGTTTAGGGTGAAGATAAAAACACTTAAACCCACCTGATTGTCCAGGTTTTTATACTCACCATGAGAGGGATTTGCAATTACTGTTTGTGTTGGTACCACCTGCCACGAAACACCTGCCACTTCATTTAATACTGATGACAACCTGAAGTCCACAACAGAGAAACCGGCTCCGGAAACCAATCACTCGTGTTAATAAGAGTCGGTTTGGCTGCAAATCATTTTTTAAGCGGACAATGTCTCACAGCTGGGAATACGGCCGAGACGAGGACTCAAAGCGCCCATGTAAAGGTTGATATCGATTCCATTATCTGCTCTCCATCAGCCGCAATGCGATGTTTAAGGCGCAGCGAAAAGGTTGAACGCGGCGAAGGTCTGTCCGAGGAGAGCGGAGAGCAGACTCTGGCCGTCTGACAGAGACTGTCCTGATGCCGGGCAGTCAAGTGTGCCGCCACTGTCGTGTCGGATTAAACCAGTTACTACAAGGTACGGTTTAATTCCGAAGCACGGCCAGGGAAAGGGTCTGGTCTGGACACAACCACCTCTGAACTGACACTCTTAAAAGAGCATCCTGACAGCTTAGTCTGATTTAGTTTCAAGTGAAAGCACGACTCGTGTTCGCGGATATGCAGATTTCCTTTTTAAGAATCTAATCTTTTTGGTTCCTAAATTGTGTATCAAGCTGTTATTTTTCAAATCTTGATCCGTCTTTCTGAGCTATGAAAGAGGACGACAAAAGTACAAATATATTGTGCTTTAAGCAGCTGTTGGACAAAGTGCAAGGAACTCCTCTCTACCTGGCCTCCACTCTGTCCAAGGAACACCAGGAGGGGAGAAAAATCCTCCTCTGGGGGTATTGGGGATAACCCAGCTGCAATTCTTATTTTCAAGAAAATCCCACAGGGCGGCTGTTTCTTCCCTGGGACGTGAATTACGACAGTTTGATAGGGTCCATCGCGCAATGCTGTTGGCTGTTGGATGCTTCGGTCTGCCCACTTGAGTAAGTTAAAATTACAAGTAAGGGAGTGGTGTGGGCATTGCAGGCTAGACTTAATCACATTTATTTAATTACATTCATTTCTCATTTTATTTTTAATTTATTTCATTAAATTTATATCATTTATTTTAAATTCACTGTATTTATTATTTTACATTTTTTTTATTGGTGGCAAAACTGTTTAACAGAAAAATACAAATGATGTGAGAGAAATTTTTAGATAAGGAAAAATCAAGTCAAAGAATTCAAAGTCATTCAAAACATTTAAAGCTCACACACACTCACACTCCCGACGATAAATAAATGAGTAGCAGTTTAATACAATTCTCAAATTAATGATTTAAAATGACTTCAAATATCCATTACGGCTAAATAAACATTGGCAGGAGAATTATAATTAAACTCCATCCAAAGATCAAATTACCACCATCAAAAATAAAATTTCTACCACTCTGCCCCATGGTATTGGTGTTCAGGCACACACACACAAACACACACACACACACACACACACACACACACACAATAGTTATGAGATGTCAGAGACAGATTACAGGATGAGCTTTGACTCCTGCAGCCCAGAGAACTTATTATTTACGGAAAACTCCCTGCAAGAGGACTTTAAAATTTCCCCGCAATAACCTGAGATCGGCTCTTATCTGCTCAAGTATTCCTCAAATACGAAAAGAAACATTATCACATGCATGAAGTATGAACGGGTCGACTGATCTTTCCACTAAGAATTAAAACTAAAACAGGAATGAAAGGAGTATCCATATGGGAGTTTTGGTCTGGACCCACACATGAATTAGCAATAGCTTAAAAATGCTGAATTGCCTTTTTCCTACGATAATAGAAACTAGCTTTGTGCTTCTACACACACCACTAGGTAGGATTGCAGTTAAGGTCACATGAGGTGTAACCGACATGGCAAAATCAATTTGGCACGCAGCCCGGCTTGTGGCGGTCCTCCGGTCTCCTAGTAGCAATAAACACCCGTTTGTTACAACCAACGGCGAATGTGAATCCACCCGCGACTCCATGATGATGTTCCTACTTGGCCAGGCGTGTTAGGAGTCCCAAGATTATCCGCTTCGGACACATTAGGCAGCTGCCTTGGTAAACGATCGCTTCCATTATCCAACATTAAACGCCCCGAGAGAAGGGACAGATGTTGGTGACAAGGTGACAGAAGGTCCGACTCTGGAAGGCACCTGTAGGAACTTCTTACTGATGTTGCAAAAGCTGCTTTTGCACGGTAGGAACTTTTTGTAGTTCCTAGAAGCTTTTCAGGGACTAGGCCATTTTCCCCCACATCCTGACAGCATGGGAACCTGGACTTCAGTTCCAAGAACCATTTTAGCTCTAAATATTTTCTAGGGTTTTCTAGGGAACTCATTTAATGTAGGTGCTTGGTAATTGGCAGAACTCTTAAGCCATACCTTTTACCAGATACCTCTTGTGGACTGTGGAGCTCATTTTTTTTTTCAAAACCATCATTGCCAATCGATGTTTTCCTGCGACTTGACAAAGTGGCACGCCCGCTGAGAAATCGACCAACAAACTGGTCCAAGCTCTTCTGACCGAGGGGATTACCGTAAACTCTCCAAAATAAATGCAGAGCTAAGTAACGCAGGGAATTTTCCCATAGCGAGGGAGCACAGGGAGAAAATAAAAAAAAAAAAAACATTTGATAGTCCATGATTATTGTTCCCACCATTTTGAATGTCTTAGAACTGTTTTTTCTCAAAGCATTTTCATTCTTACTGAATAACAATGATAGTCTAATATAGCACGATTTTCTTCAATTCATCATCTCCCACCTCTTGTCACCATTGCCACCTGATGGTTTTAGTGAAGAAAATACATCCAGTGATATGTATGATGTCTTTGGAGGTCATCGTTTTTACCTGTCTTGCTGAACCTGAACATTTATTTATTTATTTTTATTTAAATAAAATTTCTTTAACAGGCACGCTCTGGTTTGGAACAATAAGGTTAAAAAGCATTGATGTTTTAATAAAATCCCTGACACTTTGCCTTTTCCCCTCATCCTTTGAGTTAGCGTTGGTGAAAAGGGTGAAAAGGGTGAAAGAGTCGGCTTCCTTACTGAAAAATTTAAGTCTGGCCCTGTCGCCCGCAGCTACCTTCTCATGCTCAATCACTCTGACCGGTCCTTCTTGTTCCCTTACTACCTGCTACATTTCCAACCTGCCCTGTCAGAAAATGCTGAGAATGAGCGTTGCATTCTCCGCCAGGCTGACCGGGAGAGGCCAGATGTTTACTTTGTCCGCCTCACAACCAGTCACCTTGGGTTTTAGTTAGCGTTTTTTCTCGTAGGATTCACCTTTAAAGCGCTGTCGCTACGGGGCTCATCACGGCGTCACAGAACGCGATACGTACGGCTGGATTTTCATCGCCGCTGTATGTCCGACACGGAGACCGGCTCAGCCTTAATCCTGCAGCGGGCGGCACGCCGACCTCAACTCTGGCTTTCGTTTTTCTTTCTCCACCGGCATGAAGCAGTCAAGTAAAAAATTTAAGATGCGTTCTTGCCTCCAACACTTCCCGACCGGCTGCATCCTGTCAGCTGATCTGCGCTCTTGCTTTTAGACGAACCTTTCCGTTTCACCAACAGGAAGATCCAATTGACGAGCAACTCTGGTCTTTCTCATTCCGGCCTTTCGCCACGTCAGGCGGGTTGTGTATTTTCACACAAATAGAATTCTGCAGTGTTTGTTTTTTTGTTCATCCTCACCTCACCACAGTCAGTCTCGCCGCCTCTTACATCCCCTCAAAATTCTCCTTTGAAATCCTATTATAATAATCCAAGGAGATACTTAGCTGGAGATTCTGTGCAAAAAGGAGTCTCTTACTACTTAATACACATAGAGGTAAGTCGCTAATGATTCCCCTAAAAGGGATTCCCAAATTACACCTTCATCTACTGAGTGACTGAAGTGCACACAGCGTTGTACTTCAAGTCTGAAACATAATAATCCCTGAGATTTCTTTGCTTTTTTTTTTTTTTAAATTCTGCGCCTCCCTAAATTTTTCTGGAATTAAAATCATGCTGTGCATACTTATCACGCAACACCATCATTTAGCATGTCTTTTGCTAGTTTACTCCCACTTTCAAGTTGTGAACTGCAAACTGTGTTGCATCGTAATATAATCATATATTTTTTTAATCAGCATGGCGCAGCGGTTAGCGCCTTCACCTCATAGCAAAGAGGTCTCCAGGTTGGCCGTTCTGTATGGGCTCCTCCCAAAGTCTGAAAACGTGCAGTAGGTCAACTGGAAACCCTAAATTAATCAGAAATTATGCAGGAAAAGATGATAATGAATCCGAATGAGCAGTGTATAATTATATTTTGCCAATGAAAGTCTGATTTTATTGTGTACATAGATGCAAACTGTCTATGAATGCATTTTATTAATAGTCACATAAAGTGATACTTTCACTTTTTTCTCACGGTCAGACAAAATGAAAATGAATAAATAGATAAATGAGTAAACGAACAGAATGACCCCTACAATTCTGGGCTTTTGCCACAAGGAGGAGCCTTAATGAGATTCTGAAAAGCCCGTCCAGGCCTGCAGAGCCCCCAGCACATTTAATCACATTAGCTCATTCTTATGAGGATAATAATTTCAAGAGTACAACATTAGGCCCTAATTAGATTTTCTAACAGACCATATAAAGAGCATTACAGCGAAAGTGTCTGTCACTTTAGGTCTTACAATTCCAAAATATAATAGGCAAAATATAATCCTTCATTCTCTTTGTGGCCATAAATATTCCCTGGGGAGGACTGCCTTGTGCAAGCAAACCCAGAGAAGCAAGCACTTAGAAATGAACTGTATACATTCGATAAAGATACGTGTCCATTTGCACAAAGTTTTAATATAAAATACCCGGAGTCTACTACTAATACACACACACACACACACACACACACACACACACACACACACACACACACACACCACACACACACCACACACACACCACACACACACACACACACACACACACACACACACACACACACACACACACACACACACACACACACGAGTAGTGAATAATATGGTTTGGATAAAAAGCAGTTTAGTCTGGTTTAAAGTCTCTTTCTCATTGGAAACAAGAAATAGTAAATGTAAAAAAAAACATAAATAAATAAGAATTATTAAAATATTAAGAAATGGAGCCCTCATCTGCTTGGGATAATGGGACTTTTAGTACTCAAGACCAAAATGCTTGTCTATTTATTTTATCTATTTATTTCAAGTTAAACTTGATATTCCGCTCTTCAGAATACTAGGGCAGTGAAGGCAATGTCTTTAGCCACAAATATAACACATCATTTTCTATGGAAACATAAGTTGATCTATTTATGTTTATATAAATAAAATGTTCCTATGTCAATACATCATGCAATATCATAAATATTCATTTCCCCAAAGACTTACAATGTCAGAAATTATGCTAAATATTTAATATAAATATATGACAGTAAATATGCTAATATTAATTATTTACAATGTTGATTTAGCCTTAAAAAAAGGATAGAATTTTAGGGTCAAACCGATGATGACTACTCATCCCTTTTTTCAACAATTTCCTTCGGGATAAATAAAGTTGTTCTTATCCTATCTTATCTTATCAATCAGATGCTACATGTTTTTAGAATGTGACCAATCAGAGAGATGGTGACATCACTGCTGTCAGCCAAGACTTGCTTCTTTACACACAGAAATGAACGAACGGGCAGCAGAGTGATGGTTAGGATGATGCATTTGATCGCAGAGAGCAAGTCCAAAAATCTTTCACAAACAAAACCAAAAGTCCGGTGCAAAGTGTAGCTGTACGGTTTTCAGAACATTTGAAACCCAAGCAACCCAGCTTTTTGATACGTCTGTATTTTGTCAACTGTCCACGGAGCTGTCCGAACAGGGGTTTGTCCTGAATGAGCTTTGGAACAAAAATTAATCTGATATCAAGAATGGAGGAGGAGGACTTAAAGTACCTCTAATTTTACAAATCTAATTGTGGAGAAGTATAAAAAGGCTAAGATTCTCTCAAATGAAAAAAGAACAACGTTGCTCTGAAGCCTTGGCATCACCTGTCACAACCCCATCATTAAATCAAAAAAAAAAAAAAAAAAAAAAAATTATACATGAATGACTGTGTAGCTGATAAGCGAAACCCTTGTGTCTAAAGCTGTACGGTTTGAAATGAATCCGAAATTATGTGATGTGAGTCTATCGTGGCAAGTAGGTATTATCAATTGAGTCGACTCCATCACTCCCACGTCCCTTTCGCTTTTTGAATAATTTGAATGAAAACTCCCTGTAAGACATTCATGGGCTTAACACTTGTTACTCAGCAGGCCATAAAAAAAAAAATAAAATAAAAAAATAATCCAGAATCCAGCACACACCGGGGCGGCTGGCCGTTCACACCTCCTGATTAGCTGACTTATCTCATTATCCACAATTCCCGGGTTTAATCTGAGAATCAATCTCATCAGTGATCTGTGGCTGACAAAGAGTATCCGATGCTACGATTGTGGCCAAATCCATTTGTTGGCACCGCCGGCAGAGGACAAAGATAAGAGCATTTAAATGGGCTTGGAAACTTTATTATCACTTCACGCGGAGACTTTTTCGCTCGGCACGTTACCGCCTTCTCGTTTACTGTGCCGCGTCACCTGGAGGAGAAGATCGAACCAAAACGAAAACGTTCTTGTCTTGTGCTTTGTTTACATAAAACATCTAGACGTTCTCGTAAAAGGGAAACCAGTGTTGCTGCTTCGTTTTTCCCAATAAAGAATTGACAGTTTTGACTAAATTAATTTAAAAAAAAAGCAGGAGTGATTTGCTTGTCAGACACAGTCCACCTTCTGAAGGCCCAAAGGGGAAATTGCTTCAGTAAAACTTTTTTGTTTTTTTTCTTTTTAATGAAAAAGTCCTACATCGTTTCAGGTTGTTGAGAAGATAAGGACAGTTTTTTGTTTTTTTTTAATTTTGTAGTTACACTTTCAATTTTGGTGTTTTTAGTTGACGTTTCAACTCAACTATGCATTTTCTTTTTTTCCCGGTGTGAATGTATTGCTTATGAAAACAAAAGGAGAAAGAAATATGCCTGGTTCCTCTGCTCTGACTGAATGTCTCTGGTCTCACTGACAGAACAGAACTCTTTCACGCTGATGGACCCCTCTTGTTTTCTTTTCGGGTGCCACCAACCTATGTAGATCTACATAAATTCTCATTAGAATGCCTCTGGAAAACCTCATACATGTTTGACAAGGTGAACCTGGCATCCTCATGAGAAAAGGATGCGTCAGGATCGGGTCTCTGTGCGAAGAACCCCAATTTACGAGTTTCCCGAGATACACCCCGTCGCCAGGTTGATTCTTTAGCTTTGTGATACAACCAAGATCTGAGTTAGGAGCCAGTTGGATGATCGTTTGATATCACCGTTGTCTGTGTAGTTCGTGAATTGGTGTTTAAGGACAGTCAATCCAATCATTGAAAAAATAATGTGCTATGTGTGTTTGTTGTTGACTTGTTCCTGAAGAGATGGAGAGTTGGTGTTGGTGAGATCTCGGGTGCGAGATCATCATTTGTGAAAAGGCAGGAGATATTTACAGCGATTTGGTACAGCAAACAGTGGGAATATGAACGTCATTCAAAGCCAGACAGGACGTTTAGATCATTTGAAAAAGAGGACCATTATTCACTCCATTGCTAAACAAAGTTTAGCCATAAAGTGTGTGAATATGCAAGTCACAATGAGCAATATATCATAGAATTAAGTGCATAGCAAGTCAGTGAAATGATAGGGCACCAAATGAAAACTCCCAAAACTTTTTCCGCCGCTGCCGCCATCTTCAAGATAGATACTCGAAATGCAATCAGTTTATTTTTTCACATTCTGTTTCATTATACATTAATTTTTAAACATTATTTATTATTTCTTGTACATTTTTTTTTTTTCCAATTTAGAGCACATAACAAGATTCGGGGGCGGGAACAGATTAATAGGGTTTCAATTAATTTCAATGGGGCAATTTAATTTGATATGATAGTTGCGAAAATTCAAGAATTTACTGTTTAACTGTAAACGGAGCAGCAGAACCATATTTAAAAGAGAAAAAAAAAAAAATGAATGCTAATATTTCACAAAAGGCAACCAGAATTAAATGCAAGCCTAATGAATGTCCTGTTTGTTTTGAGCAACAGACTGCAAGCCTTGTCAGAAAATAAAAATCTACATACAGTATATATATATATATATAAATTAAGTATGAATGGCGTTGTGCATAATATCAAAAAAATGATTAAATGTGCCAGAAATATATTCAGTAGTGAGCTTTTACAGCCGGCCCTTGTGTGTATTTGTCACACAAAATGACATCACACACCGCTTGACAGTATCAATCCAGGCTGACGGGACGGCGCCGGCGGGTAAATAAGACGCTCAGACACGCCGCCCATTCGCTCGTTTTTCATACAATCACAAGGTTGTCTTCTCCTCGACTGACAGCCCGACTTGACCATTTTCTCTGCCGTTATCTCCCCGCCTCCCCTGTCTTTCTTCTCACCCCTCCATCAATCTAGTCTATTATCAGCCGACAGCTGTTGTCTAGAGACTGGACTAATGTTGTCTGTGTGTGTCCCAGTGTGTGGTTGTCTGCGAAAAATACACCGACATCGAAGGCAGTTTGTCTCGTCCCTATGACGTCTCGCCGGCCCCCCTTCCGCAGTTTTATTTCATTTAATTGGAAGAATTAATTTCAGAAGATAATTGAGGAAAAGAGATGACCTTGCACCTTGAAATTTCTGGTGGCAGGACAGTGGAAAAATTGATAATTTTTCGAAAAAAAAAAAAAAAAAAGTCAATATTTCACCATGAGCATCATGGGGAAACGGATGAAAAAAACCAGCATCCTGGAAAATAAGAGCCCCGCTGAGGTAAGAACGGAGTAATTTGCTCAGTTCTTATTTTAAATGTGTTGCTCTCATCAGAAAATCCGGTTGATAAGTGCCACATGCTGAGATAAAGAACAGCCGCCGACTGAATCAATGGGACTGAGATCGCTTATTTTCCACCGTCGGCCATGTTGGAGCAAACACTGAGTAAAACCCGCGCACAGTTTTCCGGGAGCGGATCCACTGCAGGTTGGAAAACTAGCCCTGGTTTTCAACGCCAAACGACGATGTGCTCATTTCTACTCAGACAAAGGGACATTTTAAATGAAAATATAATTGCGAAACTTGAGCAAAATACTAAAAATAGCGGGTATTTTAAAATGTCAGCTGAAAATGTCAATGGGAACAAATAAGAAAGGAGGAAATAGAGGGAGAAAAAAAAAAAAAAAACCCAGTTCCCAATCGATCTGATGGCAAGAAAGCGGCAGGAAGCCAACGCTAGCATAGCAACGGCTTTATTAGCTGTTATTTGCTGCCATGCATGACTAATGATACGAACTAACGATGACAACTCGGCGCGGATGAGCCGGTAGCGCCGGGTCACTTTGGGAGAAATATGGTCCGGGTTTGCCAGGAGAGTGAAGAGCCGGGAGAAAAGATTGCATCTCAGCCGTTGTGAGCAGGTAAATCTCACATAAATGTCAAAATGGACGTTAAGATTCGACGACTTATCTCCACTAAAGCATCCTGATATATCAGCATTACCATGGGGACTCACAACACAGACACACACACACACACACACACACACACACACAGATGAATTTAGAGGATGTCCATTGGTTTGCTCACATATCTTTATTTTTTTTTACATTTCGAAATCGCACACATTAAGAATCACACACACACCCAACAGAGCAATTGGCTAACTTTATCTATTTATTTATTTGTATTTAGAGTGTGTTGTCACTTTGCTAAAGTTGACCTGCAAAATTTATTACGTCACAGAAAGAGATGGCGGAGCCGCATCTCACAACACACACGGCTTTTATGGGAAGCGTCTTTCCATCTGCCCGCCAGTGCTTCATCTGATGTGCAACATCGGTTGAGATGCGTTTAACAATCTCACATTTAATGCCTGTGTCCCGGAATGATTATAGGATGCAAGGAAGTGTTTGAAAAACCATTTACATAGGTATTAGACTGGTATGAAGGCTAAGCCTGTATCAGCTTGGTGAATTTGGTATTTTTAGCAGTGTGTGTGTGTGTGTGTGTGTGTGTGCGTGCGGGATAGAGTTCTACACTCAGGCGGTCGCTTTTCTGTATCAGCACTTTAGTGACTGGTAAAGATTTTGTATTTCTTCCTTGTTGAAATAGCAGAAATAAACTTTGAATGATCTCGGTCTTGGTATTTTGGACAGGTTTCTGCAATATACAATGTAATACTGTAAAGTAGAACCTCAGCTTACAAATTTTATTCGCTCTTTGACTCAGTCCGTGAACTAAATCAATATTTCCACTTGAATCGATGTAAATCCAATTGATCAGTTTGCCAGCCCCCCCAAAAATATACTGCACTCTTTTGAAACTTTTTGGGTTCATTTGCGCCAAAAATACCTGATGGAATAAAAGACAGCCTTAATAATTACTGTTCTTTCTCTTCTTGCTAGCACTTCTACTCAATGTTTCCTTCACTAAAGCAGCAAAAGTGAAGCCTACGCGGGTATAAAACCCCTCACTAATGCTATCTCCAACAAGCTGTTTTTGATTTATCTAAACTAACAATTAACTTTTCCACTTCTTCTAAAACTTGAGACCTTTGCTTCGTTAACCTAGTCACCCCTTGAGCCACATCAGCAGCCTTTAGCGCATCGTACCAATTAGTTGACTAAGCCATGTCATAGTGCTTGGCAAGATCTGTAACATGAACACCAAGCTCAAATATAGCTTTTATTTCCTTCTTCAGATTGACCATAATTCATAACTTCTTCTTAACACCGATAGCACTAGGACTGTCGGAGTTTTTGGGAGCCAAAAGGAAGGGTAGCTTACTGAAAAAAAGCAATATAAAGTGTAATAACAGAAAAACACAACGCTGAAAGATGTAAACAACGTGGAGTACAACGCAAGACTACTGCTATGCTACAATGCTACAATGCCACAATGCAGAATGCATGAGTTTGTTTGTGTGTTTGGGCACCCGGACTTCAAAATTTGATCAAACCCTTGTAGGCCGATTTGTTGGTGATTAAGGGCGTTTGTAAGCCGAGATTTGACTGTATATCCTTGTACGACATATAACATTAATTTTGAGAAGAATACATTCAGGCCAAAACGTAGAAGATCAGCTGTTGGGGACAAAAACTCAGTGGATTAAAATAAAAACTACACAGCAATTAATCATATAGAGTACATATAGAGTTTACAGCAATCCCAGGCCCAATAAAATGTAGGCTCCTCTTAAACAACAAGAAAGCCAAGACTTCATTGGACCTTTGACAGTTTGCTTTTGTATCTAAGAGTGTGTGATGCATTCATGCATGCATCTATAGCACTCATCCTGCACTCAGGGCTGGCAGCTATTCCAGCTGTCATAGAGCTGGAGGCTGGGGTTTGCGCCACCTAGAGAGACATGCAACCATTCACCCTCTCTGGACATAAGTCATTTGCAGCAGAGCCTTGAGCCTGGTAAGATACATTCTGGGGGCCTCTGTGGATTTGTTGGTCCAGCAAAGTCAAGCAGATGCTCATTAGGAATGGAGATGTGGATAATTTGGCGGCCAAGTCCACACTTTGTAGGCGCTGCCCCGTTCCTCGAACCAATCCTGTTGCCGGGCGCGTCATCCAGTGGACAGATGCTGCCGCCATCTGGTAATGCTGTTACCGTGATGGGGTAGACTCAGTCTGCATGGATTTTTAAATATGTGTTTTTTGTCAAAATACTTGGGAAAGATGTCCAGCAGAGGACACCATCACACACTATCCACCTGGTTGATGTCTTCCCAAACCACTATTGGCACCATCAGGGGGAAAAAAAAAACACCCCAATGTCCTCTCACATCTTTATATCAGAACAGGAATTCATTTTTTTCCAGCTATTAGACAATTTTTCGTCTTTCTTTCTTTTTTTTTTACCTTAAAGTGGGATTGTACCAAACCTTCCATCCTCTGCTCCGTACTTGGATCGATGAGAACTGGCCGACCCTGACCCCGGGGTGTGTGGTGTCATGATAACCCATAGTAGGAAGACACAAGGATACTTTGCAAAGCTTAGAAACTCAAGGTTTCGGTGAAAAAGTGAAAGTGAAAGATCAAAATTTGGCGTTTGAATGTTGAAAGGCATAATGTGAGCGCTCTGCTTGCTCACGGAAAGTGAACAGTGTCCAAGCTAGAAGGATTTGAGAGGTGATCGACACAAATCGGGTTATGCATAAGAATAAATATTTATCACTTCCAGGTGTTACCATTTCTTTTTATGTAAAAACCACCAAGACCTCCTTCAGAAATGTGCTCATCTTCACCTCCATGGAGAAGCCGAGCCGCGGTAGTCTCTTTTGTTTCCTCACTGAAACCCAATCGTCTCCCCAAAAAGCTAGAGATTAACTTGTTAAGAAACATCTAAAGTCCAGGGCAACTGCGTGCAGCCTTACTTAATGGGTATACGACAGAAACTTAGTGAATTAATTTTGTAATGCATGAAAAAGGAGATTTGAAACAGGACAGGGGCAATAAATAAACAAAATAAGATTCTCGGAATTGACAGACTGCAACAGCTCAGCCAAATATTATATCTTTCTTTATATCTTTCGATTTTAAAGAGCACAAACTTTGGGGTTAAATCTGCGTGCACCGTCAGGGGGGGTCGGGCGTTTCCGCCTCAAGTAAGATCTCGAGTGTAAGACGCCCCTCACTGCCCCTCACCCCAACCACCAACACCATCCTCAACCCCTCATCGTAGAGGCACACTGATGTGCGATGACATTTAATGCGTTTGAGGAAAAACACATCAAAGCAAAAAATCCACCTGGAATATTTTTCCAAAAAATCCAAATAACCCCCACTGAGTTGCTGATATATATTTGTACACTTAACCCGAGTCAAGGCAAAAAAAAAAAAACATGTTGGATCACGGTGTGCAAATGAGGCATAACATTACCAGCTAGACTATTTCGTTGAGATGAGGCTTTTCAATTCCAGCTCGTTTTGGAAAATCAATGAAACCCTTTTAATGCGTCTGGGGCAAACAGACACTTGTATCAATGCATCTAAAAGGAGAAAAAAAAAAAAAAAACAGAATTGGATGGAGAATGCATCCGGACCAAATGCTTTATTACTCTGTGATTGTATGATTGGTTCTATTATCTTTCTAATACAGATATCTTGACCACGCTCTGGTGACAGCCCTGTTTAGCTGGTTCAAGCCAGTGGAGAACAACTTATGGCAAGTTTAACACTTAAAACAAAAGACTAAAAACTGGAATCGAATGAAAACTCAAGAGTTATAGGGGAGATGCAGCATGTTTCTGTCATATTGGTTGTTAATTGTAAGCAAGTAGATTTCCAGTCTTAGTGCAGTCATACATCAGTCTTTGTCTCATTTTAGGACTTATGACAATAGCAAAGGTGTCTGATATTCCATGCCCTTGTGTTGAATCAATGATTCCAAATCTAGTTAGCATGATGGGAAAATATTGCATGACAAGAAAAGGATCTAGTTGTAGTTTTCGGTGAGTCTTTTCAAACCTTTGCAAAATCTTTACATGGCATAGCCAAAGTCTTTAGTCTCAAACCTAAATCTATTAAAACTACACTTTATGATATATTGAAATATTCTTGTTGTGGCAACTGGACATAAATTTCTTCATTTGAAGTTGTTTCACCCCTCATCCAAGAGGGTTCTTTAGTTCTAATGACCTGTGGGGAGTTTCTGAATATAACCGCCAGGGTTTTGGATGGGTCTAGATTATGATGGCTTGTTATAAATCGGAGAGTTGATCGGCACAAGCTAGGTCTGAGGGGTTTGTTATGCTAATGGCGGTGAAAACTTGTTGGATAATATGGACTTAGGTTCATGTGTTTTCACCTTTTCAGATTCCAATCCAGGTAATGCCCAAAAGTTGCTCCTTTGTCCCAATCAACTATCCCATTTACACATCAAACCACCGATCCTAGACCCAGCCAACACCCTGGCAGTTATTTTCGGAAACTTCCCACAGATCATTGGAACTAAAGAAACCTGTTGGATGAAGGGTTAAATATTTTCAAGTGAAGAAATTCAAGTCCAGTTGCCACGACAAAAGATTTAGACAAGAATTCACCATGACTGAGAACCTCCACACATGTGTCAGATAATAGTTTTACAGTCTTTTCAACGTCTTAAGGTATAAGGCCAGCATGCATGTAAGAACTGGCACAATTAAAACAATCTCCCAAAGTATCCAGTGAATGTCATCTATTTTGGGTCCGTTGTGTAATGGACGCCCCCCACCTCCTGGCCACAGGTGCTTTGGAGTGTCTCAGTGAGACCACCCCTATCTCAAATTGCATCTATTCAATTCTCTTTGTCTGTTTACCGACCCAAGTTGATGGATTTGTATTCCGCTCATCTCAACGGGTGACTACATAGTCCAGTGTTTTGGGAGTCTGTAGTCAGACTCGCTGAGTCACAGGTTTGTCCACCTCCACAATCCCTCTGTTTCCCTCGATCTCCCACCAGCAAGATAGAAGACGGTGCTGCCTTCGATTCCTGCAGCCACATGATATGTTGTTAGACGACACCATCACCCTCAGAAGATCCTCGAATCACTCGAATTGATCTTTGAACACTCGCTCCAAAGGATAACCTCCCTCTAATCTTTTTACATGACACTACCGTCGACAAGTTAGGCAAATTTACCAGGGAGGCCGTTGTTCGTTGTCCAACTCGACTTTCTTTGGCTGATTTCAACTGTGCGATAACTCATTTCAGGAGAATGTCGCATTTTGTGGCTGGCAAGACATCCCTCCCTGATCAGCATCAGAAGAGTTATTCGAAGGATTCGTGGTTAATATTCATAATTAAAATCCTCTGCCACAAGACTTGGTTTTCCATTCTGGCTTACTTATGCGAGTGACACAAATTAAACTAAACAGAATTATTGATGATATAATCACCCATGCTTTACCTTCAACTTGAAGCTTCTTAAATAGATTTTCTCAAAAAAAAAAAAAAAAAAAATCTGTGTACACTGAAGCTTTTTCTGATTCTTTATGATAAACAAATAAAATCCCTCCAAAAAACTTTACTGCGATCCTGTTACGTCCCTTTACACTGCTCTCACTGCCCTGACTTGTTTTACTGATGAACCCTGTCTTAAAAGTAAGCTAAACTAAAATAGTAACCATACTCAACAGTAAAACACGGTAGTTTTGTTATTTTGAGCCATTTATCCTTTATTTATTGTCTAGAGTTAATATAGTGTGTGTGTATGTGTGTGTGTGTGTGTGTAAGCCTTTGGTGTTTTTTAAAGATTAGAATAAAAACAAGGTGCTTCCCTTCATCAAAAACTGTTTTTTTCAGACTGACAAATACCGGGAATCATATTTAGAGGATCAAAGTTTCCCTCATACTTGGCATAAGGTTATATTGGGTTTAGTAAAACATATTAAAAGAATTTCACCCAGCATTGAGGAGGCTCTCAGGGAGCTAATTCAGCTGTAACAGGTATCTAAGCTAAGTGGTAATAAATGAAGACAATAATAATACATATATATATACATATATATTTTTTTTTTTGTTTGTTTTTGTTTTTTTTTTGTTGTTTTTTTTTGTTTTGAAAGGTGTGGTTTTCTAGCTTCTTCAGCCAGATAGCATTGCCTGCTTTCAAACTGCAGGAACATTTTGCAGAACCATTTTAAGGATGTCTGATGTCTGTGGAGGTTCTCAGTGATCCATTTCATTGTGAATTCTTGTCAAAATCTCCTTGTCGTGCCAACTGAACTTGAATTTCTTCGCTTGAAGACATTTACACCCCTTCCTCAGTTTGAATGACCCGTGGGGAGTTCATCAATGTAACTGCCAAGGTTTTGGGTGAGTCTAGGCTATGGTAGCTTGTTATGTAACTGGAGGAGTTGGTAGACATAAACTAGCTTGACGGGGGTTGTTATGCTAGTGGGGGTGTGGTGACTAAGGAGCAACTTTTGGGGATTACCTGGGTTGGAATGTGAAAAGATAAAGCTAGTCAAAGAGGTGAAACCTGTTGGATCCTATGCACAGAGGCTGATGTGGACATTACCGGGTCACCTGGTCCAGGTGTGCAAGTCTGTCACGCTATTGATCCCAGTACTATGCTATACATTTGTGAAAGGTTGTGTCTGAGGCCTCTTCTGCTGTATGAAAATGTTTATTTTTTTCTGTTTTTGAGTAGCTAAACCATCTTTCCCATGCATACAGATAGCATCGGACCCAGGGACCATGGACCTCAGTTACTAGATCCATTTTAGCTTCCACTCTCTGACATTTTCCAAAGGGGACATTGGTGCTTTGTGGCAGAACTCAAAATCCATCCCCTTTTGGAATGTGAGCACCATCTTTAAAAATAACCAGAAGGATTGCGAGTCAGCTGTTTTCGTGGAAATTGACAAAATGGACAAGACCAGTGAGAAATGGGTTGGTGAAGAGGTCCAGGCAAAAAAACAAACAAAGTGGTCTCCGGGGCTCGAAAAGGAACATCAACATTTTGGCCAAAATAAGTAGAGGCAGTGAACAGCAGTTTTATTTTTATTTTTTCCGCACTCGGAAAAGCAGTGCAGGTAGGAAATAAAAACACTTCAACCAAAAAACCTCATTCAAAACATATCAGGAGGGTAGTTCCTGGAAAGAAATTCAGCCCGACGGTTCATTGTGCTGCGTTCTTGGAGGCATGGACTGCTGACAAAAATGGTTGAAGCTTTCCTTGCTCTACTAATGTCAACCTTAAATTAATTGCCACGCGCCTTCAGCATTAAAACGGCAAGAACATGTCGTGAAAGCCGTCCTGCTCTAGCTGTGTCCGAGAGAAAAACTCCGGTATTGGGATGGTGACGATCCAGGCAACGCGATGTATCAGCAGTACAAAGGAACGCCGGTACATCGGAGAACCATATGGTGAAAGACCATCAGTCACATCTCACCTGTCCTTGAGGTACCCTGCTGCTCGCAACATCTGCTCCCAATCATCTCATCAGCCTCCTGCTCTCAAACAGCGCCAAACTCTCCGGGGCGCATCTGACTGACTAATTAGTCTCCCGGTTCTCCCACCACCCGATGCTTCCCTCGGCCATTTGGCAAAGCCCGGTTGCTTCATCGGGGCCTGAGGGTGTTTGCAGTGCATTAGCCCGACCGTAGCGCAGAGTATCAGCTGATGAACTATGAACGGGGGTTTAAGGGGATGTCGGAATCACTGGTCAGTGTCTCCACAGAAAGTGTCTCTCCCTCCGGACAACTGTTAAAGTCAAAGTTAGCTTTATTGTTTCTCCAACTGTACTGGACATGCAGAGGATTTAAGAGATTTAACATTTGCTCGTTTTTCTCTTCTTTTTTTTTTTTTCAACTCCATTGCGGTTGGAAGTAGAAATGTGAAATTGAGATACCGAAAGACAAATAGAGCCCTGGACATGCTGGGAGATCTAAAAAAAAAAAAAAAAAAAAAAGCACTGGTGCTGAGCTTCAAGAGAACATCAGATGAAGAAATACATTAAGAGGGATTTTTAAGATGTTCCTTTTTGCAGGATTGAACTTGTTTCTTAAAGAATCATCTCAATTAAGTTTGTCTTTCTCATCCAAATTATCAGAAGGGGAAATACATGCAAATTATTCAGTGATGCAAGTGTTTGATACCATCATGTGCAGATACGCTTCATGCAGAGAGGTAAAGGGAGAGGATTTTAGTGGAATAATGTACAACATGTTATTCCAAAAGCCCTCCGCTCATTTGGCATTTGTAGGCAGTGGAGGAGAAATCAAACTCCTTTGGGGTTTAAAGATTTTATATGCAAATGATTTCCTGAGTCAGTATTTTTTTTTTTTTTAACAGAGAGCTCAGAATTAACTAGTGCATTAATTCCCTTTTTTTCCTGAAAACAGTCTGAGAGACATGAATAATAATTCAGTTTGTTATGGCGCAAAGAGTACTCTTTTTCTTGATCATTTCAACAGTTGCAGGGCAACAAAGACCTTCAAAATATTGAGTGTGTAGAAATGATTTTCACTAGATTTACTCTAAATTCAATAATGCTATGTTTATATATCCAGAGAAGTCTCTTTCCTATAAAAGAGAAGGATATTAACAGTGCAGTAGCAATCATTGTAATCTCCTCATGGCTTAATTATGAATCATTTCAATAAGCAGAAGCAAGTGCTTACGTTGGTATATATCATTATATATTCTAATATTCCCTGGGCTTTTCTACCTGCTTTGCTGCAAAAAATGTAACTGTTTAAATTATTTTTCATTTTGTTCCATTTCATCTTTAGTGTCTTGTTTTTTGCACTTTAACTGGCTTAGATGGTGGGGGGGAAAAGTTTTGGGAAAAAAAAATTCACATAAACAAACTGTTACAAGAGTTATGATGCCAGGTTCTTCTTCCGGTAAGTAGAGGACAAGACTGATATAGATTTTTCTTCTTTTTTTTTTTTTTTTTTTTTACTTAAAAGTGATTAAAGTAAGATTCTCACAGATCAAACTCAGTGTGGCATCACTCCTCATGAACTCTCTGTCTGGCTCTCTCTTGCTGTCGTAAATCTCTCCTGTATGGCACACGGTCAGAGTCAGAATGCCAGGAAATTTCCATCCTCCACCCCGCCGTTGCGGCACAGTGAATCTTACCTGCGGGAGAGATTACTGCACTCGGCTCTCTACCTTCTACCACCGAGGCAATGGCTAAGCCGGAAAGCATTTATTTCATGGCCGGCTATGGAGAGAATTTAGCATCCGATGCACGCGTATCATAATTTCCATGCTCGTGAATTAGCTCGCAGCTCAACAATGGATATTACAACGTGAGATGCAGGGAACTCAACCCCGGGAAACATGTAGTAATATTCAGAATGCGTGTTTGCTCTGGACCTCAAAACGGAGATTTACACCGGAGTCATGTTTTCAGTTTGAAAAATAAATAGATAAATAAACTCCGAATTGAGTCTGACGACCTGTTTGGGCTATGATGGAGGAAGACGTAATTTTGTTAACAAGCCTGTAAATCACAGCAAATTTTTCATTTGCATGAAAATGTCGATGATACACTTTGGATATTTCCGGGCGGAAGCTCTCTCGCTGCCGATGTAATCCCTTTTTTTTAATTTTTTTTTTTATTTTCGCCTCTGCTGCCACCTCTCAGTTGAGTCACCAACCTGACTTAATTTTTACTAAAAACTGGGTGATTTACGAGCCAGAATCATTATACATTTTTTAATGCTGGAAAGTTTAAACCCTCTCTCAGTGTCTACACTCGGCAGGCAAAACCCAGACATGGAACGCACACGGACTTAAGCCATATTAAGGCAGCCCAGTCATGTGCACCCTTAAAAATCTAGCAAAGCATATGCTCAAAAGTGCAGTGAAAGAGGATTTGAATGGAGAAGAGTGTTTTTTTTTTTTTTTAAAAAGGTGAATAATAGGAAATGTTAATGTGTCAGTGGTGTGAAAATCCCAAGGCTCATCTCTCTCATCCTCTAATCTCCGAGAGCCTCGAGGAGAGAATTCTCTTCGGTGATGAAACCAGATTTTTGTTACCATCTTCCGTGTGTTTATGCGAGGAATGAAACATCTATTCATCATCAGACTTCTCGGCACAGCGGCAAACAAGCGTGCAGGGCTGAGCGCAATTCAGAAGGGCTACAAGTTGTGGAACACTGTCTGCCGGATCGTAAAAGTCTGATGGGGTGCCTTCATCTGTGGATAAATAGCGGTGACTCACACTGACAGCAAGGCAGGAGCTATGAAACCTGGTCAACTGTGACCGGGAGACTGCATTAAACAAACAGTTCCCCTCTAACAAATCCACAAAACACGGGTTCTCTCCCACTGTTTCATCTCCAGTTGTTGGGGGAATAATTTTCATTCATGTACCATCGCCATCCTTGTGGAAAAATAGACACCTGAGTGTGTGTGTGTGTGTGTGTGTGTGTGTGTGTGTGTGTGTGTGCATCCGAGGTCAAGAAGTTATCTGAGCACTTTTTTTGAACAGGGCTCCTGATGGAGTCAATAGAATGTCCTTCATTTGGTTTTTCGCCGCTTGTGGAGTCAAACTCACGCTGACACACACACACACACACACACACACACACACACACACACACAAATTAATTTAAGGCACACAACTTCAATACCATATAGCACTGAAGCTTAATAGGATTAGATCAAAAGTATATGTAAATGTAAAGAATGAGTTACTATCAATCAGCCTTATTCACATCAAACATGAAACATATGAACAGTGACAGATAATTCAGAAATGATTGAATAGTCTTGTTAAATAACCGTCTCTCACTCTGTTCAAAATGTCTTCATAACTGCATTCCTTTGGTGCTTCTGTTAAAAACTATTATCTAACTATTGATTTTAAATCAAATCGGTGAGTGAAGTTGGCAAGACAATTAATAAAAATCCTCTCTTAGGCTGGTTTCATATCCTTAAGATGTCTATAGTAATGACAAATCCACCAAAATGTTGTTCGGAATCAGACAAAGAAAACGCTCGCTAAAATATCACCACTGCAAAAAACACGCCTCCCCGGGAGCTTTTTTATCAAGAAGTTACTTCCTATAAGTGTTTGAACATGTTAAGAAAAAAGAAATCCAAAGCACTGCAAGAGGCATGAGTCTTTCGGCTGGCTAGAATATAAGCCATTTTCATTTTGCAGGAACTTTTCAAAATTCCTAGAACCGTTTTAGGGACCAGGCCTTTTTTGTGCGTTCAGCCAAATAGAAACCAGGAACCATGGACCTCAGTTTACCATTTTAGCTCCAAATACAGGGTCTTTTTACACCTCCGTGAGATGGTGGTGCTTTGTGATTAGTAGAATTACCAAGCAACGCCTATTAACTGAAACTTAATTCAGACCGCAGACCGCGTAGACCGCAGAGTGCTTTTTCTAAAACTATTGCAACCACTAGTCAGCTGTTTCCTTTTGACTTGCGAAAAAAATGGACTGTACCAATGTGCAAAGTGCAATGGACGGAGGTCCAACAGAAAGCTAAAGGATCACCTAGAGAAGGGTAGTTCCTGGAACAAAAACTGAGGTTTTACTTTTTAGTTCTGAACAGACTTGTGAGGAATGTTTTACCCAAAAGCGGCTCACGTAACAACCAACCATGGAGCCTTCTTCCACAAACTGCATGTCAGCTGAATTCAAAACCAGCTGTGGGTATGACGACTTTGATAGCAACTTAAAGACGTAGCTGTATATTATCTTTGGGAACAGACCCCCCTTATAAATGTACTTTTATGCACTAATGCATGAATAAATGCACTAATAAATATGTACACAGGTGGAGTCCCAGCTACCGGCTGCCAAATTGCTATGTTCTGACTCAGTTCCTAGATATCCAGGGACGTGATAAATTTTTAGAGGACAGTAATTACGATGTACTCATATGGTGCTCTTTGACTTATATGTTTCCCATTTAAAGGGCTGATTAACTTCCAAGAAAGCCTGCATCAAATTAGGCATGTTATCCGATTATTCTTAAATAAATGTACCCCTTCTCTCAATGGTCCGCTCCTTTCCCACCTCAAGGACAAAACACCCAGGCATTAGATCGGGAATGTGGCGAAAGCACGGAGGACTGTGATGACGTCCACACTGGTGAGACCAAACAACCTCTGCACAAACAGATGGTCCAACACAGAAGAGCCACTATTTCAAGACTCTGCAGTCCACCCACACCTGGAGGACAAGGGGCATTCTTTTGAAGACAGCAATGTCTGTATTCTGGCCAGAGAAGAACGATGGTTCGAGAGAGGAGTCACAGAAGCCGTATTTGTCAAAACAGGAAAAAAACATCTCTGAACAGAGTAGGGGCCCTCAGACACAAATGTATAACGCCGAACTGAGATCAATACCGAGATGGATTTGCAAACAAGGACCAGGCCGATAAGCACCCTCTAAGCTACAAGGGAAGATTCAGCCCCGGTAACTTCCACATGTGCTCCCACAGGTTACACTCCTTTGTCCGGCTTTACCTTTTCACATTCCAATCCAGGTAATCCCAAAAACTTGCTTCATTGTCCCCAACGAACAACATCCCTTTTAGCACAACACCACCCTTCCATCTAGTTTCTTCCAATCAAATCTTCAATTTACATAACGAGCTGCCATAACCTAGACCCGTCCAAAACCCTTGGGTTACATGCGGAAACTCCCCACAAGGCATCGGAACTGAAGAAGCCTCTCAGATGAGGGCGAAACATTTTCAAGTCCATCTGCGCCGACAAGAAGATTTCAACAAGAATTCGACATAACTTGGATGACTGAGAACCGCAAAATACATAAACACACAAAGTTAACTGGAAGGACAAGATACAGTCAATTGGAAACATATTCCATTGAGAAGGTTGGAATACCTGTGATTGACAAGTGGCCGGTCCAAACATGAGCTGGGGTTGGCTTCAACGACCCCAAACCCAAATTCTAAATTTGCATATCTTTAAACATTGTACAAAAACACCTCCAAGCTGTGAGAGACTAAATATGTAACTCTCACCTTTCTTGTCCCAAGCTTGTATAACAGACTTTATGTCTCTGGCTCTGAAAGATTCCCTCCACTTACCGGAGCGTGGAGAAAATTGTGGACGGATTTATTTTCTACAGAAATTTGGCTCACAAGATAATCAGGCAGGGTCCAGGTGCCGAACACCGTTGCCTACGGCAACTTCAAAAGAACCCGTGTCTGGTAAAATGCAAGAAATGTACTTCACCGGTGGACGGAGATGTCTCTGAGATCCTCGAGATACGAAAAATAGAATAAGTTAAGTGGGTAAGATTATCAAGTACAGTAATACCGGCGGGGCAGGCAGACTGAGTAATATCACAGAATGCAATTTCTCGCTTTTTCAAGGCCTGTGCCGTGATGCAAGGGAGTACCTCCATCCCCTTTCAGCTCTAAAAAGAAAATGTGCGCTAATTGCATGTTATCTTGTTTGTTTTTTTCGCTTTCACCTCACACACACAGTATGAGCTCCATGTGAGATGGAAACAATGGTCTACAACCAGGCGTGATGTTCCACGTGTATGTTTGGAACACGGTTAAATTAAATGGCCGCACTGTAACGGATGTTAGTCCAGCAGTAGATGATCTGAGTTTGTAGCTTCCCAATGAATTATTTTTTATTTTCTCTCTGTTATTGCCCCTTCCGCAGTAGACGCTCTCATCTGGCACTTTATTGATTTTCAATGAAGGTGTGCAGCAGCAGGAGAGTCGCTGAATGGACCTGACTCGTCTCGTCCGCCTTTGTCTGCCAGCCGAAGCTGAACCCAACCGAGACACCGATAAACCCGGACCGTGTTTTGCGATCGTTATTATGGACTATCTTACCACGGGGCTTACCGATCCCGAGCACATGTCTGTTTGTGCTCTTCTGTTTTCGTCCATGTTTTATATTTTGTATTTAAATGTTATTGTTCTGTTTTATCTGAGCTTTTAAACTTTTGTTTTCATGGTACCGGCCTCACCGAGGACAGGGCTTGCAAATAAGCATTAGCTACAAGCTGCTATGCGTAATATCCGTTTTGTATTTCATATGAAATAATGTTTAATTCATTTGTCCCTGTTCAATAAATGTCTAAGTAAATAATTAGTTGTCAAAAACAATATGCATTCACTGCATTTCATACTCAGTGTGTTAGAGTTGTAGTTCACTTATTTATTTCAATGTTTTACATATTTTACCGAATTGATTTCAATTTTATTTAATTGCACTTGCATGTTTTGATTTAATTTTATTTTATTTTTCACTATTCATCTGCAAACAGCAACTATGAATGTTAAAAGGGATGATTACAAGAGCCAGATGCTGTCAGGCTTATATCAGATTCATGCAAAAACCATCATCAATGCCAGCTTTGTCAGAGTCCAATCATATTTGTGGCTCTGGTGAAAGTACAAACTGTCAACATCCTTTTTTTGTGTGTGTGTGTTTTATATATGTGTTTTTTGAATATTGACAATGCTTTTTCTGTGTGTGAATTATTAGGAGCATCAGTCGTGTTGGTCGGGGATTTCAACAGAAACATGCCTTCTAATGCAAATTAGGTCTGAAATGTTGAATGCTCACTGTTTGGTTTAGAATCCACAGCCAATCTTTGCAAAGTTTGATAGTCAAACAACAAATCATCAAGTGCAGTGCAGCCCTTCGTGATACGACTGGATTTTTTAAAAGGATCCTCAGGTTGACTGTCAGATGTCAGCACTGCAATATCAGCCCAGTGACAAGGGCAGCTCAAGAAAACTCTGCTTTTTTTTTTTTTTTGCTTTTTTTTTGGCACTATAGCCCAACCTGAAGAGCTTATTTCTTCAACTGACAACAACAATCATCAGCACTGATGTAACTGCAAGGCTGTATATATACATATCTGTTGTTTTTTTGTTTGTTTTTTTTGTCTTGTTGTAATAACTAGCAGATGATATGAATCTAACACAATGTGCGCAAACTCTAACAGAAAAGTTTAATGGCTCTGTGATGTGCCAACAGCTCACGCCGCCATCCCATAACAGCCGTTGTTGTATTGTTATTTTTCCGCACTGATCCAAAATCACACTTGATGCCAGTTCGTCAGACTTATTCTGTAAATAACTCAAGTGTCAGGATGACATTCACACAACATAACTTTAAAAATGTGTTTTGTTTTGCACATCGGTTACTTATTTTGTCTCAGCAGCGTCTTCTTGATTGACTCAAAATTCAAAGATTATCCTTTCATATCCCAGATAGGATCTGATATGACACATTTGCCTCGCCGCTCTTAAGAAACCCTGAATGCTTTTCAGGTCAACAAAAGTTCAGTCCGTGATAAAGCGAAGCTGCTGATCTATTTGAATAACAGCAGTTTGGAAGACTTTTGAACACGATGGTCGCCATCTCCGGTTTTTATTTTAAAAACGTCTATCACTCGCATATAGATTGTCATGAAAAGGACAATGAGAGGAGATCGGCGAGGCCGTGTTTAGAGTCGTACCGTTAAGTGGCTGCAAAGTCGAGAGCAATCAGAAATGGCATTTCGGATAAGGAGAGACACGAACTCGCAGACGGCCCATTGTGACACATCACCATTTATACCAGGCAATCTCAAAAGGTGAGTTTTGCATTTGGGATATGCAGACCGGGGGCGGAGACGCCATTCATTATCCAACTGCGCTGAAAAACAGGGAGTTAAGTTTTAAGTGAGCTCATGCGGTGAAGGGAACCTGCAGTTTGTCATTATATTAAAACCCATAGATCAACCTCAAAAATTTGAGTCTGACAATGGTTGGATAGGAAGCTTTTGAGATGGAAAATAAAATAGAATGGATTAGAGATAGATCATAAAATCCAAAGGTATATATATAAATATAGAACTTAATATATAAGGTGTACATATATATATATATAGTTGTGTAGTTTATACATTTATTTATCGATCTCTAATGTTCTGATCTGTTCTGATCTCCACAATTTGTGCAACTACTGTAGAATTAAAAATAGTTTTATGGTTGATTTTTTTTTTTATATATATATGTAACTATGTAGTTTATACATGTATTTATTAATCTCTTATGTTCTGATCTCCACAACTACTGTAGAATCAAAAATAGTTTTATGATTTTTTTTTTTTTTTTTTTTCCCACAATCTAAACATAGGAGGTATTCTTTATATCAGCAGATGAGCCACAGTTCATATTTCTGAGAGTGAGAACAGATGGGTTATGTAACAAAGTTAGGGGGCGTTACCCTGTATTTTCTCTCCCTACAATGCGTTTAGGGAGATAAGTGTGAGACTGAAACCTGGTAGCAGGTGTTTAATAATGCAAATGTGTTAAATTTTCAATTTTATGTTATGTTTATGTTGACAGGTGGAAGGACAAAAAAATATTTTGAATACATTAAAATGGTTGCTGCAAGGAAATGAGAGGATGTCAATGTGCAGAGCACAATGGACAGACAGATTGATCAGCTCCTGCTAGCACTTTCTGGCCTGTCAGTCCTGGCAGCAGAGGATTTTCTTTTTTTTTTTCACTCCAGGACAGAAGCTCTGGAGATTTATCTCTTACTTGGATGTCACGGTAACAGACAGTTACGGGAATGGCTGGAAAATGAGTCAATTTACCAATAAATGAAAAAGCTGACCAACAAATATTGGACTTTTGAGATGGCAGAAACCGACCTGCATCACTTCCGCAGCCTCTCGGGTATAATCACACCATGCTTTTAAAAACCTGACAGCCTGTTATCTATTTGCTTATTTATTATTCATTCATTATCTTCATCCCGTATCCTGCGCTCAGTGTCACATGTTGGCTGGAGCCTATCCGTGCTGTCATCGGGCGAGAGGACTCATCCTTGGTCAGATCTTATTGACATGCAAACATTCAGTCTCATTCACTGGGCAATTTAGGGTCTCCAATTGAGCTCTTCCATGGTGTTTGGACAACAGGAGGAAACTGGAGAACCAGGAAGAAACCTTTGCACACACAGGGAGAACATGCAAACTCCACACAGAAAGTCCTCCGGCCGGAATTACCCCTTCTTGCTGCAAGGTGGAACTGTACCACTGTACCTTATTTAGTATTTCAATTATACGATCGCTAGAGCATCAACATCCTGCATCATCATTTTGCAGGAAATGCAGTGCATTATAAAATCAATAAAATATATGAACTATATTTTCTGTAACATATTCATTTTATTACTAAATTCAACTGTTATTGAATGACTTATTATAATTGCAATTCTTATTATATTGTTAATATTATTAGTATTGTTATTATTGATCATAATTATAATCATGATGATAGCAAGCTTGATTTGAATTTTTTTTAGTAGTAGTAGTAGTAGTAGTAGAATTGATTCATTTCATGAGTACTATTCCTGCAATAATAATGATAATGATTAATTTAAAATGTCTGTCATTATTATTATTATTATTATTATTTATGTATTATCAGTACTATTCTTGCAATAATAATAATACCAATAATTGGTTTAAAAATACTGTCATTATTATTATTACTATTTATTATTTTAATTTAATGTCAAAATCAACAGTTTATAGTGCTCTCGTTAATTGATTATGATCATTATCATCATCAATATTATATTTGGTTAAATTGTTCCATAATTGTTCTTGATTTCATATGATGCTGTTACCGAGGCAGACGCTGAGATGACAAATTTTAGATCCACCTAAAGATGAAAATGTGGCAGATGCTCCCCAATTAGCTTTAACCGAACATGGAAGCAAAGGGAAGAGAGAGGACCTCTGCCGCGACATGTTCCTGACACGACCTTATTAGGAACCCCTGGATCCCTGATCTCATTCTGGATGCTGCCGGACTGTACAGGAAAATCAAGGTTATACGGTAAATTCTTGATTTTTTTTTTTTTTTATATCCTGACGGTTGGGACGGTTTGCTAGGAAAAAAAAAAGCAAGGGAGGAATCAGGTTGACGATGCCAGTGGTTTGTTTTATAAGACCGAGGTTGAAACCTCGGAACTCGGTGCTCGTGCCAGCGTGGGCCATGTGATCACCTTAGGAGGCGCAGCCACTGTGTCAGTAACAGAAATAAGGGCTTTTTGGGGGGGAGAAGGCGAGAGAAAGGAGAATTTTGGATGTAAGAAACTACATTTAATCTCTTCAGGCAGGGTCTCAAATTGGGGGATTTGCAGTGACTAGTTGCCCAAGTACTCACACTGTGATTTACATTAACAATCCTGGAAAGTACTCCTCTCTGCCGCCACAATCCCACCGGGCACTGTATGAGCATTAAATTGACTTTAGTTAATTTACTTTCATGAATTTATTGCAGTCTTTTCAACTCCTTATATAATACACACAATTCACCAGCAAATCCATGAATGAAAACAGTCATTTATATAAATATCCATAAACAGCTCTACCTTGACTCCAGCTGACTGGTGTCAGCTGAAGCTTGTTTCTCCTGCCCTTCGTTCACCAATACAATTTTAGAAATTCAGAGAATAATAAATACAATAAGGAATTGACAAGCTTCCCCACTGGTGTTCATAATACAGTTTTATTTGTATTCATTTGTAGTTCTTTGTAATTATTTGCTTTATATTTAAAAAAAAAAACAAACATTCAGAAATAATAAAAAATGTTATTTCTAAATGATTTTTTGAATCCATTAAGTGTATTACATGTTTCATATCTATTTCTAAATGACTTCCTCAAAAATAGATGAATTACTTTTTCTTTTGTCCGTTCGCAAATATAGGAATCCCGCTTTGTTCGTATATCTGGAGCCTCCTCCGGACTGTCTGGGAGGTGTTAGTATTTACTTTTTCAGATTCAAAGTCCACAGGATCACTGAATTTTTAGGGTTTGTAAATAAAATATGTCACTAAAGACTCCCTACCCTTGATCCGATGCAGGACTTACATACTTTAACTCTGAGCCGTTTTTCCCGCCTCCAACTGACTGAGGGCAATGATACGTATAAAAATGATCCCATTACATGCAGCGTGCATTTCGCTGACCGGTGTACGCCTCAGGTGAAATGGAAAAACACAGGGAAGCTTCGCAATCCTCTAACTTTGCTGACTGTTATGAAAATAAAAAAAAAAATCAGAGTGGTGCGCCTTCACTGGCTGAATACAAGTCCGGGGAAATAGTGCTGAACAGACACAACGGAAGCAACAATTTCATGGATTAACTGGAAGTGGCTTTGAAATTGGCACGCCTGGGCCTCCGAAAAGGAACTCGATGTTCTCCGAGCCTCGGAGTGTAAGCGGTAAAAGTCTGGCGGCGATTCGAAGCAGACTGCGCGGTTTTCAAGAAACCGAAAAAAAAACCTTCGAAGTTTCCTCCCTTTAAAGTTTCAGGCTAAAAGTAACAAAATATTAATTTTCTAAAGCGGGGCTTTCTTCTTTTTTTTTTTTTGGTTTAACCCTCCAAATTGAATTTGTCAACTCTGATTAGCCCGTGATTACTAGAAATCATGTTTAAGCGCTGAAGAGTCTTTTATAATTTTCATCCAGAGCTGAAAAAAATATTTTCACCCCGGCTCAGCCCGTCGACTCAGGGAATAATCAGGCCGTTGCTTGACGTTTATTCACTCGTCGATCGCATCGAGTATCAGTGAGCCTGAAATTGACGACTCATGAGATTCCTAGACTCTGCATTGAAACTGAGAATCCACGCTTTAATTAAATGTGTCACGTAGCAGCCCTTCCCTTGTACCGCAGTTTGGCTTATAATAACCCACCAGATATTTTTTGGTTGCTGGCAGCCTTGGTTACGTGTAGCATTTGACTTGGTAAAATCCTTTGGATAAGCTTTTGTGATATAAAAAAAAAAAGCCCAAAATAAACTAATTAATGAAAAAAAAAATATATAAAACGAAGTGCTACAAGCAACTTCAATATTATTGCTAATAACAATAGCAATAACAGTGGCAATAGTAATACTTAATAAAATACCAACAACAACAATAATAATAACACATCGATATAGATGGATTTAATAAGTTCACTTTCCAAGTGTCCAAGTGAAAAAGGGTTAAGAATAGGATATAATTCATTTATTCCTCAAGAGTGAAACTGGCCCACAGTGTTGGTGCACAAAAAGATAAGACCCCCCCGGCCAACAGTCTTCTTGCTTGGACTTTGGGAAGCACAAAAGGCCGAGAACCCCGGGAGCGAGGTGCACGTCCAAGCACATATGCTTCACCAAATCTGATAGATAAGATTGATTATTTCAGAACTCAGAAGCAACCTGAATAAAATAACCGTGTGTCTTAGACACATTTCCAAGAAATAGATGCTGCTTCTTGGGAAACTGTTGTGAAATATAGCAAGTGAACATCACAAGATCTTTTAATGTCATGTTTGTTTGTTTTTTTTTAGTTTGCGGGTCATTGACAGGGTTTTTTTGTGTGTGTGGTACACATTGAATCTTCATCTCTCTGTTCGGTCGAGCAGGAAGACAAGCAACCTGGGAACTTGTCTCGCTTCAGATGTTTCAGCCCCAACTCTAATTAAGTTCAGATACTCAACCAATCAGAACCCATATCTTTGAAACCAGGAGAGGCCGATACCTCCCGAGGATATAAGACGCCGCTTGGGAATTCTTTGCAAACACAAGATGGAAGCTACAGGAGTGTGTCCGATAATCTTGGTGATTTATTTACCTTTGAAATGTTAAAAAAGAAGCGATACTACAAGTTTCCTGTGAGAAGATTCCATCACAGTTTGGTTCAAGTCCATTGTTCCAGCCTTTGTAAATGTTATATGTTCTTTCTTTTCATCATATTTTTTTTTCAACAAATCTGTTTAATGTAATTCAAAGATAATATAATTGGTTTCCAATCAGGATACTGTATTGTTGTTTATTTTGAGGAAAGAACTGTGCACGTCTCGCTGGATTCTGTCGCTGTGCACTCCCTCTGCCGTTGGGACGTTCTCAAACTGTGACTTGACGTTAAAAAGTAGGAGCTATCACCAACATCAACAGAATCGAGATCGGAGGCCAATTCTGCCGCCCTTCCCGACAACTGAGATCCTCACCTTTTAAATTTTCATCTAAGTTGGTCTTTGCCACGACTCACGGACAAGGTTGGAAAAAAAAAAAAAAAAAAATCGTAGGCGTCTCAAAATAACCATTTTCGGACAGAGCGGTACTAAAAACTCAGTTCTATGAAAACTACTAATTTAAAAATGGAGCTCTGACCTGTGAGTTCTGCCAATCACTAAGCATATTTGTCACATGCAACCGTAAAAAGGCCCTGCCTCGGAATTGGAGTTAAAATAGTTGCAGGAAAGATCAACCGGGTCAAAAAGTTCCTCCAGCGCCAAAGCGGCTAAAGATGCGGTGGTCTGTTCGTGCGTGGACAGTTTTTGTCAAAGGTCTGATAATATGCAGAAGTTAACTCTGTTGTCGTTATATAATAGGTGCTTCGCAACACTTATCAATGTGAACAGATGCTTTTGAGTCGCCGTTACCTAACAAGGACCGTCTTCAAGAATACATTTGCATTTACAATGACAAGAGAGCAAAGCCTCGAGAATGTGAGTTGGAGATTGAGGAGCCAGCGAGCAAACAAGGGGATTGTCATTTCAACAAGACTTGGCTTAACAGTATTTGTCGACACCATTCCGCACCAGAGGCCGATGTTGGATTTTTATAGTAGACAGTAGCCCGCTGATACGGCGCGAGTCAAACAGCTTTGCTTTCTGGCTGGATACCCAGTTATTCGAATTCAGTGACCTTGACAGAATCGGTGCTGTCGGGAGTTGTAATACCTGAGGCCGGGCCACATGAAGCGCTTCCAACTAATAACCTTGGTCTTCTCTGACGAAGGCCTCCCAGGAAACCATGTTAAGGTAACATACCGAGAGAGACCAGGGCACAAAGTAATGTGTCTTTAGCTAACAGTACCAGCTACTGTGTTACTGGGAGCGTTTTTTGAATTTTAATGAACTTTAATTCAATTCAAAACATTTTCTTAAACCTCTAATAATACTGGTGTCTCGGCGCATGTCCGTGCATGCGCGAGGCTTGACATCGACACCCTTTTGTTTTCCCCGGGGCCATTTAAATGCTTCTCAGCAGAAAGATATATCCAGTGACCAATACAAGCGCCTCTACTTGACGTGGCTGTAATTCCATCTGCTCGATATTTTCAGTCACAGTGACATTGAGAGAATCCGCCAACGATCATCCGCAGCCTGTTGAAGATGTGTTGGGTGCCTTGGGGGCATTCAAAATATTTGAGTCTTTTTTATTTGATGTTTTTTTATATATTTATTTATGTATCCACTGATTAATGCATATATTTGTTTATTTTAACTTTCTTATATGTATGAATTTATTCAATGTATTTATATTTTCATATATGTATTCAGTTTATTCCTTTATCTATTTATTCATTCCTTCATTTAGTTTTTTTTTAATTTATGTGCTTATTTATTTTAATAGGTCTATTAATACATGCATGTATTTATTTGTTTATGTCATTATTTGTGTCTGTATTTATTTATTTATTTCATGTGTTTGTTTATTTTTATTTTTATTTATTCATTTGTATGAATAAAATATATTCATTGTATCCATTCATTCATATAGCCATATATATATTTACCTTTTCATATATTGATTTTCTATTTGTTGAACTATTTACTCATTCATTATTTCATTTGTTTTACTTGTTTTATGTGCTTATTTATTTGAATAGGTTTATTTATATATATATTAGTTGGTTGCACTTATTTATGTTTGTATTCATTTATTTTTGCTTATTTTCCTTTAAACTTGGGGCGGGGATTCTGGCTAAGATAACACAATAATGAATGATTATTTCGAATGATGCACCGATGGGAGAAGCCTGAGGTTCCTTGCCACAATGACACATCCGGGGACTGTTATTTGTTTTACTAATAATGACAGAGTCACATTGGCAGGGCGAGTACACGTGTTTCCAGGAGAACAGTGAATGTAACGTATTCATTAGCGATTCTACTAATGCCTCTTGTTTTGCGGCGGTGTTTATTCTCCCCCACAATAAACTCCACTGTGTGCGATTGGGACAGTGGGGGGGAAAAAAAAAAAAAAAAAAAAGAAAAGGAAACAGACATCAAAATCAGGCTGCTGGACTAATTCCTTCTGAGAAGATGGGACATCAATACTGAATAAATAAAGAAGTAAGCAAACAGGAGACCACATGTGTTCCTTGGCAGAAAATCAAATGAGAGACATGTCTAGAGCCCGCGCAAGACTCTGTAGTTCTCCAACACCGGTGAATCCCCGCCTAGGAATGGTTTGGTTTCAGACAGTTGTTTTGAATCTTCCATGCATCAGGCAATCAATGAATGAGCACCGGCGTTTTCTTTTCGTTATTTATTCACTCATTCATTATCAATACGGTTTATCCTGCAGCCAGGGTCACTGGGGGCCCGAGCCTATCACAGCTGTCACTGAGCGGGGAAGCAGGGTGTCAACCTTGACCGATGGCCGGTTGAACGTAGAGATAACAACAACGTTCACTCTCTCATTCTTACCTTACAAAGAGACGCCCCTTCTCAGGATCCAATTCAGGTTTTTCTAGCTGTGTGTAAGCAGCGTGAAACACCGCGCCGTGGTACGCCTATTTATTTGTTTGTTTCTTTGTTTCTGCCCCGAGAAGTCCAACAATGCGAGTCCGTACGTATTCCTACAACCTGCGGGTTTGTATTCAAAACACAATTATACCTTGACATACAAGTTTTGTAACCCAGCTCGTAACTATATGATAGTACACATCGAATAAATGTCCCCATTGAAATTAGTTGAAATGCTATTAATGTATTCCAAAATGCAGTTAATAAAAACAAATAATGTATGAAAAATAATACATAAGATAGGAGTTGATGAAGAAATAAACTGGTTATATGAAGTGTATTTACCGGAAGATCCGATATCGGCAGTGGTACGGGCAGTCACGGTATGTCAACAACAACGACTTTTCCATCTCTATGTGAACAAGACAACAACACGTACAACGCACACACCTCGCTCACATTTTTCCATGATTTGCGCTGGGCTACCTAGTAGCGGGCAGCGCGTTCTTTTGTTTTGAAGCGTCACATCACTGACAGCGGCGGCCACGTTGGTGTCAGATGCTCATCCTGCTCGCTCTTGATTCAGATTTCAACTCCTATCACAAAGCCAAGCTCATATCTCGGAAAACTCGTAAGTTGATGCCTCTCTTAAGTCGAAGTTCAACTGCAGTATGTATTGTGGCATTTCCAGAACGCCAAAGTATTGCATACCACCAAACAGGTTATGCCAGATTTAGCCGTACATCAAGCTAATCAATACCAGGTCAAACAAATGTCATGGAGTTTGCAGTTCGTCGTGGATATGATGCTGATGTCAAAATAAAATGCAGATTTCCAACAGCTGATAGACGTGTCTCTGTGTTGGATTCAACAGAAGCTAAGAGGAGAAAAAGCAGCTTTCAAAACGATAAGTAGTGTGCGGGGCGGAGGGGTGCCGCTGTGTGTGTGTGTGTGTGTGTGTGTGGGGGGGGGGGGGGGCGCACAGTGCTGCACACAGGAGATTTGACACTCAGCGGTGCCTCACAGCACCGTAGCTCTTGACGGGGTCCAGATAATTAAAGCCTCCGTTCATTTTTGTCCATCAGGACTGAAATGTCGCTCTTTAAAGGGAACCTCACATCCTGTCAGGGTTGAGATACGCCGATGAAGGATAATCAGGTTTAATGCAGTTTGCGGGTGTTTAAAAATCTTTACCGAGGAACGACATGCACCGGCCGAGAAAGGACATGTATTTCCATCAAGTCTGACCAACAGCCCTGAGTATGATAAGTGACAAATCACTCCGACGATTGCGTGCTACATGACAGGGAGCAAAATGATGATGAATGAACCTTGATATGCTAGAGTGATCTCCCCCATCAGTACAACGCAGCTAACTTTGGACTGTGGCGCCTGCGGTTTTGTGGACCTGCTGCAGCTTTGGAGACTGTCACGTGTTTGTGTGTGTGTGTGTGTAAATGCATAGCCAGCTAGCAGAACCAACAGCAAAGACGTCTGTAATTCATACCGAAGCTTTACAATGACTACAACAGGCAGGTGACGGTTTTCAAAAATATTTTCCAACGTCAGGCTCGGGTTTCGTCTTAAGGGTTGCACAATTTACAGGGTTATTTTCGCAGGAGTTTAGAGGCCGATTTGTCATACTTCGCATCATAGGTTCCACTACTTTTTGCTATAATATATGTATTTTTAACTGTCTGAGCTTATGTCTCGTATTCTATGCGCCTGCATCGTTTGTATTTAACTGCGTATGCAGAGCCTGTTGGCACAGTCCAGTTGAAAATGCATGCAGCAAAAATAAAAACGGAGATTAAACCGGCTTAGCCTAAGGATTCAGAGCAGAGGTTATAAGCAACCAGATGGACTGAGAGTGTGTGTGTGTGTGTGTGTGAGAGTGTGTATGTCTGGTAGAAAGAGAGAGAGACCCTATCTAAGCTGATTTTGAATGTGTCTGTAATAGTGTAATCCTCTGATATGTTTATTTTCATAGCACACCGATTTCAATAAGCCCTTTCCTCTCTGAGGTAGGGGGAAAACATATTGTTGGTAGATTTAAACATTATCACGAAACCCCGCTGTTATAATGGTGAAGTCATGTTCCACATAAAGGCAATGTTACTGATCTGTTTCCAGCCGGAGAATGCACGATATGTCGTGTTCCCTAGCTTCTTTCAATGGGATTAAATAGAAAGAAAGTACAAGAGAACGCTTGTAGCAATAAACCCCTCCCGGTATGTTTTCAAACAATTCTGATTAAAAAAAAAAAAAAGACTCATTTTGTGAAAACAAAAAAAAACAAACTGAAATGAAAAAAAATAATAAGATATTTAAATATTTGATCCGACCGCGGTGATGAGTGAGATAATGACTTGTACAATACAATCAAAACAACCCCCCTGCTAATTTATATATGGAAGAAATGCTTGTTTTTATCGCTCCTGCATTGTAATAAAACCAGGTTTCATTAACTCACAACCTGTGTGTACTAATGATCCTCGGCGTGGTTCACCGATGCTTCACACCATCAACGCGCGCACGGATGCTATCGCGAATTGACTGTGGGAGGGGGGGGGAGTTTTTGGTCTTAATGAGCAGGAGACTTCAAACTGCGGCACCGCGTAATGGTCTATTACCGTTCGGCTGCATCCACATGGAGAATTGCTCCCGCATTTCCGCGAATCCAGTAAAGGGCGCGCGCGCACGTTAACCCACACATAGCTCATCAATACCAGAAAGGCCTTACCTGTATCCAGGGATCCATTGAGAGTCGGGATGGGGGTTGGATGGCAGATGAGGAGACAGAAGATCCCGAAACAGAGACAAAAGAGAAGAAGAAAACACAATCACAATCATAGAAGTTTAAATAAGGACATACATTTTCAATTGAAATGATAAAATATATAAAAATACATTCAAGCCGATGAGAAATGTATCGACAGCTTCTGAATCTCTCGGCTCGGACTTAAAATCCACAGATATTAATTTTGGAGGTGAGCGAACAGTAATTACTTTGCAGGCTGTGTAGCAACGCTGTCGTGCACAGCATCTTATTAGCGGCTCTGATAACCAACATAATGATGGCGAAATGTTCTGCAGCCCTAAACAACCCGCAATTAAGACTCAGCGACCGATTGTTTCTCAACAATCGATTTTTTGCGCCGCTTCCACGTGGAAATCAACAGGAGAGAAGTTAAAACTGAGAATCGTGCCGGAGCGATGGCCGTCTTCATAATTTCCACGCAGCCGCATCATCTGTTTTCCTAACGGCAGACAAGCATTTCCAATTTTTCCTAACATGCATATTATCTTAGAACGTGCGCCGCAGGGCCGTCTCTGAGTAGTGACTGTTGCACAGGCGCTTCGGCGGGGATAAAATAAATATAATCCAAACACAAGTGACAGCACATGCAGTTTGGGAGCCAAGCACTCCTGTGAGTCATAAACATCACATATTGACAGTTGCAGCTTCTACTCTGAGCATATGATGATATGATCTCACATTTCGTACGGACATTGTTGAAAGACTGTCTGATGTTATCGTAAAATAATTTTTTTTAAGATTCAAATCGTACGGGCGGGAGCATCGCCGTGGCGACGGAAAAAGTATCACCGAGGGAAAAAAAAAAGAGATTTAAGGGGGATCAGAGACAGAAGCATCGACAGCAGATAAATTTCCACTCCGGCCAATCTGACGGTTAAATACTCTCTCTACATGCACTTTTGTTATCGCCAAGATAATTGTTTCCCAGGCTAACAGGATCTGATCCTTGCCAGGCCGAGATTCTGTGTGTGTTCCAGCTCCTCTTGGCAGCGAAGAGGCTGGCCTGCGGTCAGGCCTGTGATGAGGTGAGGAGGCATTAGCGGCGAAATTACACCGAAAAGTTTCGATGCGGAGGCCGGCAAAGGGCGGAGACGAACGTTAACTGCAAATCCATTAATTGCATTCGAATTTGACGATAAAACTCTGCAGCCGGTGTCATAAAACCTTTTGTCCATCGTTTATAAGCAGAAATATGAGCCTAGAGAAGTTGATATTGAATTGTTTTATATTTTAATTGCTCTACTTAAGTACCTGCAATGAAATATATGGTTGAAGCCAAGCTGGCAATGGGCAAGAGGTCGCGCTTAACCTGGGAAAGTTCCTGTTCGACCACATAACCATGAATTATTTGCTGTCTTTAATCCATCTTCTGCGCATTCTTTGACTTTGGCAGAAAGGAGGAGAACGCGGAAAGAAAAACAGAGCGTGCAAAGGAGGGCATTTTTCGACAGAACGGTTCTACGTACGCAGATCTGTGAGAAGTTTCTCGTAATGGGCGCGTTTTACGAATTACACAAATCATCAAGCGGCTTCGTCAAGGGTGTCAAACTCAAAGCCCGCCGGATGAATCAGGCCCACAAACAGGTTTAATCCAGCCCGTAAAACTAAAAGATGCCAGGATTCAGGAGTGAATTAGACAATAGGTACATTAAAAGTAGATAATATGCCATGATTTTATCTGTTCGATCCACTTAAGAAGTAGCTAAATGGTTCTGGGAACCAAGATCCTGGTTCCAATCTCGTCTGAATGCACAGAAAACAGCAGTGCTCCTGAAAAAGATTCTAGGAAAACCCGGTGTGAAAACGGCTTCATGTTTAAAATCTTCTTTTTGTGTCACCAGGACATGTGTTTCTTCACTTGAAGACATTTCACCCCTAAGCCGGGAGGGGATACATTAACAGAAGAGTTGACCAGCAGAAAAACTGCCCATCAATTTTCCACTTACATAAGAAGGAGCCATAACCTGGACCCACCCAAAACCCTGACAGTTATATTTGGAAACTCCCCACAGTCCAGTTGCCACAACTAGAGGATTTCGAATAAGAATTTATCATGACCTGCATGACTGAGAGCTTCCACAGACAGGCTCATGTCAATCCTCACACAGACCTCCTCGCCATGAAGCGAGAGCACAGACCGCCCCGTCGCCCTGTCACGTTATTTGATTAAATTGCATTAATTAGCATTTTCAACTTCATCAGTTCCATTTTCTAAGTTCAATAATGGCATTAACCTTTAAGAAACTCAAGGCTGGTAAGCTTGAACGTAGAGGTAACACTAAGAAATTGAAGGATTTGCTGTGTAAACATTTTTGTTCCTTGCTTCAAAAACGTTTCTGGTTTCAATTTATCAGTAAAACTGACTTGACATTGTGCAATATTTAGGCCACACTTGCTGTTTGAATATACAGACAGCTGGTTTTATAAAATTAGATTCGGTTTAAAATCTAGTTTCAAAATTCTATTTTTCAAAATTTCCTTGTCATCAACGTTGAGGGAAATTCCAACTTAGATTTTTTTTTTTTTTTGTCTTTTGTTCTGTTTTGTTTTTAAAATGGAAAATTCAGTGTTGTTTGCACAAGAAATAAAGATGAGTTGTTTTTCTATTTTTGTTTTTTTTTATCATATTTTATTTACCCTTGCAGGAAAAACCAGGAATCAGTGATCGTCCCTAATACTTGTGCCATGCCGCCTCTTTTTAAAAAAAAGTTTTTTTTTTCTTTTATTATACTAATAATAATGTACTAATTCACCATAAACACGGATCATGTACAACAGTCACAATGTTGACAGATGAACAGGAAGAGCACTGTAGGAACGGACAGACGGTAGATCTCCCCCCCAACGAAGAGATTGTCATTTCTCACAGAAAGTAACTTACTCCAAGGTGAAGAAGGAACCGACGACAGAGAAGGCGATAAGACGGCAGATAGTGACGGGAAAGAACTCATTATTCACCCAAACTTGAGAGTGACACTGGGACGGGGGGGGGACCGATGGGCAAAACCTATTTATAACTTATTTGATCTAAAAACCAGGAAGTTTGAAGCAGTGATTTGGAGGAAATGGTGAAAGTTCCCCTGTGGATCAACTGAGTTAGAGACTATGCAGGAGCATTACAATAAGGGAAGATGAAAGCAACACGAAAACATTATAGTGTAATAACATGACAAAAAAAAACATCTGAAAAGTGTCAGATTGCAGAAGAAACTCGTCCTCTCGCTCGCCCTTTATGAAGTAGTAGATGCTGTCAAGCAAGAAACAGACCATGCTATTTTTAGGACCGACGTATTGACATTTGGAAATGTAAAAAAGTGGCAAGGAGAGTAAAAAAAAAAAAAAGCATGAATCTGGCGATCCGGACATACCCCGTGTTACAGAAAGGCATTAACAGTCTACGTTGGGGTTTGACAGCAAAGGCCATGTACAAGCTACCGAGTTGCGAAATATCTGGGTGTCGGGTTGACATAAAATATCACCTTAGAAAACCCGTCTCCTACCTAGTTTGGGACTAAATTTAATGGTTTCACTGTACGCTAAAGCACGGGGTATTGAGCGTTTTCTTTTATTGCAGAGCCCGGAGAAGAAGGTACAAAGCAGAGGAAAAAAGAGAGCAGGGGAGGTCCTGTCAGCGTTAGTTCAGTCTGTTATCGACCGCGAGAACTGTAATTTGGCCGGAGTTCATCGGGCATATTGACAATCCCTCCGGGAGTTGACCAGAGTTTTGAGAAAAAAAAAAAAAACGAGGCCTTATTTGCGACGTACAACGGGCTGTAGGAGAAGTGTCAAGAGGCTGGACAGGCAGTAAGTTATCCGAATCTTCAATAGCCTTTCTGAAGAGATCAGCGGGCTGAGTGATGAAGCAGCTCGCTTTCTATCAGTCAAACTGTGATTCGGAGGCTTCGGCGAATGTGAGACGACTGCTAATTTCTGCCGGCAGTCACTGGCCATTAAGACAAAGAGACGGCGGGCGTGTTGAGCTCTGAGGGGAATCGCTTGACTACTGCTTTGACCTCGCTCGAAACCGATCTAATGTCTCCGCTTCCATCCTTTGTCTTTGTCTTTTTATGCCTGACAAGCATAATTCGCCGTTGAATTAAAATAAATAAAAACCCGCAATGTTTATACAGGAGTTTTATTACGCGTCCCTCCGAGTCCTCGCTTTCTTCTGGTTGGCTAACTTTAAGAAGTCTGCAGTGGGGCAGCTTTCCTGTAATTTATGGCCACGCGACGCCCGGAGCAGATGGCTGCGTAAGTGAAAGTGAGACAGCACACTTCAGAGTCATTTCCTGTGTCTCGCGGCAGCTCCCGAGTCTTTCAAGAGGGAGAATTAAATGTGTGTCATGGTTCGAGTCGTCTTGTTTTGTAGGTCTGTCTGCTTCCCCTCCGTGCCGCGTCTCGTCCTCCCCGCCAGCTTGTCGACGAGGAGGCACGGCTGGGTTTCCCTGTCGAGCCCGTAAAAAAGGCCTATCTGATGTACACAGCTCTCAGGAAAATATTGTTGCACCTCGACATCGCACAAGCAATCAAGTCGTCCCTGCCCTTTGGAGGGGTTGCAAAAAAACATTGGACGATAAAATATTTGCCAAGTCTAGGAGGTGTGGCTGTAAGGGAGCAACTGTGAGCTACTTTGGCTTCACCGTAGAGAGAGGACACTGTTGCAGGACAGAATAGTTGATTAGCTGCGTCGGGACTGGGCACTCATTTCGTTCTAGGAGCTGCTGTCCTTCTACCATTTAGCTTTGCATCTGCAGAGCCAGTAAGGATCATCCACTCAAGTGTCTTTGACATGCACCTAAGGCACAAAAATCAAAAACAAGCCAGTGTTTGGAAGACAACATGGACAGAAAAGTGGCCAAGGCATTCATGTTCTGCATGCCAGAAAAATTAACTTTGGACTTTAAAATGGGTTGATGTGTTTTATTTATTTTTTCCTGCACTTCTTCCCAGTGTGAAAACTCCCATCGTTAACTAACGCAGTATTAATTTTGGTGGAAATGTTAATGGTCAGTTGTGAATTCTGGATACTCCTCTGTAGCGTAGCAGGCCAGAAAAGCCTGGACGTCTTCGCTGGTCCATTTCCTGCTCGCTCTCCACATTTTCTTGCTTGAAAAACAGCTTATCTATGGCCGCGAAGGATTTTAAAAATGCCGTTCCCAAGAAGTATCCGGTAGTGAGCATAACTTGGGGCTCCTCGACAAATCAGCTACATCATATGAGTTTCTAATGAACCCTAAATTGGCCTTGCCTCCTAGTAGAAGCAAAAATGGCTACAAGAAACAAAGCCATGATTCCTAGATTCTATGCAGTCCAAATGCATGAAAATTTGGCCTTGGGACTACAAAAAGTTCCTACAGAGCAAAAGAGGCTAATGATAATGTTTTGCTAATTTTCATTTGTAACTATGGCTTAGAGGTACTTCCACCTAGCTGACTCTTGAGCAACGTTACAAGTCCCTCTCCCCTGCTGTCCCTTCAGACCCTGTTGTTACCACTCGCATCCTCCCCATAAACATGTTCAAATCTTCAGTTCACAGTTAAAGTGGGTGTAGACAGCAGAATTTGAGCCTTCCTTTCCGAGTGTCCTGCCAGGAAATAGGGGTCTGGCCCTTGTATATCATCTTCCTGTCATTTATTTGCTGTTGATGCAAGTTTCATGGGGACAAGAGTGATCTCCATACTGTAGTCCAACCACCCTCGCCCCCTACCCCCACTTCCTACGCCCCGTGGAATGGAGATACAAGCAATATATCATTTCATAGCCGGGGCAGTCCTTAACAACTTGACCTGTAAGCATTCTCCCTGCAGGCTGGACTTCTTCCAGCCCAGCTGAGCCCCGCTCTTTGGAGGCTTCTACTTTACCCTCACCTGCCGCCCCAGCTCCCACTACACTGATCACACCAATTCATCCCTCTTGATACCAGCCACAGCCGACTTCTGCGTTGTGTGATTGGAAGCAGAGCAGATGTATCTGAGTTCGCTTTGAATCAGAACCCTTGAAGGCTAATCACCATTAGCATCTTTGTGCATGAGTCTTGTTGTCGGACAATCTTAACTAACTTAACGCGTTCTACAAAACCTAATTATTAAAAGAAAATAAGGGCTATTAATGGTACTGATGCTTCTCATTCAGACTGCACGGACTAGCATGTTCATTTCACGATAACTTCACAGGCCTAACTTCAATTGGCTTCCCCAGTTCGCCGACGTGCAAATAAAAATTAACCGGATGCAACGGGTACGAGTTTTGTTTTGTTTTTTTTCAGAGCTAAATGTGATTTCAAAGCGACGCTGCAGAATTAACAAGGCGAAAGACTGTCAGGAGGTGACGGCGTTCACACTCCAACTGTTACCACGATTAAACAGATGAACATATTTAAAAATAAAAAATAGATCAAAATAACAGCAGTTCAAATTAAATTAAGGCTGAGAAGATCTGATATTAGATGTGATTTTATGACTATTTTATCAAAGCTGCCACTCATCAGCAATTGAAACCATTTGGCATTACTTCTAATTGGTTGGTTTTGCCAATACGCTAATACAAAAGGAAATTATGAATACTTTCACGTCGGCGTACATGGACACGATGGCTCTCGCACTCACTTTGGAAGTAGCATATTAAGAGGATTATAATGCACAAAAGATTGACCTATATAACCTAAAGTAAAAAATAAAAGAATTTTGTTTAAATCACTATAGAGTGCAATGTTTTTATTTTGCTCTGTGTCTCACATTCCAGCCACTCCCCGCGGTGCTGTCTCTTCATCCATCCTGACTTTACGCAGGAATGTTAAACTGCCTCTGCTGGATGTCATTATGCAGCGACGGTGACCATTTCACACTTAGACCGGCGAAGCTGCCCTGCTGGCAACGCCACCGTAGAAGCTAGAAACAATTATCTATTGCAGTCGGAAGGACAAAATATTACTGGGATGGAAAGCTGAGACTAATCAGTGTTTAGTCGCGACTTATATTCACTAGCTCAGCATAACAATAAGCCCCGCAGAGATACATAATATGGCACAGAATCACCACTAATACACATTCGGTGACATGTGTCTGCAGTTTGTTCTTATAATACTGAGACTAAAATATATAAAAGAAGAATGGAAGAATATATCAAGTGTTTAAATGGTGGAGATTAAGCAGCTTATCTGTGCTATTCTGCAGCTAACACTGACGCTCCTCCAGCCTAAATAATTTGTATGCATAGATCCGACACCGAATCGCTTTGTACACAAAACATTGCACGATTCGCTGTTTGTATAATTTTCACATTTCCCGGTTTATCGAGACATTAATTTATATTACTTGCAAATTCTAAAACCTGTTCCTGAGCATCTGGAAGAGAAGGACCTCAACATTCAGACCGAAGACGTTCTGCTTCTTCAAGAATGGGGTGATACCTGAAGTCTACCAGATGCCAACCTTGTATGGCATTTTGTATGCGTTATTTATGCTAATTCACCTTTCCCCGGAATGCATATTGATTCAAAACAGGAGGGATCCATCATGTTTATGCAGGACATCTCTGTCTGTTTCCTGGCAATGCAAATGTTTGCTGATTTGACTCCCACAGGTTCAGCTCATGGTGAGAGAAAGTGAAATTTGAGACAGGAATACAAAGAAGAAGCCAACGCTAACCATCTGAATTGGAGTTACTGGCTATTTTCAACACAAGTAGACACATGCTGCAGGGCCCTAATTCATTATCGAGAAGCCGTTCCATTGAGATATCCAAAAAGTTAATAAAGTCCGTTATAATGACCTATTAAAAGGTAAGTGGCGGGTACGGCAGGTAAGAGATGAACTTCCTTCAAGATGTGTGTATCTGCTTAGTACTTAGGTTGCCATTTAGATGATACGTGTTTAAAAACAAACAAAAAAAAAAGAAGCTAAAATATCGGTTACTGTACTTGTAATCAAGTCAAATCATTTACAGGAGAGACCAAAATTACTATCTACTTTGCGAAATGACATTTTTTGGAAAACTTCTCAAGGTTGTCTGCTCCTCTTGAGTATTATGATGGCTTATTTACCTCAGAGGACAGAGGACTTTAACCCTTGACACCACTTGTCATCGTTTTTTTTTTTGTTTTTTTTTTCCTTTGTTTTGTTGCTTGTTGCTTGCTTCGTCGCTCGTGGACGCTCACTTATTGGAAACACATTTTGACTTCCCGTGTCACACTCAGGCCAAACACCCCTACGCCTGTCTCTATGGGGGAATACAGCGTGAAATCAAAATAGTATTCGGCTTTTGCAGGTTGAGGCTTCTTAAAGGCACCATAACAACTGGGAAATCTCTTCAATCCACGTACACTCATATGTTGGCTGGCATGGTTGGTTCAAACCCCTTTGGAGCCCGCCGTTTCCCCATCAGCCTGCAAACTACCTTTGGTCCTGTACGACACTGTCAGCAGGACATCAAAAAGCGCGACACAGTGCATTATAGTTACTCTGGTTCTCCATGATCACATGGTGCAAAAAAATCCCCGCCCGTGTTTATTATATTTGTATAAAATAGCTCAACATGCATGTGTGTATTACACTGTAATTTGAAAAATGCAAGTAAAAGATGAACCCAATACTACGATCTTGAAAAAAAAGGTCAAGAAATATTTCATGGTTACATGTAAACATCCATAAGAGCTCCGCCACCATAATTGTGTATTTGTGTGTGTGTGTGAGTGTGTGAAAGACTGAACGTAATCTACCATTTCGAAGTGCTCTTTAAGTGACACCATTTAGCATTTTGAATGGGAGGAGAAAATATGCTGTAGGTGCTGAAATGTTCTATTGATCCATTTTCAAGTAGCAGTTGGCTAGGCATTATTCAACATCAGATAGAGAAAATCAAAAAAAAAAAAAAAAAAGAAAAAAATACTAATTCTCTCTGTATTTAAAACATAAATATATATATAAATAAATAAAGATACTTAATATACAAAATACATAAATATATAAAATATACAAAAATAGGGATTATATCAAATAAAAGGTAAAAATTAAATAATATGAAAAGGGAAAGAAAAATGCTTCCACAAAGCTTGACTGGTGTTTCCCAAGTCTGTGAAATCCCCAACATCAGAAGTCGATTCCAAAGCCATCATTTGGTCCATGCCTTCAGCGGTCTGTCCTCTCTTTTGAAAACCCAGGATTGTTTTGCGCAGTAAATTTCTGGATAAACTATCCCTTTAAAGGTGTTTCAGACTTTTGAAAAGTTGGTAGACGACTCCACAACTTAAAATCCACCCTCCCCTCCCTGGGGCAGGGGGCTGGCCTGACTGGGAGTCAGTCGTGTGTGCAGCTGAAAAACGTAAGCGCCGTTGCGCGTTCCCCGGAAAATGTTTGCACATTTTAAATGCAATTTTCACTGAAACTCAACAATTCCCTCGTAACGTGCAGATCGGCAGCAGAGGATATGATGTCTGGGAGATCAGGGCTCTTGCCAGGGGCTCTGATATGCAGACAATCTAGGAAGTGGAAGATGAGAGACCAAGATCAAACACAGAGCAGTGGTACTCTTCTTCCACTAAAAATGAAACTGCTGCAGGAATAAACAGACTTCTTTAGTATGGAGATATCATCAGGACCCATTACCACTTCCGTCTTTATTTATCTCACTCCTCATCTCTGTTTTCAAAAATATCAGCTGAGATCAAAGCAGCCAATGAGACAGCTGCGATAAGAGTAGCAAGAAGCGTGGAGATGTTGAAGGAGGAAAATTAAACACGTTTGTTCGGGGCGACGTTCCCCCTCATTATAAACTCTTAAACATATATTTGCTCCGATTAAGATTCAATCCGCAGCCGGACTGACACGGATCAATCAATGTTCAAAAAAAAAATTGTCGTTTCCCATCTATCGGATATCACAAAAGGAATAGAATTCACATGTCTTGCCTGCTATGTGAAGCAATTTACAATTAACTGTCAAAAAAAGACATATTAAAGTTTGTCACAATTTTCACAATTTTCTATTATTGTTCCTGTGAAACTGCGCATGACCTCGATTGAGTCTTGATTAAAGAAAGACTCTCGGAATAAGCAAATATTTGCTTGCATGGCCATCCATCTGCCAAAAAAGACGACTTCTTTTCCAACGTCTATCTATCTGCCACAATCCCACCAACTGCTTCCCGCTCGCTGACAAAAGTCCCTTTGGTCAATATAGTGTACTGAGTCTAATCCCACTTTGTGTGTTTGCTCTGTCGTGATTCTCCAGAGACCAAAGGAATTTTCTATTTATTATTATTATTTTATTTATTTATTTATAAAGCTGAAGTGAAGCCGCAGCCAGATTGCCTTCAAAGCCAAGAGGCGCATTATTGTGATTAGATCGGGCTCATTTCGATAAGCACAACAAAATACGGGGAATGAAAAATAAATAAAAATTGATCTAAAGATGTATTATTAATTATTTATTTAAAATCAAATGTATTTGTATTTTATTTCCTGGAAAGTTATGTAAAATCAATGGAAGAATAGTATATTCTTGAAAAAAACAAAAGCATCGCGAAATCATTAGATCCACGTAAAAGATGACAGATACTGTTGTATAACCGGCCTGTAGTGACTGTAATTCTCAAAAAAGCGTGCAAATATGTAATTATTTCAGATATTGACAAAGTTAATCTGGATCCCGTGAGATCTCATTGCATTGCTCATTGGCGTTCTGCATCACAAAAATTTACACTTTTTTCATATTGCTTTGTCAAATAAGACAAAACACACTTGGATGGATTAATAAAGCCAATACTCTCTGTTCCCCCCGGGGTTCATAATAACATCGTCAACATGACTGTGTCGTGGAAATTATTGTAATAATATATCTCTGACTCAAATGGTTCCCGTCAAGTGATGCCAAGTTATAATTCGGACTGGGAAATTTTGATCAGTCTGTTCGTACAAACTTGGCATGTAAAAATATGTAAAGTGCCTCAAACCAAAACAAATAAGGAGGCTGCTGTCCGTCAACCCGAGACTGAACGTTGTCGTGATTGAACACAAATTTGTTGGACGCGGCGTCATATTTGCATTATCTTAATCTTAATCAGCTGTCATCACGCAGGCGTGATGATGAGACGGATAGCAAACCATCAAATTTAAAAGCATATTTATCCGTCCGTCTGTGGACGTGGCCCGCTGCCAAGGAAACGTAACATTCATCACGTTCACCAATCCTGAGAATCCCTTGAGATGAAAAACACATTTCATACGATAAACAATGAAGAGGCGGAGCGGCGGCGCGGTGGTTCTCATGAGAAGGTCCCTGCTTTGCTTCCGACCGGGCACCTTTGCATGTTCTCCATGTGTCCGCATGGGTTTCCTCCCACAGACACTGAAATGGCTGGATGTGTAAACGAGAGAATGGATTGTTGTATGTCTCTATATGTGGGCCTGTGACGGAGTGGCTGTCGGTTCAGGGCGAACCCCGCCTCTGGCCAAGTGACAGCTGGGAGAGGCTCCGGCACCCCACGACCCTCAGTACAGGATAAGCCGTCTGGACAATGAATGAAGATATGATGATATTCATATTCTTCCACGATGACGAGGAGGGGTTCAGAGGACTGTTTGAGAATTTTGTTGCGTGGAGCAACCAGACCCATCTTCAATTCAGTATTAGCAAGACCAAGGAGGTGGTGGTGGATTTTGGGAAGAACCGGAGGAGACCTACGCCGATCACCGACAAAGGTGGAGATTGTGGACTCGCGCAAGTACCTTAGAGGCCACATTTATATAACTAGACTGGGCCCATAACAGTGACGTCCTCTACAGGAAAGGTCAGAGCAGGATGCTCTTTCTGATGAGACTAAGGTTGTTCAGTGGCCCCTCAAGACCTTCTACCAGTTCATTGCCGATGTGTTTCTGGTAGGGCGGTGCCAAGACAGGCGAGGTCAACAAGCTGAGCAAGCCGGTAAGGAAAGTTCGCTCGCTGGTGGGACTGTACTTGCGCAGCTTGGAAATGGCAGCAGAGAGGAGGGTGAAGGACAAACCTGGAGCATTTCTGGAAAATCCCCCTCAACCCCTGCATGATGAGCTGTGGCTGATGGCCAGCTCATTCAGCCAGCGGATCATCCCAAACCCAGTGCAGGATCGCAGGCTTCAGATACTCCATTTCTGCCCCTTGCGATCAGGCTTCACATCAGCAGTCTGGACAGCACACAACTCTGACCGTCTGGAGTCACATCTGTACTACTGGCCACCACCTGCAACTGTCACTTTGCTCTTGATCTCATGTAGCAGGCTATCTATTTTTATATATATATATTTTTTTTTTTATTGTTGCTGTTGTTGTATCCTTTTTAATGTCCCTATCTTTTGTCTTTTTATTTACCTCAATGTCTTATGATACCTGTCCTATGCCCTACACTGCTGTAACATCTGGATTTCCCCAACGGGGATCAATAAACTATCATTATCTTATTATATTAAATTCACAGATGCGGGTGGATGTTAAAACCAGGAACGTGTGGACCGACGGGGAAGCTGCAACCTCCTCTCGATACAAACAATTAGCATAAAGCAGGTGAAGCAATGGAACTACACTTTGGTTGAAATCAAAGCAGCTTCTGGATCATTTACAATGTAAATGATGCTTTGGGGTGTCAAACTCATTTTAGGTCAGGGGCCACATGGAGGAAAATCGATTTTCAAGTGAGCCGGAAGGGTAAAATCAAGGCATAATTACTACTGTTAATGTACCTATTGTTTAATTTACTCCCAAAATCTGGACTGAACCCAATAGTGGGCCTGATCTAGCTCGCCTTGAGTTTGACACCCCTGCTACATATTGTATGTAAATTTTAAATGCTCCATACTTTTAGAGGCTATGCATATTTACGTGTTAAATGATATGAACTAAGGGTAACTAGTCTACATTTAATTACAGCTAATGGACCTTAGCTCCTAATTTGACCCGATCGTCCTGTTATATTTAATCTGCAATTCCCACAGTCACACCATTGCCTTGGTGTGTTGTGGTGAGGCCAGGTGCGCTCAGGGTGAGAGTCAGCACCTTATTGTCGGGGGACCCTTGTTCTGCTCCATAAAGGGGGTGGAAGGTTCTCTCGGATTTGGAAGTGAAGGACATATTGGGGTCTCGGGGGTAAAATGGCGCGTGAGATAAAAGGGCATGCGGCAACAGCTCGGAAGTCATTCGAATGTCATAGAGGTCTGGTGAAGAAAGGAGTTGAAATGGGAAGCGAGGACCTCAATTTACGGGTCAACGTGCGATTCAAGCCTCACCTTTGGTCCCAAACTGCAGCAGGCGACCGAAGAGATAAGGGTCACACATGCAGCCTCTCCAGGCCGGCGGCGTGCGGCCTCAAAGAAGGCGAGAAGCTCAGAGTAGACCAGTCAGCTGAGCGCCAGCCATGTAGTACCATGAACGACCATGAGGTACTCAGTCTTCAGCACCGTAACCCAGTGTCTCCACGGTAAAAAAGACAAATTCAGAGGAAGTGGATTTTAAACAAGACTTTTTTTTTTTTTTTTTTCTTTTTACCAAATACCAAACTGTGAGGAGAAAGGGTCTCAGGGCCAACATGCAGATTGCAGCAGTTGTCAACCCCAAGAAACAATGACGGAAGTGACTGCGACGCCAACAAAACGGATATAGTCCGTTGGTGTATTATCGTCATCCCAACCATCGAGTCTGCCATCGCTGTCTGAAGCACAGATGTCGGTATGGCCATCCGTCAAATATCTGCGGGAGGTTTCCTCTGAGGCCGGCGGCTTTGACAATAACATTGAGAGTCAGGTTAAACACAAGTCAGCTGCCTCTGGAGAATTCAGCCGTTGAGTTCTTCGAAAGACAAGCCTTTATCTCTCCACAAAGGTCTTGGTACACCAAGCAGTGTGTGCCGACAGCCTCCTCTCTGGCTGTGAATCTCAGATATGCCAGAGCAAACAAGGGAGTCTAAGTATTTGGGCAGAAACCGCATTTAGACATGGGATAACTGCATTTAGAAATAACAACAGAGGAATTACTGAGGCCCCTATCCTTACAACCATTCTGGACAAAATATCAGCCTGAGGACACGAAGGATCATCACCTTGAACATGGTGACAGAAGCTAGCGCACCTCCGAAAATGGAGATGATGACTAAAACACAATGGAAGCTAGTAGCTTTCATTATTTACTGATACAGATACAGATACTGTATTTATTTGTATTTATAATTCTATGTTGGTTTACTGATTAGCAAACTAGTTAAGAACTTGTAACAAAGTTAACATCCCTCCATTGACTTTTTTTTTTTTTTTTAAATCGCAGCCGTGCCAAACCAAACTTTTAAAGTTTAAATTAAAAACTTTGTTGTCAAGTTCCTGTTATGATACCCTTAAAGAAACTAAAAAATCTGACTCCAGTGTGGTCAATAGTCAACTTTATTTGTTGGAAATGTACTCAGTACTTTACTCCGTTTTATCCTAATAGGATTATCAATTCATTACATCTATATAAAAGGCAATACTACCATAGAGTCAATGATTTGGCAGCTATATTTCCAATCACAAAAAAAATATTTCATCAAACAAAGGCAAATAGGTTTTACATATTACGAGGCCCCTCGTATTTATTGAGGTTGAATGAGCTGCTGTGAGTTTCCATCCAACCCCTTTGTGAGTCTATTAGCAACATTGCATTGTTACATGAAGCACTTGAATCTTGTTTCCATTCGTCAAACAAAACCAAATCGGGTGGAAATATCGTAAGAGGTCGCGTCAGGAGTGTGATATCAAACGATTTTTCCAGACTCCTTATCATAAGAGGAGCATTGTGAGTGTCTGCCTCCTCCGCGTTGGCAGATAATAAGAAAGTTGTTCATTTCTGGTATCTAAACAAACCATTTAGATTTCAACATTTACATTATTCCCATTGTTTAGTAATTATATTTCCTTGTTCTTTCTCTCAACAATCTATGAAAGATAATTTGATTTTTTTTTTCTATTAAAAGCTATTTTGTAACACACTCAAAGCACACACACTGTATATTTGAACACATTTAAATTTTCTTTTTTATATTCCATAAAGCAAAAACATCAGATAAGACAAAAAGCTTAGAAGAGACAATGTGATAGTGACCGCAAGTCAATTAATGAAACAAATTAAATAACATATGAATAAATTAACTGACTAAATAAATAAATGAATACATATTGAAAAGTCAAAGTGTATGCATAAAGTGTGTATTGGTCTTGTACTGCCTGTGCCAATACTGACAATGCAAGTTGTGTGACTGACAGCTATGCATGTTATTCTAGATAACATTGTTATTCAGCTATTCATAATAAACTCCCTTTTTTTCCCCCGACCCATGTACCAACATGCTCCGGATTTACCGTATTCCAATTTACCTCCACAGGAAGAACTGAATCCCTGACAGACAGCTGGCTTCGCACTGCGACAACATCCTAATATTCAACCGGATCCAACATTCACTCTCAGTAGCGGCAGAAAAAAAAAACGGTTTGCGCGCGAAAAATACTTTTCGGGGGAGGGGGGGGCTGTCACGTTGGGATACTTCCTTTAAAATTTAATGTAAAAATGAAGAGTTTATGGCGCTATTAATAAGTGATGCCGTGTCTAGCAAAGGGGCTCAACCTTGATTTCATGCTAATTAAGACCAATTTGTGCCGCATTTAGTGAAAACGAGTTCCCGATACAAATAAATAGGCACTAATTAAATGTTGAAAGGAAGTGCAAAGACAAAAATCAACTTAATAATAAAAAAATATATATACAGTTACCACCCTGTACTGCCGGCTGGTATATTGTTATCATTAATATTTAAACCTGAGTCATTTCAAATGGTAATGAAAGCAAACAAAATGTGGTCGTTTTTTTTTTCTTTTTTTTTTTCGCTAAAGGCTGATCTTCAGAGATAATCTTCTTAGAGGCCGGAGTAAATACGATCGAGCTAATTGCGGCCGACCAACACGGGTGTGAAAGGGAAGATAAAGATGAGACACTGTTGGGGATGATTAATGTTAATTATTTAACCTGGCTCACACTTATCACTGTTGCTGTGAGATTTCTGCCCTGTGATCATAACCCATAACTGAGACCCTCCAAGCAATCAGAGATTAATGAGCACATTAGCCTTTTTTCTAATTTTGACACATTTGGTTTTGACACATTTGAAACACATGCTTGACAACTTTCCCGGCATAAACAGAAAAAACTTGGAAGAAAAAAAAAAAAAAAAAAACACAGTGGCCAGGAAATATATTACTGTCAATGGTGAAAATAAGCCAGTATCCTTTTCTACTAACAAGATAAATGAATATTAAACAGTATAAATTATTGAAAACCAGAGGGGTACATATTTCTTTGATAACCTTCATCGTTATTCGGTAACCCTCGGAGAACTCCGTCTCACTGGAACTTCACCGCGCCTGAACCAGTTAATATCTGTCAATCCCACGACATTAAATACTTCTCCTGGTGGGGCCGACGCTGGCGGACGATTAAAGATGCAAAAAAGGGTGGGAGCTTGCAGAGCTCAGAAGTCACATTAACACACGAGCAGAAGGTTTGCGGCAAAAGTGAGTTTTTTTTTTCTTTTGAACCGAAGCTTCATATTCATGAAAATAAAATAAAATGGTGTGTGGTTTCAGAAAAAAATCCCAACGTCTCACACATCAATAATTTTGTACTCCGGGCACGTCACGCTAAAAAATATGGTCTGGACTCGGTACAAAGATCCTGGAACCTTAAGATCAGCGAGTTTGCAATGATTAGAGATTCTTTAGAAGTATCACCTTGGTGGAACTGCCCACTGACACGGCTTTGATTAAAAATGCTACCTACATTTTCTATCGAGCGAAAATGCTACGTATCCAACCTTTGAACATAATTTCAGCACTAGAAATGACTTCACTCAATCCGTTTGTCGTGTGTTTATCCGCGCTGTCAGTCCCCATTGATGAAAGCGGTAATGGAAAAACGCTGTGAAAATATATTTGCGCCGCCTATCATTTACCAAACTGCCCCTGACAGTGTGATCATTATCAATTTCTACGTGATATTCACACAAGGGCGGCTCCGTGGCGCGGCGGTTAGCGCTTCCGCCCCACAGAAAGAAGGTCCCTGGTCCAATTCAGACTGTCCCCATGTTCACCCTCCAATCCACAAATTGGTTCCCACCAGGCTCTCCGCTTTCTCCAGTTCAAAAACAGACAGCTGCTTAAACGGACACACAAAATTGAGCGAGTGAAGAAGTGAATGAACGTCCGTTTGTCTCTGTATGTGGTCCGTGTTATGGAGTCCCTGCCTCTCGTCCAATGACAGTAGAGATCCTGTGTCCATGCAATCAAGTGTAGGTGAAGCGATATAGAAATTGAATGAATGACTGAATAAATGAATATCTACACATTTTTTACAACATTTACAGATGTTGCAACCCCATTCACATCTTGATACTGTTTCTATATTGTCTATATATTGTTTAGTTGCACTTGCACAGTGCAAACAATATATACTGCTCAAAAAAAATAAAGGGAACACTTGAACAACACAATGTAACTCCAAGTCAATCACACTTCTGTGAAATCACAGTGTCCACTCAGGAAGCAACACAGATTCATTTTGAGTTTTTTTAAGGACATTACATCAAAGTTGGATCAGCCTGGAGTATGTTTTTACATTTTAATTTTGAGTGTGATTCCTAATCCATTCATTTAGATCTAGGATGTGTTTTTTAAATGTTCCCTTTATTTTTTTGAGCAGTGTAAAAGAACAGTATAGAACTTGTTAAACAAGTTCTAATCAGGATATATGTTCATATATATTGTTTACACTGTTTATTGTTTATTTTAAGTTTCCTATTTTTGATAGCTTCTTCTTGCACTTTCCGCTTTCTGCTGCGAGCAGCAGAAATTCCCCCTCTGTGGGACGATTAAAGGAATATTCTATTCTAAAATACACATCATTGCAAGAAGAGTGTTGCTCCTGTTGCACGTGATGCAGGTGCTCCTCGTGCAGAGGTGGGCCGGCTAATGCCGTTTCTGTACTTGTCGATCCTCGCCTCAACGTGTCAGATGCCCGACTACCCACCCTCTGCGCTTGTTTGTGAGTTAGTGCATTACACCGACGAGCGAGTCGAGTGGGAAGCGGATAAGAGTGCGGAAAAGAGCGCGGGGGATGGAACGACCACGCTTTGAGGACAGCTAATATACAGTCCCATCTAGTTTTTTTAGCGTGTGAGTGAATAATTGCGCCCCCCTCCCCCTTTCCCCTGATGAGCTCAACTTGATTGAGCCAATATCCGCGGACGTTAGCAATAATAATCTGCAGATGCAATGAACAGCGGACTCATTGTCATTCAGCCGATATTGAAAAGTTGCCGCTGTTCATTATGTGATCCATTACCGCGAGACAGCAACATCACTTAGGTCCGCAGTGATAGATCGTGTCAGTATCTGGCTGCTTTGACCACCGGTAAAATTGACATTGCTGGAATATTACCCCGATGAATTTTCCGTGACGCACGACGGGGGGGATTGTGAACGATATCTCGCCATCGTTACCGGTGTTTCACTTCCGTCCAGACAAGAGTCTGTCGTGTCTGTTGTATAAGAAGCGAAATAAGAAAGATTATTTTGTCTCGGATATCACGTTTTCTATTGTCCACCAAATCTCATCATAAATGTGTTGACAGTGATATTTAAATCGAGGCAGCCACTTTCGTGGAGCGGTATAAAGGATGATAAGCAGGTTAGAAAATCATCAAAACTTTGAAGACAATTCCACCAGACTTTTTTTTTTTTTTTCAATTCTAATCGGCCTTGGGGATTTTCCGGCGTGAAACTTCTGCCGTTGGGGTCGGGCATCGGTCCAAGCTGAGGGGGTTCATCGTGTTACTGAATTGTTTTGCAGGGGCACTACAAACCGATCGCACTTCTTTTGTTTCACGCAATCAACACGTTAGCCTCACGATGTCCTACTCATTTTCAAACTCACGCCAGACCCCGGGATTCGCACCCACGTTCCTCAAGTAATACTCTGATAACCCCGTTGGGCCGAGGTGTGGAGCGATGCGCTTGTTATCACAACAAAATCTCTCAACTTGGACCGACGGCCACCACCAGCAGTTGTACAGTAGCCTCTCATTTATCACGGGAGTCACGCTCCAGAACCAGCCACAATAAACGAAAATCCATGAAGTAGCAATCGTATTTTTATTTTACAATTCAAATATGATTTAAAGCTTTGGGAACCTTTCCAAACACTCTTGGAAATCTTTAGAGTTACTGTAACAAGTTGCACTTTTTCTACTCGCTTCTTCCTCTGCTTCCTCACCTTAAGAGGAGCGGAAGGTTTGGGCGTCACAGCAGGGGTTGCAATAAATTAGTAACGTTCACGGATAATTCCAGCAAACATAACAACTCAGAGTAAAACTGCGAGTAGCCCTCACATGTTAATTGGAAACGGACAAGGCAGGAAATGCAGAGAATGATGCTGAGCTGATCAGAGCCCAGGATACAGAACACCATGCTCTGTTTGGTAGAAAATGCTTATTTTACCAAAATAATAATTAATATATAAAAACAAATATGTACTAAAGTATGAGTTAAAAACCCTCAATACAAGGTGAGCTGCAAGATTGGCAAGGGACGATTGTATACCGAAGACTCCCCAGTCTGTTAGAGCTGCAGAAGCCTCTCTGAAGTCCAATTGCCACAACAAGATTTGACAACGACTGACCAGAAGACTGCGAACCTCAGCGAACACAAGAAGGAAAGAGTTGTCTTTAAAATTGTGACTAGGGCTTTTATGCTCCTTGACTGCCCTCCATCCGCTCTCTGGCGTATTAATGATCCTGCTCTGAAGGGATTTGGAATGAACCCAGACGACTGCCTTTAAGGGTTATCGCCAAACTGTTAACACTGCCGTGCGGAGCCAACATCATTTCCTCGTCTTTGTCAAATGTACAGCGTTAGCCAACTAGAACGGTTTAAAATTTAAATATTCACACACAGACACACACACACAATTCCTGCACTTAATCAACTCATTTAACTTTACAAATCAGGCATTTATTGATCCAAAAGCAATCTACTGGATGTGGTTGCAAGTGGCTTTGTGAACCAATGGAGGATTTACTTTTCTGAAATAAATAAATGAATAAAAGATTGGACATTTTCCAAAAAATGAAACCAAAAAAAAATCATATATATATATATATATATATATATATATTCAAATACTCAAATCTTTGTACTTTTTAAGACCTTAAAACACTTTATAGCCTTAACTTTGACACTTTCTACTTTATTTGTATTTCTTATTCTCCCTCCTTCCAACTATTATCTATTATTGTTATATTTCACTTGAAACTCTGACACAACAATTTCCTTCGGGATGAATAAAGTTGTTCTTATTCTTATATATATATATATATATATATATATATATATATATATATATATATATATATATATATATATATGACAGTATTGTAGCCCCATCCCTGTCCAGTCCTCCATAAAAATAACTTTTAACAAAAGATAATTTGGCAGTATAAAAGTTTAAAAGTATAATATTGAACATTTTCAATAATTATTCTTCATAAATAAAATGCTGGTTCATAAAGTGAAGTGATATTAACGATTGCATGACCCAGGGAGTATTAGAAATGGTCCAGTAGCTGCATTTAACATTCTATTAGAGGTAAAAAAAAAAAGAAGAGTGACAACTGACACCCTCACCGTGCGCTTGCAAGTTCAGCGGATCAGGGAAATCCTACTCAAACATGATGTCGTGAATAAATATGCGCAATAAGGGCACTGCACGATGGTATTTGTTTCCAGTCATTAAACGAAAAAGTGAAAATTGTTTCCACGCTCGCATTCCCCTCAAATGACAGACCATCAAGGCGGAAACAGTCAGCCGGGAATAATCCTTGCCAAGTACTTGTTTTCAGACTAGCTGCTTGGTCAACCGTACTTCGGCTAATTAAACATCTACATGATGTCTCAAGTTACAATGTTTTGTTATCTAAAGTGGACATAATCCAGCGGGAGCTGGTGGGAATCCACTGGGAAAGAGACCAGAGCTGATCAAAATGTCTAACGCCTCAGTGATTCCTTTACACCACAAAACACACACTCACACACACACACCACATACCACACTGACGCGCAACAGTGTCTGTACCACATAAAACATTTGAAATGCAATAAATTAAATTCACACCAGAGTAAAATTAGCATAAGACCTGCGAGGGCAAGCACATAAACGTTAAATGTCTTCTCACATTCCTATTTAGTCCAAAATGCCACATGAGTTTGAATATTCACCTTTAAAAATGTGTTGTTATTAAATGGCATGGTTGATAAACCCTAAAACAGAAGAAAGACAATCAGCGATTTTGTCTTCCGCTTTCTTCTGCCCTTTTTTTCCCTTTTTTTTTTTCTTTATCTATCTGAGAAAATTGACTGGTTAAATATAGATGGAGGCGCTGTCACTCGGAAAGAAGAGAAGAGTTTAAAAATTAGTTTCCTAAAACTTTTAATTGTGTTTGTCACACCCAAGTGGATGATTTAGTTTCAAAAGACGCACGACTACAAAGTAGTGTGCATTGGAGAAATAGTCTGTATGAAATACAAGCATTTTCTTTTGTATCTTTAAAACTCATTTATTAGTTAAAGTTAATGTAAGTTGTAATTTGATTAGCTTAAAAAAATAGATAAGTTTGAACAACTGTTTCTTCCATAGGTCTGTGCACACCAATACTTCTGCAGAAAAGACTTCCGTTTTTGATTCTATTTTTTCATTTATTTAATTATTTAAATAAACGAATCAATAAATAAATTGATTTTTTAATTATGCGTTCCACCATGCTGCCCTGATTAATTGAAAAAATTATGAAATGACATTAAAAAAAAGTGATACTTCTGAGAGCGCGTCACATTTATCATATTGCTTGCACTGCACGGCAGCTCCGATTAAAGTGAGTGAATGGCCGAATGTAATCCAGTGGAAAGCACCTAGAAGCCACAGAGGGACGAAAATGATTTGAAATGAAAATTATGAAGTCATTGATTCATTTAGAAGATGGAAAGAGAAATCAAGCTGTAATATAAACTACAGACATCCATGTTTACTCCTCATCCATTCCTTATAGTTTATACAGTCTGTGGCACCGGCGTGTGAAACTGTTTCAATCTATAATTTGTTGTTACAGTGCGAAACATTTTCGGAACTGCATGTTCACATTGCAGTCTAACACAATCTGTTGTTTTTGGGTTTTCTTTACATCGTTATCCGTTTCCCTGTGAGTCTCCGTGGGTGACAACATCACAACGACCGAATGTGTTTAAATAGCTTGTTTATCATCCCGAATGTGCTCTACTTGTGGCTTTGGTCCTCCACAGACGAAAAAAAAAAAAATATATATATATAAAAAAAAAAAATACACAGAATAAAGTTCTTCGGCTCTTTGTCGTGTCATTACACTTTTCTTTCCTTTTTTACATTTCCTAGGGAGCCAAAACTTGAGTTTGGGAAGAATTTAAAAGCCTTGTCGCCGTTTATGTCGAAGTCAATGAAGCGTGCAAAATATTCAGTGAAGGCCGTTTGGGTTTTAACAACTGACGTTAAGTAGGTGTGAAAAGGAAACGTTCTACGAACTGTCCACTTCCAAATTGGCTTAACTCTCCTTCATCCTGAGGAACCTTTTTTTTTAGTTTTACATTCACACAGGCAGTAAGAGGCCACTTTAGGGGCCGGTGTGACGCAGGCGTCTGAGCTGGGGACCTTATAAACAAACAAGCGCAACATGGAGAGCCGAGCTGCCACGGTGTTTAATTGTGGATTATCAAATGGGTTTATTGTCATTTCTGGACTATGAGCCGCTACTTTTTTCGCACGCTTGCACACTGCGGCTTAAACAATGATGCTTAAACAATGATTTATGGATTTTTTTGGGGGGGTAATGAGCTACATGCTGCCAAAACATTCTGAGGCTGTTCAATTCAACTGAAGAAGACAACTTTGATGGTTTAAATGCGCAGGAGGAAGGCGAAAGCAGAGATAAAAACATGGATAGATGGATAGATGGGTTTTTTCCTTGTGTTATCTATTATCAATAATTGTTTAGTTATTATAAAATGTCTTACAGGCACTGTTTGGGAAGAAAAGCATTTCCAGCATATATTTATGGATGTTACCAGTATGAATTTAATTATAAATAAAAAAAAAAAAAAAAAAGGTTTCTGAGTAACATCTTTCTGTGTAAATAGCACATGTTACTACATGGACACCTGTGGCTAATATACAAGTGCAGCCTATATATGTGTACATAAATTTATTCATTCATTTCAAGCCCGTGTGGCTTATATTCAGGTGCGCTTAATACTCCAGAAATTAGGGTAAGTTTTTTTTTTTTTTTCTTAATTTCCTCCCTGAACTTCCTCCCTGAACCCCGCTGGCTCACTCCAGACTTGTTTTGGCCTAAATGTGTATGTTCCTCTTCAAGTCCTGGAGATCCCTTTGTGTCATAGCAGGTCAGCAGACCTATGGCACCCAAAAACTCATTGGTTCTGTCCATTCTGTTACAAGAAAACAGCTGACCAGTGAACGCAACAGTATGTGGTCATGGGCGTTACTTATGAGTTCTACCAATCAACAAGCAGTTCCGTAAAATCTGGAACTGTAAAAAGACCCCTTGGAGTAGGAGCTAAAATGGATCTAGGAATTGAGATCCAAGGTGCAAAAAGAAACATGAGTTCCTGAAAAAGTTCAAGATTTGCAAAAAAAAAATACAACTATCAATAATCAGGAGGAGATTGCTGAAAAAACCATTCAACGCGGGATCACGGTGGAAAATGGTATCAGCTTTTGTAACCGCTGTGCCCCATTCTAATGACTGATAAAGTGAAGTGGCGGTAAATCCGTGACTAACATGAAAGACCTTTTCTTCTCACTCATAATAAAAACGAACTGCAATCTCTTTGTAATGCAGACCTCGGGGAGTAAATTGAACAAAATTGATTTTTTTTTTATTTTTTTTTTAAACTCATATTTAACAATGGCAGAATTTTATGACAAAACAGGGTTGTTATGGGTCTTTTGGCAAAAAAAAAAAAAAGAAAAAAAGAAGGTCATAACTCAGTGTTATTTGACACCTGTGTGAGCTGCTCTGATCGTTAGCATCATAAATCTTGAAATATCGTCAAAACCCGACGGCTCTCGGCGCATCACCGAGATATCGCAGCTTCTTGAATGGAGCTGGTGCGCGAAATCTCGAAGAGGCGTGAGGACCGGAGCGGGTTCTCCACATCTCAGACAGCATTCATATACCATCCATAAGGAGCCGGGAGGCTAAAGGCACACACGCAGATTAATATTCCACCGTGGTACCCGGATGTCAGCGGAGGGGCGAAGCACGACTGGAGACAAAATGTAAATACAGCGGCATATAATTCCCGCATATGAATTCTACGGCGCGGAACATCAGTTGTCAGCCACCGGAGCAAAAAGCAGAGTTGATTGTCTCCAGGCCGGCTCGGATCACGAGTCTCGACCGGGACCGATGGCGGACCGAACCCCCCCCCCCCCCCCCCCCCCTCCCCCCTCTCCGGCTTATCCGCCCTTCAATTTTCTCAAATCCGAGAGAGGAAACCTCGGTGTGTAGAAAACCACGCGGGGACCGGAACCGAGCGGTGACAAGATGGTAGGACATGACCACGCTCTGTAGATAAGTGTCCTCTTGACATTGTCTCATGCGCTACTACACGAGTATCCAAGTGCGCAGACACACACACACACACACACACACACACACACACACACACACTCGAGAAGTTGGGGTCAATACTACAGATGAAGGTCTGCAAGGATTTGAGTCATGTACTTGTCAAACCAAGGTGGCGAGGAGAGGACCATACATGCGCGCCTGCCTGCACACACACACACACACACACACACACACACACACACACACAGGGACGGATGGGGGGCAGGTTCACTCTGAGCTGCGTGTCAGCTGGCATTTCGTATTCTAGCAGGAAATGGGCTGTGACAGATGTTGCTGCGGCGCACGGGCCTGGAATTAGATAGCAGCGGCCAGTAGGAATCCTCCCAGAATGAGCGACAGAAAGAAAGTGAAAGGTTGAGAGACAAGACAAACAGAGACAATTACTTTAAATGCACAAAAGTGGTCGGAAGGATGGGCTTTTTTCTGTATCAGGCCTTTAAAGGGTCAGCCTTTGAGAATTTCCTTATTTAATAATGGAATTTCGTCATTCTTATGAAACATCGGCGAGCGGTGGGGATGGACTGGAACCCGAAATACCATCTTCAATCCTGTTATTTTTTTTGGAACATTTAGTTGCCGGGAACTCGAGCTGAAGATTCTGGTAAAAATCGAGGCGAGGATATATCCCACGCTGACACACAGGGTCCAAACTTTGTTCTAGGCACTTTTGTTTCTTGAAAAAAAAAATTTCAACTTGAGGCATAGCGGCGTAATGTTCACACAAAAACGTCTGCAATTGTGGCAGAAGAATATGCCGTTATTTCGTATATGCCGTTAATATGCTGCTGCATTTTTAATGGGAGCGACAACTTCACTTCCCTACATACAGTCTTTGGGTACTGTGTGCAATTTTTATGACCACACCCTCATTTTTGTGTTTTTTGGGACTTTTTCTATTTTTTTTCCTAAATCAACTCCTTTTTCGATATATGGATCAGTTTTTCTGTGTTTTCTGTAGAGCTTGAAAATGTGTACACAAAAAAAAAAAAAAAAAAAGTTCAATATATTCAATAATATGTACAAAAATATGTAAAATATTGTGGACAATTACACAATTCATGGTGTTTTTGTAAAAGTTAGGGTAAATACGTAAAAATAAAGTGACCTTTCATGTACTCCTAACCCGAAGAGGAAAGCACTCGACATCTGAGCTCATGTTTGCAGAAAACAAGCCGACCGTCTTCCCTTCGGACACGGAGTTAGACCGACACTCCATTTTCTCAGGTTAGCTTGAGCTGAGTCTCTTCATCCACAAAAAATAGGGAGTCATTACAAAAAAAAAAAAGATGCGGTAAACGCTGCGCGGTCCCAGGGGAATCGATGCTCTGAAAGGATGCTCCATAATGCCATTCGCAAATTGCAAGTCGATGAGATTGTGTTTTCAATTGCGGTCCCCCTTGCGCCCCGGCTGACTTGTTGTTATCAATTTCACATTCAGAGGCTCGCCGAGACCCCAACACCCCCCGATTCGACCATGTGACCTGCAGCCTGCTGATTGAAAACGATCGTGCGATGCTGTAGTACGGCGGACCTCGGATTGTTTGTCCGTGAATGATGGCGCACATTATGACAAATAAAGCCATTTCACTGTGTAATAACCATCGGCAACAAGTGGCTGTGGGTTTTTCTGGATCAATATCCTATTATATATTTCTCACAGCCTACCTGAGCATTTAGGAATTCATTTCGCAATGAAAAGGCCAGGTTTACGTTATTTGGGGAAAATAACCAGAAGAAAATGACCATAGAAAAGCCAGCTCGGACAGAAATAATAATATTAAACGCGCGCGAGCGAAAGATTATTTGAATTAAATGAATATATTGGATAAAACATCTAATGCAAAGCCGCCTCAAACAAAGGCTGCTTCCCTTAGTTAACACTCTATGTTGACAAATAGTTTGCAATTTTCACACAGCATGTTCAAAGGTTATTTATGAATTAATTAATTTCACAACAACTGTAATAAATCAAGCTCTGATGGGAAAGTGGCATCCATGTTGTATCCAAAGTTGGAATATTTGCTAAATGTCAGGTTAACAGCTATTCCCCTTTTTATTTATTCATTTTTTTAATTCATTATTTATACCACTTGTTCACTTCCAAAAATATATTCAGTAATTATAGATCCGCATTTTTCTTTTATAGTCATTTATTCGATTTAATAATTTAATAGTTATAAAAATTGTTAAGGAGGATGGATCGGGTCAGAATGAATCCATCAGAGGGAATTTTACTAATTATGCTAATACTAATTATACAATTATACTAATTATATACATAATAATTGTTATTATGATTAGTAATATTACCATAAATATGTAATCTGCCCATTACTTTTTTTTTTTCTTTAAGATTAATTACAGTACCACTTTGCTAAGGATAGCGATGCACGTTCAGTCATGTGATCGAAATATTAATTTGAAAAAAATGATGAGAATATGTTATAAAAGTCAGAGGTTTCTGATTTCATAACTTATGACTAATGGCTAACTATGATAAAACACAAAGAACACATGTTCATCGGTCAGTAAAACGTAGCAGTCCCGGTGAAAAGGGACTGGTGTCATGGCAACCGTACAGCATCAGCACCTGGATCCAGGATGGAGAGAGATTTTATGTGAACACATAGTGCCGCTGAAATGTGAAGGTCATTTTACAGGATCTGTTTGGGCATGTGTGTGTATGTGTGTGTGTGTGTGGTATCATGATCTACCAGAAACAAAATTATTGCATTCAAAAGAGTAATACAATTTTTACCCTGCTGATGGTGCATTTTGCGCAGTTGGCTGTGTCGGGGGAAGCAGAAGCATGAGATGTCACGGGTCGGAGTGAAGAGGAGACCCCAACGCAGGGAGGCCGAGGAAGGTTTCACAGCAAGTAGGCAATTATATTGGTAAAGCTCAACCAAACAAACAAAATCTAGATTGAGAGGAAAAAAGCTGCAATGCGAAGAACCCAAAGGGGTAAACAAAGGAGGAGGAAAAAAAAAAACAAGACAGTGACCGGAGTGAACCTGGAATACAAAACTGAATTCTCATGTTATTAAAAAGCAACAGGTGTGCACGCCGAGGGGAAACGCAGATTGATTAGCAGACCGGAAAAACAAATGATTACAAAAGAAAACACGAGAGAGAAGGATGGGGAAAAAAAAAAAAACAGACAAAGAAAACAGAAGGCGCCGCTTGGAACAAAAGTGACCAGATATCTATGCGGATAAAACAGGAAAACGCCAGAATAGGAAGCGATGGATACGTTTGAGGAACTCATGGGAAGTCAGATTAAATCAAAATATCTCAAGCAAAAATGAATGGGCATAAAAAAAGAACTCAGTCATTTATTGAATGCGATCTGTCCGAGTTGCCATTGGGCCAGACATAGATATAAAA